>NC_047091.1:23209579-23511940 GCF_902459505.1 Geotrypetes seraphini
CTACATTTTTGGAAGAATCGGGCCTAGCAGCGCCTAAGGTCATCGTGCCCCTGCCTGTGCCTACTTTGATCCACTCTTTGCCTACTTTTAGCTGCCGGCGTGTAGGAACAATTCTGGCACCTACTTAAAAATTTTTTTAATGAGATTTCAATTGGTTTTAGACAACACGGTCAATTACTGTGCCAATTAAAGTCAATTAAATTAGGCAAGATCAAGGCACCTACCTGCACCTAACTTATGGAGCTGTTTACAGAATATGGGCCTTAATGCACAAAGCTCTGAAGGACACCTTTGATTTTTTTTTTAAATGGCTTACAATACTTTTGTACATAAGAATAGCCTTACTGAGTCAGACCAAAGGTCCATTAAGCCCAGTAGCCTGTTCTCACGGTGGCCAATCCAGGTCACTAGTACCTGGCCAAAACCCAAGGACTAGCAACATTCCAGAATCCCAAAGAGTAACAAGATCCCAGAATCCCAAAGAGGAGTAACATTCCAGAATCTCAGAGTAACAAGATTTAAGAATCTCAAAGAGTGGCAACATTCCAGAATCTCAAAGAGTAACAAGATTCCAGAATCCCAAAGAGTAACAAGATCCCAGAATCCCAAAGAGGAGCAACATTCCAGAATCTCAAAGAGTAACAAGATTTAAGAATCTCAAAGAATGGCAACATTCCAGAATCTCAAAGAGTAACAAGATTCCGGAATCCCAAAGAGTAACAAGATCCCAGAATCCCAAAGAGGAGCAACATTCCAGAATCTCAAAGAGTAACAACATTCCATGCTACCCATCAAAGTAGGCAGCTTGTGTTTTCTTAAAATCAAACTACTCCCAGACTTCAGCTCTTCCACACACCTTCAGTCTGTGTGGTTGGCCCTCTCTCCCCCTCCCTCCCCCACAAACACACACCTTCATCATACAGTACGTGCAGATTGAATCTTTCACTAAATTTCCTGCATGCATGAAGGATTAATGTTTACACATTTTCTGCAAAATCTTTCGACAGCCTGCAGTCCTGATTTCATTACATTAGAAATTAGATCAGAAAACGATAAATGTTGTGGGCTTGTTGCACAGTTTAAGACCTCTGGGCTGGAACCGTGAAATGGAAGGCATGACGAGCGATGTCTTATGGCAGTAGAGATGTTGCCTTTGGGCATGATGGACAGGAAAGGGAATAGTTTGGGATGGAAGCACATGCAGTAATGCAGTGCAATAATTACAGAAGAAAAGTATGTTACAGTAATTCTCCTTTAATGGGCTCCAGAATACAATAATCTGCCTGTACAGCTAAATAAGCTCTCCACATAAATACTATTCAACTGTACTGTGACAATGAATACCGCATTAAGTCATAATCAGGGGACACTTAACCGAGAGCTCTTGCTGTAGGTTATGGATTGTGTTTTTCAGATATGCAGCAAGTAATCTTTCCATTACAGTAAAGCTAAAGAGGCAATTCATGGTTAAGAGTGAACCCTCCAGGGTTGCAACAAGGCTTGAAAAGATCCAAAGTGCCTCCTTTAGAATAGCAGTGTGGATCTAGAGCTTATCTTCAGGACTGTGGTATGACTCTATCTGAAAAGCAGATTTTAAGCCTCCAGCTGCACCTGCCAGGAGCCCAGAATGAGCCCCAAAGCTGATAAGTCAGCCTAACCTCGGAGACTCCTTGTCGGCCTTTTTCTGAAGTGTGACTTCTGTAGAAGCTCAAGGGGGCCATTACGATGCTGGGGCCCCTTTCCCCTTGCATCCTAGTCCATAGTGTAGGCAGAGAAAGAGAGAAGAGTTTGGTGAAATAATGATGCTAGGAGAGAGAGAGAGAGCTAGGGATACTGGGCAGAGAGAGACACAAAGAGAGAGAGACAAAGAGAAAGAGAGAGACAAAGAGAGAGAGAGAGAGAGACAAAGAGAAAGAGAGAAACAAAGAAAGAGAGAGAGAGAGAAAGAGACAAATAGAAAGAGTGAGAGACAAAGAGAGAGAGAAAGACAAAGAGAGAGAGAGAAAGAGAGAGAAACAAAGAGAGAGAGAGACGAAGAGAAAAACAAAGAGAGAGAAACAAAAAGAGAGAGACAGACAAAGAGAAAGAGAGAGAAACAAAGAGAGAAAGAAAGAGAAAGAGAAAGACAGAGAGAGAGACAAAGAAAGAGAAAGACAGAAAAAGAGACAAAGAGAGAGAGAACGAGAGAGAGAGAGAGAGAGAGAGAGAGAGAGAGAGGCAAACACACAGGTGATGTGCTAGATCTGCCTGGGCAGAAGAAGAAGACAATAGGTGCCAGGCTTACTTTTTGCATAAGTGGCACTTCACCTAGATCCAATCCTTTGCAGAGGTTGTCACTTTGAGGCCCAGTCCAATGTCCCAGATTAGGATCAGGGCTCTGGGGTACTGTATATTCAAAGCAGGAGTTGGCTAGTCCAGAGATCAGAGATGGGCATGGGAATTTTTAGCCTGAGTGGGACTCCAGTGCCTTCTCTGCTTTCTGTGGAACATTTTTCCTCTTCTCCTGTTTCTCCTCTATTTATTTGGTTTTATATCCCGTCCTCCCCAGGAGCCCAGAATGGGTTACAAGAATCCATACACAATAGATTTCATGCATAGTGGTATAATGGACATTTTACAACAGGTAAACACTAGGCAGTGAGTCAGTAGGCGATTGGTGCCGTAAGTGTCATCAGTGGTCCAGAGGATCATAGGTGCTTGATATAGTTTGTGTCCCAGGTGGCTTCAAGTATCACTGGTTTGCCTTTGATGGGCGGATAGGGTACAGAGGACACCATCTTGCTGTCCAGGTGAGGACCATTTCAGTATAATGAACATCGGAGCACCAGCATCCCGTTTTATTCAAAGCTCACAACCTTGAAGGGTGAGAGATGAGTTTTAGGGCAAGAAGACACAACCCACAGAGAAGATAAGGAGCCAAATGTATGTATTTATTCCATTTTGGAATAACTTTAAATAGGACATGATGAAAATTGTGCCGAGGGATTTCCTTGAACAGGATGAATGAGCGACCATCCAGGACGCTCAGTCTACTCCCTTCTCAGACCAAAACTGGCCTATATTCTTTGCTTGGAAACAAATTTGGGTCTTGAAAAGCACGTAATGGTCAAAATAGCAAAATGACTTTTCCAGTGGAACTAACAGTAGGTGGTTCTGCAATAGATTTTCTGTTTTCAAAGTGAAGAGAAAATTGTCCTGTATCCTGTATTAAATGATTCACGATGTCACAACAGTGCAAAATAATAAGGTACCCTATGCCTGCTCCGTCTGAATCAAAAGGATTTAAAATGATGCCAGAAAATCCTATTGAGGATTCCCTCGCAAATGACTCAAATGTATGTGGAATAGAATGATTTCAGAAGTTATTATTTCATGTTCGTTTTCCTCTAACCCAACCCCTCCCTAACCTGGTGCTTTCCACTGTTGCTCAGTGTAGATTCTACTATCAAACATTTTTGAGGCTGAAATCCACAGGGAAATAAGTTAGGAATAGAAACAGAATTAGGAAGCATTTTTACCATGGTGGGACATGCTAAGCACAGCTGTGAAGAAATTAAGTCATCTTTGAAGACGCCAATATAGACTGGCAGGTTTCTTATGCACCCTAATAGAAATTGCTTTGATTAGTTGAAGCATTAAACTGATTAGTACACTGGACCCATTGCAAAAAAAACAAAAAGTGTGAACCTTGGTTATAATAAATGGAAGAGTTATATATATATAATCTAATCTAATCCTTAGGTTTGTATATTGCATCATCTCCACATTCGTAGAGCTCGACGCGGTTTACAGTAGGAGAAATAGGAAGGAACTACAACAGAGGGTTAGAGGTAGAAGTGTGAAGAAAATTTAGAGGACTTGGGATGCCAAGATATAAGAGTTTCCTTGATTCCTAAGTTGGACGGAGACTTACATTTTTTGAGAAAAGCCAGGTTTTCAGATGTTTGCGGAAAACTTGGAGAGAGCTCAAGTTCCGAAGAGGGGAGGTAAGGTTGTTCCAGAGCTCAGTGATTTTGAAGTGGAGGGAGGTCCCTAGCTTTCCTGTGTGGGAAATGCCTTTTAGCGAGGGGAAGGATAGTTTTAATTTGTGGGAGGATCTGGTGGTATTAGGGTTTGAGGAATTCCAAGAAAGAGGGATAAAGGGAGGGAGGATACCATATAGGATTTTGAAAGTTAAACAGGCGCATTCTTTGTTTGCTATCAAAGATGCATTTGGCTACTGCAAATGTAAGCTACTTTTCATATGAAAATGACATTCGTGGCTGTGTATCTATGTTACAAAGTATCCATTCTGTTAAAGATGCATCTGGGATGTACTCTCTTTGACATCCATGTTTATGGTATGCTGCATGTATGGATTTTGATAGGGCTTCCATATGTGGTGAAGGCACAGACCACATGGCCTCTTCCTCTCCCCCAGAGATCCTTTGTACTTATTCCGAGCTTTCTTGAACTAAGTTATTGTTTTTGTCTCCACGACTGCCACTTGAAGGCCATTCCACGAATTCACCATCCTGCCAAATTTATCAGTTCTCCATAGTACTAGTCAGATAATCCTAATAAGTACAAACCAAGGAACTACCTCACAAAATGACGTTCTAATTGCTTGTCTCCTTGACCAGTAATGATAACCTTAGGACCAGCTGCTCTCTTAAGATATATGAGATAAATGACCTTCATAAATCTCACAGAGGGACACGTGAAATGACATTTCTGTGAAGATTCAATTAGCTGACCCACATGAACATCTTTGAATTATTCCAGAAGCCAAAGAGGTGAACAAAAGTTAATTAAATTACATTTATCTAACAAACAGGAGAAAGCCTTTGGACTACATGGTGTCTAACCTTCTGCAGTAACCATCGACACAGCTGCATGACTGGAATCCCAATCGTATGTTGATTTTCAGCTATAGAAGTGCTGACAAAGTACACAGAAGATTCATGTACGGGGACAAAAAGGTATTTTGTCTTTTAATGGAATGGGACATGTGTATGAAGGAGTGCTGAAAAGTTCTCAGCTCAACCAAGAAGCGTATAGCATGGATACAGTTCTATCGGTGATCTGAAACAATATCAAAACTGGCACTTTATGAAATAAGATAACACTTTTTTTCAGCTACAGTGGCAAAATAATGTTCAGAATTTAGGAAGTTGGTTGGTTGGGTTGAGAACTTTTCAGCACCTCCTGGTATGTAATAAAAGTGAGTCAAGTATAGGGCAATCAAACCATTGTGACATCACCGACGAGATTAGCTCTTATTGGTGGAATGAGGCATTATGACATCACAAGCTCAGCTCAGGTTACCAGAGACTGAAACTCTTGAGGGGGCTGAAAAGTTCTCAGCCCAACCAACCAAGAGTATTATCTTATTTCATTAAGTGCAATTTGCAGAAGCAAAATTCTTTGTTTTGACACTGTTTCGGATCATTGATTGAGCCGTATCCACATCATTTTCTTCATGGTTGGGCTGAGAACTTTTCAGCACCCCCTCGTAGGGTAGCTGGATAAGGAAATGTTCCTCTATGAAGGTAATGGCAGGAAAATGGAGGGGGGGGTGTGTCTACATTGGAAATCCAATAACAGTACTAGGGGAGGCAGCAGATACAGAAGTGTGTATGTCTTTTTTCTAAAGGAAGAATATTACACATGAGCCATAGTTATAATGAACCTCTTCTGGGGATATAAATGGAATTTATCATGCTACCTAGAAGTTGCCAGAGGAAACACTTAACACTATGGTCTTAAACTAGAGTCATTTATAAGTATACATGTGCAAGATTACCTGCTGGGCTTGTACAAAACCCAGAAGAAACGTAATTAGGTTTTCAAAGGTTAGAATGAATTGGTGAAATATCACTATAATCTAATTTTTGTGATCCTTGATTACTTGTCAACGTTGTTCCAGCAGGGATCCTGGGATTAACGTTCAAGATTAATTAACTCACCAATTAAAGCTCCTAAACGGGTGGTAATTGTCATTTTCCTCACGTCAACGTTGCCAGTCCTTGCACTGACCACAGCTGCTGTGATAACACGCTTGGGACAGAACACGGACAGACACCTACTGCTACATTGAGTTGGTGACACCTTGATTTTTCTGTGTGATTCACACGGCAGAAGTCATCTGTTTTGCATGTCCATTGACGACGGCTGCATGATCCGGCATGGTGTCCTGCTCTGAGGGACACTTCTGCTCCGTCTGCCTTCAGGTTACACCTGACCATCACATACTCAGCTTAGATTCTCCTTGAAATCCAACCTCCTGGCTGACCCTCTGCCTTTTACGAAGCAACATTAGGCTTTTTTTTTAAATCACCAGCCACAGCAGTGTTAGCTCCGACACTCATAGAAATTCTATGAGCTTCAGAGCTAATACCATCACAGCTGGTGATAAATAAGTCTAACGCAGCTTTGCAAAAGGAGCCCTAAGTGTGTTGTGGGCACATGGAAAAGTTCTCAGCCCAGCCAACCAACTTTCTAAATTCTAAGCATTATTTTGTCTTTGTAGCTGAAACACAGCTTTGCAAAAGGAGCCCTAAGTATGTTGTGGGCACATGGAAAAGTTCTCAGCCTAGCCAACCAACTTTCTAAATTCTAAGCATTATTTTGCCTTTGTAGCTGAAAAGAGTGTAAGCTTATTTTGTTAAGTGTCAATTTACAGAAATGAAATGAGTAGATCGGAGAGGGTCATAATGCCGCTTTACAGAGCAATGGTCAGACCCCACTTGGAATACTGCGTCCAACATTGGTCTCCCAACCTAAAGAAGGATATAAAACTGCTGGAGAGGGTGCAGAGACGAGCAACAAAACTAGTAAAAGGGATGGAGAACCTGGAATACGAGGATCGACAAGAGACTGGGATTGTTCTCCCTTCAGAAAAGGAAACTGCGAGGGGATTTGATCGAGACCTTCAAAATACTGAAAGGAATCGACAAAATAGAGCAGAAAAAATTATTTATATTGTCCAACTTGACACGGACAAGAGGACATGGAATGAAGCTAAGGGGGGACACGTTCAGGACTAATAACAGGAAGTTCTACTTCACTCAGAGAGTGGTTGACACCTGGAATGCTCTCTCAGAGGAGGTTATTGCGGAATCGACCGTCCTAGGATTCAAAAGCAAACTAGATGCACATCTCCTTACGAGAGGCATAGAAGGATATGGGTGACTAAAAATTACGCCAGGTGTACGCCTGGCAGGGCTTTCGCGTGTGCGGATCGCCAGACTAGATGGACCGAAGGTCTGATCCGGAGATGGCGCTTCTTATGTTCTTATGTTTTGATATTGTTTCAGATCACCTATTAAACTATGTCCATGTCATTCTCTTGGTTGGGCTGAGAACTTTACAGCACCCCCTTGTAGAAGAAGAATACTCAGGAATATTCATTTCAATCCATTGTGCGTTTGATTTCTTGACTCCTCAAAGCATAAAGGGCTAGATTCACAAAGCAAACAGATTGTGTCCCGTTCGGTTTGCGACCCCTTTGTGACCAGATTTCCCTTCTGCACTATTCACTAACCTCTCCTGCGATCCGCTTTGAATCCGTGCATGCAAATGAGGAGAAACGCATGCAAAGTAGACAGGGACGCGATTCACCAACCAAATTTTTAAAAAACTGACTGGGCTGGGCCAATCAACCCAAGAAGCGACTGCTGGGGACCAATCGAAAACATCTTTCTGACGCTCCAACTCCATAGAAACCCTATCTCTGCTGCCCCGAATCTCTCCTGCCTGCCGCCCCAAATCTCTCCTGCCCTTCCCAGCTCGCTGAGCAAAAAGTTTTTAAAAAGTCAGGATTGCACACCAGTGATCTGTGCTGGCAGTTGGGGGTGTTCTTCCAATTTCCCCCATCTGAATATTCAACTTTGAAGAATTCATCAGTCCTGGGTCAGTCCCGATCGGGCAGGTTTGTGAATCTAGCCCAAAGTTAGAGGAGAGCTACCCTTCACAGTTTCTCACTAATCGATTAGGAAACACTAAATTGGTTCACACACCTTAGTAAAAGGACCCCTAAATGATGTAATCCATGCTTATATTTCTGGAAAGGAAAATGAAAGAATAAAACTCTCACTTGCATTGTATGTAAACTTTTCTCTCCAGGTGAAAAATGTGTCATGAAACTTATACCTGGATAAACTAATTTGAATGCAAAATACTAAAATAATATGCAAATTATAGCCTATACAGAAACTATGGCATGTCTGAGGCTAAAAGGTGCTAACTAAAAATAAGAATTTATGGAAATATTTGTTGAATTTTTATATTTTTGAAGGAAAAGACAAAAATTTTTGAAGTGGATCCAAGTAATCCACTTCTCATTTTTGTCAGATTCATTCTCTTGATTTTTTTCACATTTCTGCTAGATCTACCAGCAAAATCTCCCAATCATTTGCCCCAGTATTATGTCTGGGCAATAAATCAAAACTCACAAATCTGAGCCAGACCGAAGTCTGTCAGGTTCAAGCTGGATATTAAATTCCCTGTGCATCTCTCTTCAGGACCCTGGACAGCTCTGTCCACACAGCTCAAAAAGATCCCACTTGGGCGCTCGACGTAAGTTGATGGTTGAGTTGCGTTCTTGCTAATGATTTCATACAAATTTACTTTTTTGGGAGATTTCTTAGTAGATGCATAAACTGGCCAATTTGTTTACAGATATCCTGTTTTTTTTTACCCAAATAGATCTTTAAAAGTCATATTTTCTATTTCTGGACTTTCACAAATAATGCTCTAGAAATAGAATTAATACTAGGCTTTCACATGATTTCTAGTTGAACTTAGCATCGCTTCTTTACTGAAGGAGGTTTTGAAAGTCTGTTGACCAGGTTTTATTCCAAAAGAACTGCACAAGCTATGGCTTACCAACTACCTAATGCCTCTACAAAAAGCACTGGCCAACACACTGAACTGCTATAAAGGTGTTACTTTCCTTTTGTCTAAACATATTGGGCTAGATGCAATAAACATTCAGACTGGATCACTGTTGGCTGATTCTCCGGATGATTCTTCAGCAGTGATCGATGCACTATCAAGTTTGCATGCAAATGATTTGCACGGAGGTGCAAATCATTTGCATGCAAATGCGACTGATCAATCTCTCAGTGAGTGATTGACACATGCACAGAGGTTCAGGAGAGGGGTGTCTGGTGGAAGGAGGGAGTGGGCATCCCTCCTGTCATTTTTATGGGATCAGGGGGGCAGTGGCTTGGGGGGCATGGCACTGCCCCCTATGGCATGGGGATGTTCTGCATGGCAGGAGGGATTGGGTATCCCTCCTGCTATTTTTTGGGGTTCAGGGGGACAGTGGCTTTGGGGGTGCTTGGTGTGGGGGGAGGCATGGCATGGGGGTGTTCTCCATGGCAGGAGGTGTGGGTATCCCTTCTACCATTTTTTGTATTCAGGGGGACAGTGGCTCAGGGATACCTGGTACGGGGGGGGGGGGGCAATTTTCTCTCTTGCCATGTTTTTCAGGGGTCATCAGGGATGGCCGTCATTAGTGATGGGGGCTTTTATTCTTTTTTTTTATGGGACAGATATTTTGCATGTGTAACACATGCAAAATATCTGTGCCATTGAAAAGAAAAAACAAAACAAAACACATTGTAAGCAAGTGGAAGGACAGCAGATTGCACTCACCTAGCTGGTGCCTGCTCCCGGGCCAGGCTAAATGCACCCGTAGACCTGCTTAACTGCCATGTCTCCCTTTATGTCCTAAAATAATGGAAACAACAAACAAGTGATGGGAGAGAGGAAGTGCCATCTCTTCAGACCCTCTGACCGAATCTCAACTTGATACAATACCATAGTTTGTTTGTCGCTGTCCCTGTCCCATTCTTGTAAGCTCTGTCTTAACCACACAAGCCTTGAACACTTATGATTTTAAAGCATTTGAGTCTTGCGCAAATGAGGACGGAGCTTAGGCATTGGTGGAATGAGGCATTATGACATCACAATCTGAGCTCTAGAATGTTGCTACTTAGGATTTTAAAGCGTTTGAAGCTTGTGCAGATGAGGGCAGAGCTTAGGCATTGGTGGAATAAGGCATTATGACATCACAATCTGAGCTCTAGAATGCTGCTACTTAGGATTTTAAAGCGTTTGAGGCTTGTGCGGATGAGGACGGAGCTTAGGCATTGGTGGAATGAGGCATTATGACATCACAATCTGAGCTCTAGAATGCTGCTACTTAGGATTTTAAAGCGTTTGAGGCTTGTGCGGATGAGGACGGAGCTTAGGCATTGGTGGAATGAGGCATTATGACATCACAATCTGAGCTCTAGAATGTTGCTACTTAGGATTTTAAAGCGTTTGAAGCTTGTGCGGATGAGGGCGGAGCTTAAGCATTGGTGGAATGAGGCATTATGACATCACAATCTGAGCTCTAGAATGCTGCTACTTAGGATTTTAAAGCATTTGAAGCTTGTGCAGATGAGGGCGGAGCTTAGGCATTGGTGGAATGAGGCATTATGACATCACAATCTGAGCTCTAGAATGCTGCTACTTAGGATTTTAAAGTGTTTGAGGCTTGTGTGGATGAGGACAGAGCTTTCAGAAATGGGGCAGAGACAGGAAAAGAACTCACCGGGACGAGATGGGAAAATTAGTTCCTAGGGGGATGGGGAAAAATTTGTCCCCGTGTCATTCTCTAATTGTAATATCTTTTCTTTTAATATTGGTGTTCTTTTTTGTATATTTCTTTTTAAATTTTATAAGCTGTTTTGACCTTTTGTATTAAGCGAGATGTGAAATGAACAATGAACATAAACACAGGAGACCAGGAGGGAGTCTAGGAAGAGGCTGCAGTGAAGATTTTGATGGCTGTTGTTTTTCCCTCTTCTAAAAACTTTAATCAGCAAGAACACAGGGAGTTAATCTTTGGCCTTCTCCTAAGAGTAGGAAGGGGGCACAGTAGGCACCGCAGCTATAAATACCTACAAAGATTGGGGGCAGGGGAGGGAGCTGGCAGTTCTGGGTTTGTGGAACAACCTTAATCAATCTTAGCCCTGCAGTCGGTTCCATCAGGAGTCTGTGCCTGCAGCCTTTTACTCCAGACCATCTTCTGGACTGGTGTGACGTGACTAATAAGGATATTGCTAATTGCATCGCAGGATTGTGGATTATTGAGAAGATAGTTTGCAGCTAGCACAGAAAAATTAAATGGTAAAAGAAAAAAGTTGTGATCACCAGGGACATTCTTATTCCCACACACAAAAAAGATGGGATCCATGAAAGTAAAGGAGAAAAGTGCAGATGGCGAGACCTGATTCTGTTGTAGAATACCATCCTGCACTTATATCACAGAAACACGGAAACCTGATGGCAGATAAAGGCCAAATGGCCCATCCAGTCTGCCCATCTGCAGTAGCCTTTCTCTAAGAGGTTCCACGTGCCTATGCCAGACCCTCGTGAATTCAGACACAGTCTCTGTCTCCACCACCTCTTCCGGGAGTCTGTTCCATGCATCTGCCACCCTTTCGGTAAAAAAACGTATTTCCTTAGATTTACTGAATCTGGCCCTCTACCACTTATGCGGACTGTAGTTAAACTCCATTCTCAACACCCTCAGGTTGTGGGTTCAAACCCACACTGCAAGTCACAATCCCCCCATTGCCCCAGGTACATTAGACAGACAGGGAAAAATGCTTGAGGACCTGAATAAATTCATGTAAACCAGGGGTGTCCAACCTGCGGCCCAAGGGCCACAGGCGACCCCATGAAGTATTTTGAGAGCGATGCATTGTTTTCCTCTGCTGCCCCCGGGTGTTTACTGTCTTGCCGGTTCCCTCCGCTGTCTTGCTGCAGCGTTTGTGCGGCCCCCAGAAACATTTTTTCGGCCAATGTGACCCAGGGAAGCCAAAAGGTTGGACACCCCTGATGTAAACCGTTCTGAGCTCCTAATTGACAAGGGCAGCCTTTTATAGACTTACTCTTACAATGTCTCTACATTTGCCATTCAAATAGATCTGTATAGTGAGAAATTGAGTTTTTAAACATGACTGTCAGCTAACGCCTGGACCATTTAAGAAAAAAAGTAATTCATTTTTTCACCACTTAATATGCTAAGAAAACAGGTTTGTGAAAGCATAGTAATGAGATGCATCCCACTGCCATGGCAACCGGACTCTTAGAAGTGCCTAAAAGTAATTATGAAATAAGGAACATCATTCCACCAAACAGATGGCTGGAAAATTGAAATCCACTTTTTGGCTTTTAATAGAAAAGGCAGCATGATGTCTGATTTCTAAGGTTCCTAATGGAAAGCAGCTCTTTACCCTGATTAGAATCCAATACATGCCACCACAGGACCGTGCTCCACCTTCTGGACAGTCCTGTCACCTCCAGCTTAAGGAGGCTTCGCTGTCACTGACGCACACCGTATCACATGGGACCCTTTGTGTTGCAGCGCTACCTAGCCACTTCAGCAAATTCAAGTGGAAGCGCTAAAGGGAAACATGATCCATGCAGCAACTTGGATCTGGCTCGAATTTTCAGAGTTGCCGGAAGACACCTGCTAAATCGCTGCTCCTGCATAATTTTGGGTTCACTAGAGCTCATTCAGACATGAAGTGGGATGAAAATTCGTTAGGAAATAGGGCTGGTGGGGGTTAGTCACCATTAGGGGAATGGCGCTGGTGGGTTAGTCACCATTAGGGGAATGGCGCTGGTGGGTTAGTCACCATTAAGGGAATGGCGCTGGTGGTGGATAGTCGCCATTAGGGGAATGGCGCCGGTGGGGGTTAGTCACCATTTAGGGAATGGCGCTGGTGGTGGATAGTCGCCATTAGGGGAATGGCGCTGGTGGGTTAGTCACCATTAGGGGAATGGCGCTGGTGGGGGTTAGTCACCATTAAGGGAATGGCGCTGGTGGTGGATAGTCGCCATTAGGGGAATGGTGCTGGTGGGGGTTAGTCACCATTAAGGGAATGGCGCTGGTGGTGGATAGTCGCCATTAGGGGAATGGCGCTGGTGGGGGTTAGTCACCATTAGGGGAATGGCGCTGGTGAGTTAGTCGCTATTAGGGGATTGGCGCTGGTGGGGGTTAGTCACCATTAAGGGAATGGCGTTGGTGGTGGATAGTCACCATTAGGGGAATGGCGCTGGTGGGTTAGTCACCATTAGGGGAATGGCGCTGGTGGGGGTTAGTCACCATTAAGGGAATGGCGCTGGTGGTGGATAGTCGCCATTAGGGGAATGGCGTTGGTGGGGGTTAGTCACCATTAGGGGAATGGCGCTGGTGGGTTAGTCACCATTAGGGGAATGGCGCTGGTGGGGGTTAGTCACCATTAAGGGAATGGCGCTGGTGGTGGATAGTCGCCATTAGGGGAATGGCGCTGGTGGGGGTTAGTCACCATTAAGGGAATGGCGCTGGTGGTGGTTATTCGCCATTAGGGGAATGGTGCTGGTGGGGATTAGTCACCATTAGGGGAATGGTGCTGGTGGGTTAGTTGCTATTAGGGGAATGGCGCTGGTGGGGGTTAGTCACCATTAAGGGAATGGCACTGGTGGTGGGTAGTCGCCATTAGGGGAATGGTGTTGGTGGGGGTTAGTCACCATTAGGGGAATGGAGCTGGTGGGTTAGTCACCATTAGGGGAATGGCGCTGGTGGGGGTTAGTCACCATTAGGGGAATGGCGCTGGTGGGTTAGTCACCATTAGGGGAATTGTGCTGGTGGGGGTTAGTCACCATTAAGGGAATGGCGCTGGTGGTGGATAGTCGCCATTAGGGGAATGGCGCTGGTGGGGATTAGTCACCATTAGGGGAATGGTGCTGGTGGGTTAGTTGCTATTAGGGGAATGGCGCTGGTGGGGGTTAGTCACCATTAAGGGAATGGCGTTGGTGGTGGATATCCGCCATTAGTGGAATGGCGCTGGTGGGTTAGTCACTATTAGGGGAATGGCGCTGGTGAGGGTTAGTCACCATTAAGGGAATGGCGCTGGTGGTGGATAGTCGCCATTAGGGGAATGGCCCTGGTGGGGGTTAGTCACCATTAGGGGAATGGCGCTGGTGGGTTAGTCACCATTAGGGGAATGGCGCTGGTGGGGGTTAGTCACCATTAAGGGAATGGCGCTGGTGGTGGATAGTCGCCATTAGGGGAATGGCGCTGGTGGGGATTAGTCACCATTAGGGGAATGGTGCTGATGGGTTAGTTGCTATTAGGGGAATGGCGCTGGTGGGTTAGTCGCTATTAGGGGAATGGCGCTGGTGAGGGTTAGTCACCATTAAGGGAATGGCGTTGGTGGTGGATAGTCGCCATTAGGGGAATAGCGCTGGTGGTGGTTGACTGCCAGTGATACTTGATTCACTATCAAGAGAATTTTTTACAGCCTTATGAAGAATCCAAAGAAATGTCGTCTCTTTTGTGCAAATAACCTTCCACAGCTAGGGAGGCAGCTTAGGTCATCTAAAGATCCTTTAAAGCCAGTAGTCAGGGTGACCAGTCTGCATGTTACTCCCTCTCTCTACCTGGACCTTCAGCCTCACGGTAGGATTTAGTTTTCCCAGCCTGATGATCAGGGGGAACCAAGAACTGAGGGGAGATGCCACTGGGCTCTCATTGGTCAGTGTTATTGAAGGTATTGTTATTTTTCTGAAATCTAAAAGTTAAACATATTGCTCAATTAATGAATGAGATTGATTTAACATCTCTGGAGCTTAATGGGTGAATCCAAAGTGAACTCTAGAGGCCACAATGCAAAAATGAAGACGTCTGTTAGCTGCGTTACACCACTTTAAAGGTTAATACAATGAGAAACAAAAAATTGGAAAAGAAAGTGATATGTTTTCACTTGACCAACTTAATACTTTTTGACTATTTTTCAAAGGCCAGAAACTTATTTCTCAGGTGAAGATGGTATAAACAAAAGATGCCATTATCTGAGTACCGTGCCGAGCTCTACGCTTGTGGAGATGGTGCGGTATACAAACCTAAGGTTTAGTTTAGTTTTAGTTTACATAAGAGAAGCATAAAAGAATAAACTCATTGTAATGATAGTTCTGCTAATGCTACCATGAAAATGCTATTTTACCAGTAGCTGGTGTTATTTTAGACCATGAGACCTCCGTAGTAGTAACTGGGATTAATAGTAAAGTAACACACCTTAACAGTACCCCACGTTGATAACATCCCCCATAAGTAAAGAAAAAGAAATGTCTCTAGAAATGGAAATCATAAAGAACAATAAAGTAATTGTGACATTACCGATGAGGTTGGCTCATATTGGTGGAATGAGGCTTTATGACATCACAATCTCAGAAGTGAGTCAAGTATAGGACAATCAAGCCATTGTGACATCACCGATGAGGTTGGATCTTATGACATCACAATCTCAGCTCTGGTTACCAGAGACTGAAACTCTTCACACTATGAGGGGTTGCTGAAAAGTTCTCAGCCCATCCAAGAAGAGAATGACGTGGATATGGTTCAGTCAATGATCTGAAACAATGTGAAAACAGAGAATTTCATTTCTGCAAATTGGCACTTAACGAAATAAGAAACACGAAATAAGAAAACTACAGTGGGAAAATAACACGTGGAATTTAGGAAATTGGTTAACATAGAAACATGATGGCAGATAAGGACCAAATGGCCCATACAGTCTGTCCATCCGCTGAGAACTTTTCAATACCCCCTCACATAAATCTGTAACTCCTGGACAAATTGGTCATTTATTTAAAATTTCTTTTATCCATCCTTGAACTATTTAAGGTAAAGGCAGAATAGAAAAATGTGTTAAGATAAGAATAAGGATGAAGGGAAGGCAGCCAGTATGAATTTCAAATTGGCATGTCAATTCTCATTGTCCCTGCAGCAGGGTCTTCTCTCCATATCCATCATGGAGACTTCACTGGCCACTTCTGGTTGGCAGCTTTCAGCTAATGCTGTGCTATAGGGTCATGTTTATCTACAGTCGGTTGCAGATCTGAATCCCTGTGGTTGTAGCTTTGTATATTGTTTTGAATCCTTGGGAACGCAAGTAAACGTCTGAGGAACAACACACAGACTTTACCCACGTAGAGGGCGGGCAGTTTTCAAATGTACATAATGCTGACATAAGCACTTCGAAAGGGAAAGTTAGGCACACTTTGTACAGGGGTTTCCCAAAAGAAAGGAATTCCCTGTACAAAGTAAGGCGTAACCTTTGCCCCTCTAGGCCGCACAAGTTAGTCAGCCTTATATAAATTGCTCTAGGTGGTTGGGTTTGCAGGCGCATGCATTGTACTGTATGCGCCTTTCTATCTTTTCTTAGAAGAAAGCCAATGTTGAACGCTGGCTGTGTGAAACACTCTAATTCGATATTTTTGATAAGGAAATCGTATGACAAACAAAAAGACCCCTGAGGAAGGCCATAAGCCGAAACATTGGCAGTGTTGGGTGTTTTTAGTGAAGAAATAATCTATTTTCCAAGATCTATTTGCGTGTCCACTCTTTTGTAGGTGTCGTTGACTTTTCTGTGTATTTTTATCCCTTTTTTTAATAGAAATCCTCCAGGAAAGCTGCCCTGCTCCATGTCAGACCCAACTTTCTGCATGTATGTACATCTATGCATAGAGTTCATAAAACTCATCCACAACTGTTGATCTTGCTGTGACTCTGCTCTTTCTCCATCGTGTGTCACATGAAAGCAGGCGCTGGTTTTCTGAGCTTGTTTATCTACATAAACCCACTGTGAACTTTATGAGCTCCAGTTCTACCTGCTCCAGTTCTACAAAATGTTGCCCCCTTAATAGGTAATTACAGTATATTGTGTCTTTCATTTCATTTCTTTTTTTTTCTTTTAAATAAAGAAATCTTTTGAAGGAGTTGTTCAATAATAATGAATAGAATAATTTGCATCTAATTTTATTTTGCAACATTTTCTGTCTGAGACAGGAAGACAATATGTTCTCTTTCACATCACCTTCAATTATTTTCCATACTCCATAACACTCAACCCCCCCCCCCCACACACACACACCCTTGCACCTCACACTACCGGACCCTATCCACTAATACAGAAGCAGGATTGGCCGTAGCGCTGTGAGACGCGGTGGTATGCATTACACGCAGAACTGAGAGATATGAGAAAGCAGACAGTAGGACAAACATGGAATTGCGGAACATCTATACAAGAGCCACAGTTTTTGGTAGAGATACTGGAAGGATTTTCCATGTTGCAGTGATTGAATTCAGCTAGTTGTTGCTTGCTGGCTATAGGGCATTGTTTAGTGCCCCAGGTGCACTAGGTAGAATGTGAGCTCACCGGGACAGATAGAGAAAAACGCTTGAGTACCTGAATGTAAACAACTTAGACTATAAGTGGTATATAAATGCTATAAAGAAATAAATAAAAATGTTGTTTTCGTCTGATAAAGTTGCAGAGTTGCACTTTTTGAATTCACATTCCTACCCTTCTACAAAGTTAGGGAAGGTTAAGTGAAGAGGTGGGCCTTAATAGAAGCTCTGAATGACATGGGGACAAATTTTTCCCAGTCCCCGCGGGAATTCATTTTTCCTTCGTAGCGAGTTCTTTTCCTAGCCTTGCCCTATTCCTGCAAGCTCCATCCTCATCCGCACAAACCTCAAACACTTGAAAATCCTAAGTAGCAACATTCTAGAGCTGAGATTGTGATGTCATAATGTCTCATTCCACCAATGCCTGAGTTCCGCCCTCATCTGCACAAGCCTCAAACGCTTTCAAATCCTAAGTAGCAACATTCTAGAGCTGAGGTTGTGATGTCATAATGCCTCATTCCACCAATGCCTATGCTCTGTCCTCATCCGCACGAGCCTCAAACATTTTAAATGTTATAGGCTTGTGCAGTTAAGGCAGAGCTTATAGGAATGAAACAGGGAGGGCGACGAAGACTCACGGGGACAGGACAGGGAAACTGAGTTCCTGCAGGGATGGGGACAAATTTGTCCCCGTGTCATTTTCTACTCTGAACTTCAGGTACAATTGTTGCATTTGGAGAGGAAGTGGACGCTAGATACAAACAATAACCCGAGGGAACCATGAGACAATGCTGGCACGAGGAATGCAGAGAATGGGAGGATTTAAAAAGTACTTGTGGCCTGGGTTGGCTACTGTTGGAAACAGGATACTGGGTCTGATGGACCATTTTATTTTGAGGATGAATCATTTTTCTTGTTGCCTTGAATCTAGAGACCTCACACCAGCTGCTGTTTTTAAAATGAAAAATAATGCATGCATTTGGAAAATTCCATTGGCACACCTTTATTTACCACTTATATCCTAAGTGGTTTCCATTCAGGTACTTTACCTTATTTCCCTATCTGTCCCGGTGGGCTCAAACTCTATCTAATGTTCCTGGGGCAATGAGGGGATTAGGTGACTTGCCCAAGGTCACAAAGAACAGTGAAAGATTTGAACCCACAACCTCAGGGTACTGAGGCTGAAGCTCTAACCACTGTGCCACACACTCCCACTTCCCCAAACCTATACACCCTCTTTCCAAGTGTAGCTAAAAAGTACACTGGCCACTTCTATTTAAGCCACATTGAGGGAGGACAGTTTTCAGGAGGCTACCAGAAGTGAAATACTTTCTGTTTATAGAAAAGGTTTTACTCAGCCCTAATGAGCCAAAATTTCCTGTTATAGTATGTTGATGAATGACTTTTTTAAGCTCACAAAGCACAACCTTCTAATTAAAAGGCAGCAAGATAGCTTTGCATCTTTGCTAATCTATTTCCTGCCTCACTTGGTGATCTGGCTGTCGATAGATGTCACCTTTTCTCTCCCCACGTCTGGGTGCAATAGTGGGGGGAAGATGGAGCTGGGCCCCCAGTCCTGGAAGGTTAAAGAATGCCGTGCGCCTTGCTTTCAACCCTTGCTAGTACCTGATACCCAGACATGACTATTAATATGGATGAAAGGAAGGCAGCCAGTAAGAATTTCAAATCGGCCTCTGTCAAGTCTCATTTTCCCTGCTGTCATGGTCTTCTCTCCATATCCATCATGGGGACTTCACTGGCTGCTGCTGGTTGGCAGCTTTCAGCAAATGCTGTGCCATGGGGTCATGTTTATCTAAAGCCAGTCACAGATTTAAATACCAGATTCTCCTCCAATGTTAATAAAAAAAGAAATGAAGAGAGAGAAAAAAATACTCACAGCTAAAAGTGTGGAGTCCCGGAGTCGTCGTGTCCTGCGACAGCCTGTATTAGATGAACCTGTCTCTTTCTTATTCAGGTAATTCTTATGGGGTCTCACAAGGGTATGATAAAGCAAAGCCTTACGATGGAAGTCACTACTACATGTAATAAAAGTGAGCCAAGAATAGGACAATCAAGGCATTGTGACATCACTGATGAGGTTGGCTCTTATTGGTGGAATGAGGCATTATGATGTCACAATCTCAGAAGTGAGCCAAGTATAGGACAATCAAGCCATTGTGACATCACCGACGAGGTTGGCTCTTATTGGTGGAATGAGGCATTATGACATCACAATCTCAGAAGTGAGCCAAGAATAGGACAATCAAGCCATTGTGACATCACTGATGAGGTTGGCTCTTATTGGTGGAAAGAGGCATTATGACAACACAATATCAGCTCTGGTAGCCAGAGACTGAAACTCTTCAAACTAAAGGGGGAATTATTACCATGTGCTACTTTTAACTCATGCTAGTTTAGCACAGGCCCTATTTTAGGCAATGAGATCTAGTTAGTAATAAGTGGGATTAACAACCTGGTAATAATTGGCACATACGCATAAGGCCCCTCCTATGGATGGGGCCTAATGTGTCTGGGCCAATCATAGCGTTAGGCTCCTCCCCGGATGCAACCAAGGCTCTGATTGACCCAGACACATAAGGCCCCACCCATAGGAGGGGCCTTAAACAACCTGGGCCAGTCAGAGCCTCAGGCCCCTCCCTGGTGCATCCTAGATGCACCAGGGATGGGAAGGCCTGCTATTCTGAAGAGGCAGGCCTGCTGGCCAGAGGAAGTAGGCATCTCTCCGGCCAGCCATCTGAAAATAAGGTAAGGGGGAAGAGGGCTGGGGTCAGTGGAGGCGTGTCAGTTGGCAGCAGGAGAGCCCACTGCCGAGGGGGGTGTGTTGTTGTTGGTTGGTGGCGGGAGATATTGGGCATCTCTCCCGCTGCCAGTGGTATGTGTCGGTTGGTGGTGGAAGGGCGTGTGTAACTCTCCTGCTGCCGAGGGTGGGTTGGTTGTTGGCTGTTGGCGGGAGACACTGGGCAGCTCTCCCGCTATTGTATTTTTTTTTGTTTATTTTTTCTGCGCATGTGCCCATCACTATAACTAGTGAGGGGCACATGCTAATTTAACGAGTCTTCGCTAATCTCCACCAACCTCATTTGCATAAGTGTTTTTTGGAGAATGACTCGCTTTTTTAAAATCGCTAACATAAAGGCTGCGATAGCAGCCTGTTGGTTTTTTATACGTGGTTTTTTTTTTTTGGTTTTTTTAAATCTAGGCCTGAGTATCAGCCCAGATGTTTTCAAGAACTTGGGGGCAGAGTCTCCCCACCCCCTGGGGACTGGTGAGGTGGGAGAGGATGAAAGACTTTTCAGGGGAGATGTACTACCCAGGCAGCAGAGGTGGTTTCAATAAATGCATGTTGCTCCTATCACTGCTCGGGAAACCAGCAGACCCATGAAATCCAATTTCTCTTTGGCTCCACTGCACTTTTTCTTTTTGGTTCTGTGTTATTCCTTCACATTTTTCTTCGGGCCTGGTCTCAGGAGACTGACAATATGAACCCTGCTGAGCCTTAAAACCCTGTCAGAATGGAACAGTGAGAATATTTAAAAACACAGCAATTAGATAAGCTCTCCACACCAGTTCCTTTCATGTAGGGGGGAGGAGGGAGGAAGAAGGAAGAAATTAAAAATGTATTTCATTGAGGACGAAATCCTTTGATAAAAGAAGCTGAAAGCAACAGGGGAGATTTGTGGCTAATCCTCTGATAGGTTTTCAGGTAGTTTTTTTTTTGTATGTGCGTGTGTTTAGTCATGATTGCTTTTCAACCAGGCCATGTTTTATTAGAAATTATCCCTCTCTCACCCGATCTCCCCATGTGGAGGCACTGCTGGGTCTCTGATTAGGTTTCTTTATGACTGGACCAGCATTCCGTGATTTGGAGGTGGTCATTTCAAACATTCATTTAGTGCTGTCCAGAAAGAAACCGTTGTGAGGACAAAAGCCTCTCTGGCAATTTTTTTTTCGGTGATAGTCTAAGAGCTCTTGAGCAAATATGGCTGAAAGAGCTTCTAAACTCCTATGCAAAGTCTTTATTATAATTAAGCTTGGCTCAGCTGGTTTTAGGCTTGGCTTTAGTATGTCTTGGCCATGCCACATGACCTTTGCCTGCTTTTGAATGACTACGTGGAATTATCATATAGCTCCAGAAAAAGGAGGATGGATTGAGACAAGTAGCAGGTCTGAATCTATGAAAAGTTCTCAGCCCAACCAAGAAGAGAATGATGTGGATATGGTTCAATTAATGATCTGAAACAATATGAACACGTAGAATTTTGTTTCTGTAAATTGTCACCTAACGAAATAAGATAATAATTTTTTCAGCTACAGTGGCAAAATAACGCTCAGAATTTAGGAAGTTGGTTGGGCTCAGAACTTTTCAGCACCCCCTGGTAGTGTGAACAGTAACCAGAGCTGAGATTGTGATGTCATAATGCCTCATTCCACCAATAAGAGCCAACCTTGTCAGTGATGTCACAATGGCTTGATTGTCCTAGACTTGGCTCACTTCTGAGATTGTGATGTCATAATGCCTCATTCCACCAATAAGAGCCAACCTCGTTGGTGATGTCACAATGGCTTCATTGTCCTAGACTTGGCTCACTTCTGAGATTGTGACATCATAATGCCTCATTCCACCAATAAGAGCCAACCTTGTCGGTGATGTCACAATGGCTTCATTGTCCTAGACGGCTCACTTCTGAGATTGTGATGTCATAATGCCTCATTCCACCAATAAGAGCCAACCTTGTCGGTGATGTCACAATGGCTTGATTGTCCTAGATTTGGCTCACTTCTGAGATTGTGATGTCATAATGCCTCATTCCACCAATAAGAGCCAACCTCGTCGGTGATATCACAATGGCTTCATTGTCCTAGACTTGGCTCACTTCTGAGATTGTGATGTCATAATGCCTCATTCCACCAATAAGAACCAACCTCGTCAGTGATGTCACAATGGCTTGATTATCCTATACTTGGCTCACTTTAATCACATAGGAGGCGGTGCTGAAAAGTTCTCAGCCCAACCAATCCCCAATTTGCAGAATGACATTGTTGTAGATCATTGACTGAACCATATCCACGTCATTCTCTTCTTGGTTAAGCTGAGAACTTTTCAGCACCCTCTCATATAGTTTCAGATGGCCACACAGATAGCTGAGCCCAGCAGAGGGGCACTCTAGGGGGTGCTGCAGTGAATGTCACATTTAAAAGTCCCAGGCACACATGTCGCTATAACCTACTTTATTGTATAGTGAGCCCTCCAAAATCCACTCAAAACCTACCTTACCTATATAAAGATGACACCTGCAGACATAAGGGCTATTGTGGTGGTGTTCAGGTGGGTACAGTAAGTTTTGGGTGACATGTGTACGTACCCCCTAAAGTGCCCCTCTGCTCTGCTCGGATGTCTGTGTGGTCAGTTTGCTAAGAAAGCTGGCTGCTTGGATGTCCCAGTAGCTTGTGTTTCTGCGTTTTTTTATTTGGACTTCTTTGTATCTGAAAATTGCCCAAAAAAGATAGATGTACTAAGGCCCAAAACGTTTAGATAGGTCATAAAAAAAGAGGAAAAAGATTGATGTCTTATTGTTTTGAGAATGGTCTTTTTCTGTACTGGATTTCTGGAGATCTTTCCCAAAACGGCCAATCTCAGACTTAAGCTGTCCTATCGAAAATGCCCCTCCAAATGTCTGTCTAAGCCCAGCATCCTGCTTCCAATGATAGTCATTTCAGCCCTGATTTGCGGTTTCGATTATTCACGGTTTTTAGCTTGCAGGCTCCTCCCCCCAAATGACGTCAGCTTGCATAGAGAAAATCAACGATTCCCAGCACTTTCTTCACTGTGTTTTGCCTCTCCTTCAGGAACAGGCCAGGTGTCCCACTATGTTATTCGCGGTTTCACCATATTCACGATGGTTTTTAATAGAAAACAGCGAATAACATATGAAAAAGTTATTCGCGGGTCTGTTAATCCCCTGTCACAGCGAATATGGAGGGAGAAGTGTAGTGCTTAGCATCTGTGGCTAGTAAGGCCCTGGGTACCATCTTGCTTGAGGAACCCCGCCTCCTCTCTGCGCCATTTCCCACTCCTCCCTTTGCCGCATGCGCGCTCCTTCCCCCATACCTTTTTAACTTCGGTGCGAGCAGCCACCAACTTGCTGCCCATGTCGGCTTCGGTGCACTCTCTGATGTCACCTAGAAAGGGGCACGTACGCATGGCAGGGGGGCGGGGGAGGGGTGCCCCTCACCCTTGCGACGCCACTGCTTAGCGTGCATTTTTTTTTCCAGAATTGAGTCCATAATATGCGGCTTACTGAAAAATGTACCCCAAAGACCCTTAAAGCAGTTCTGCCCTAGCAGTTTCTGAGCAGTAAATTATCCCCCTCTTCTACGAAACTGCGCCAGCGGTTTATAGCACAGAGAGCCGTGCTGAATGGCCCGTGCTCATAGGAACTCAATGAGCATCGGGAGCAGCGTGGGCCATTCAGCGCGGCTCTCTGTGCTAAAAACCGCTAGTGCAGTTTCGCAGAAGAGGGGGTATGTGTTGAGTGTTTAATGAAGGTTTAGTAAAAGAGTCTATTTGTTTCAGTTTTTGCATGTTTTACAATGATTTTAGCTTATTGCTTTTTGCTTTCTGCATTTGATTTGATTTTTCTTGCCTGAATTTAACATTGAACGCAAATCTAAATCCCAAATGACATTAAAGCCCACTCAGTCCTACTGAGAGATCTAGAAATGACACCATGTGATGGGCAAAGCATTCAGACCTATAGCTAGCTCTCTGCCCACCCCAATCCTCTCTCCTCTCGTGAATTATCCATGGCCAGTTCATGTCTGTAAATAATTCATCATCTGCATAGCCATATTTCTGAGCTTGTCAGCACAAGAACTCTCCAATGAAAACCAATAGGAGGAAGTATTTTTTCACTCAGAGAATAGTTAAGCTCTGAAATGTGTTGCCAAAGGATGTGGTGAGAACTGTTAATGTAGCTGATTAAAAAAAAAATAAAAAAAAAAAAGTTTGGACAAGTTCCTGGAGGAAAAGTCCATAAACTGCAGTTGAGACAGACATGGGAGAAGCCACTACTTGCCCTGGATTGGTGGCTTGGAATGCTGCCTCTATTTGGGATTCTATATGGAATCTTGCTATTCTTTGGGGATTCCGCGTGGAATATTGCTATTCTTTGGGTTTTTGTTAGGCCCTTGTGATGTGGATCGCCCTCCATGAAGACAGGATACTGGGCTGGATGGACCATTGGTCTGACCCAGTAAGGCTGTTCTTATGTTCTCATGTTCTTAAAGCTGAAGTTTTCACAGCAAAAATGTAACAGAAGAAAACCCAAAATATGTCCCAGCGTGAAAATGATGACATTCTCAGAAGCCATAAAAAGACACACGATTTAAGTCAAGAGTTTCAAAGTCCCTCCTTGAGGGCCGCAATCCAGTTGGGTTTTTAGGATTTCCCCAATGAATATGCATGAGATCTATGTGCATGCACTGCTTTCAATGCATATTCATGGGGAAATCCTAAAAACCTGACTGGATTGCGACCCTCAAGGAGGGACTTTGAGATCCCTGATTTAAGTGGACTGCAGCTCTGTAGCAGTGCTCTAGTGCCGTGGTTCCCAACCCTGTCCTGGAGGACCATCAGGCTAGTCAGGTTTTCAGAATAGCCCTAATGAATATGCATGGAGATTTGCATGCCTGGCATCTCCGTTATATGAAGATCTCTCTCATGCATATTCATGATTAGGGCTATTCTGAAAACCCGACTGGCCCGGTGGTCCTCCAGGAGAGGGTTGGGAACCACTGCTCTAGTGTTTGGATGCTGTGTTTATAGGAGCGTCATTTTTTACTGCTAGGGGGAGGCCTGCTCTGTCTTGCGTACAGAGGACTCAGGTAAGCATTATATTTCGCTACTTTACGAAAGTGCACACTTTACAGCTCTCTCTTTCATAGCCAAGGGATAGCGTTTGCTTCCTGTGGCTTCTGAGGCCTTTTCCTCCGTGATTGATCACAGTTAGAACACATCAGGACTGTTTATTTAATTTTTACTGGAGTCAGGACTTACAAAATGCAATAAATATGACTTGATGTAATATGTTGATTATACACTGCTTTGGTTCAAAGCAGTATATAAATTTTTAAAGAAAGAAAGATACTCTGTCTCCAGTGGGCTTCCTATTTGTTAATTTTTAAAATATTTACATTAGCCAAAGTGGATTATGAAATCAAACACACAATAAAACCATAAAAATTACACAAACATAAAAAAATCAAAAATAATATCAATTAACTCCCAGTAGTCATCATTCTAAAAATCAATCAAAGTTTTGCACCTGGGGATTGGGAGTTAAGCGAATTCCACCCAGTCCCACAGCAATCACTTCCACATAGTGCCACAGTTCAAAGATCACCAGATTCTCTCCTTTAAGGATGTCTGCTGGCACTTTAATGACAAGATATAATTTTAGGCACACATGTTCTGACTGCAGAGCTGGGGATCCCATACCGAGGGGAAGATTCTCTAATGTTCATGGTAAAATCCGACGGGCCTTTGCCGCAGCTGTTACTGTAACAATTTCAAAAAGGTGAGTCATTCTCAAAAAACTGCGCATACAAATGAGTTTCACGAAGGATCACTAAATTTACATGTGATGACCTGCGGGTGGTAGCGATCAGCACAAGCGCAGCATACATCGCAAAAGAGGCTTAAATGTGCGCATGTAACATAGTAACATAGTAGATGACGGCAGATAAAGACCCGAATGGTCCATCCAGTCTGCCCAACCTGATTCAATTTAAATTTTTTTATTTTTTTTTTTTTTTTATTTTTCTTCTTAGCTATTTCTGGGCAAAAATCCAAAGCTTTACCCGGTACTGTGCTTGGGTTCCAACTGCCGAAATCTCTGTTAAGACTTACTCCAGCCCATCTACACCCTCCCAGCCATTGAAGCCCTCCCCTGCCCATCCTCCACCAAACGGCCATACACAGACACAGACCGTGCAAGTCTGCCCAGTAACTGGCCTAGTTCAATATTTAATATTATTTTCTGATTCTAAATCTTCTGTGTTCATCCCACGCTTCTTTGAACTCAGTCACAGTTTTACTCTCCACCATCTCTCTCGGGAGCGCATTCCAGGCATCCACTACCCTCTCCGTAAAGTAGAATTTCCTAACATTGCCCCTGAATCTACCACCCCTCAACCTCAAATTATGTCCTCTGGTTTTATCATTTTCCTTTCTCTAGAAAAGATTTTGTTCTATGTTAATATCCTTCAAGTATTTGAATGTCTGAATCATATCTCCCCTGTCTCTCCTTTCCTCTAGGGTATACATATTCAGGGCTTCCAGTCTCTCCTCATACGTCTTCTGGCGCAAGCCTCCTATCATTTTCGTTGCCGGGAAAAGCAACGCTGTCATCATCATCTTCGGGTCTCATCCTGATCGCTGATCCTATCTACCCTAGATTACTGCAACATCGCCCACCTGGGTATCCCCCAAAAAAACAGTACAAAAATTAAGATTAGTGCAAAACACTGCAGTTCGCTTGATCTTCAGACTGAGAAAAAAAGATCACATTAGCCCCTATTACAAGAAATTACACTGGCTACCTGTGGAGGCGCGAATACTGTTCAAATTTGCTTGTATCCGCTTCAAGCAAGTCTGGGGCCTAGCACCTTCCTACCTGCAAACTCACTTCACTCTACACAACCCCACACGAACAACCAGAAACAAAAACATCTTTGCATACCCGAAGATCACAGGCTGCAAATACAAATCCTTCCTAGACAGAACCTTCATGTTCCAAGCAAACAGACAGCAATCCTGGCTGGGAAACCACATAAATAAAGCCAGACAGACCTACGACACATTCCGAAAATCGATTAAAACCGTTCTATTTGGCAAATTCCTTGCTTAATCAGATCACCTCTCTCAGGTTGTTTGTTTTTTTTTTCTCTTCCCCTTGTATTATGTAACATCTTTCTTCTCTCATGTATTCTTTCTCCATGCTTCTCCAATTCATGATGTAACTTCCTTCTTCTTACATTTTGTAATTCGCTGATTGTCCAGCCTTCTTTCTATGTGAACCGCCTAGAAGTCAGTTTGACTATGGCGGTATAGAAAAATAAAGTTATTATTATTATTATTATATCTTCTCATCAAGGCAACGTGGAAAGCGCGAGGACAAGAACCACCAAAAAACACGAGCGGCTCACAAACGCCTACAATTCACCGGCTTTTGAATTTTGTAATTTTTTTATGTCAGATTTTATCATGAGCCAGAAACACATGCCTGAGGTGCGATTTTCACAGTACTGGCACTTCCGGAGCAGTTGGTGAATTTTGTTCGCAAGAAGCCGGCACCACGCTTGGGGAATCACAGGCAATGATAGAGAATTACTCTGGCTCGGCCCAAAATTAGAACACCTGCCCACCCTCTTCGCACTACCCTCAGGCGCTGCACTGCAGCTTGAGTTCTCAAGCTAGGTCCTTGGCATCATTATCGATTCTTCTCTCTCCCTCAATGACCACCTCAACTCCTTGGCTAAATCATGCTTTTTCAGCCTCCACATGCTGAGGAAAGTAAGATCCTATTTTCGCCAACAACATTTCGCCGTCCTTGTCCAATCCATCTTCCTCGCCAAACTAGATTACTGCAATGCCATCTACTTAAGCCTATCAAAAAAAAAGTCTTCAAAGACTCCAGCTAATCCAGAATACTGCAGCCAAGTTGATCTTTGCAAAACGCAAGTCTGACCATGTCTCCCCACTCCTAGTCAAACTTCACTGGCTCCCAATGATTTCCAGAATCCATTTCAAATGCTCCTGCCTGGCTTTTAAGATCATTCACGGCATCCTTCCTCCCTTAATCCCACTATCTTATAACTCCTCGAGTCCTGAATCTACCAGACCCACCCAAAGGTATAAATTATCCTTCCCCTCTCTACACGGTATTCGCTATGCAGGCAAACTGGGAAAATCCCTTCTCTTCAGAATCACAGGTCTTTGGAATGACCTTACTACCCCGCTGCGGAACCTGGGCTCCCTCCAATTATTCTGCAAGCAGCTGGAAACCTGGCTTTTCACTAAAATGTAATTCTATCCCCCCTTACTCTTCTCTTCTATTTATAAGTTCATGTAAACCTTTTTTTTCCTTCTCTTCCTATATTTTAAGTTCTTGTAAACCGTGCCGAACTCCACAACATCCATGGAGATGATGCGGTATATAAACTTAAGGTTTAGTTTAGTTTTGAATCTCCCGGAGTACTCGTTTGAATATTGATGAGCCCATTTGACTATTTGACTACCCTTTTAATATTAATGACCTCATTGTACTACATTTGCATGGCGGAGTCAGAGACTGCCAGAAAGCCTGGAAAAGACCGCGGTGAGCCGTTTTGATAATCGGCCGCTAAAATACATGCACGCTAAACTGGCTGGAACAGGTTTAGCGACCATCATTAAGGGTACGGTAAGTTTTGAGAATCTGCATCTCGTACTCATCAAAGCGCCTTCAGAGAGGATATGGTTAAACAGCGCTAAAATAACCTCTCTCCCTTCCCCCACTATACTTCATGGGTTATTCAGGTTGATGGGTGTGGGAATGTATGACACAGTGGTTAGAGCTACAGCCTCAGCACTCTGAGCTTGTGGGTTCAAATCCCTCACTGCTCCTTGTGACCCTGGGCAAGTCAGTTAATCCCCCCATTGCCCCAGGTGCATTAGATGGATTGTGAGCCCACCAGGACAGACAGGGAAAAATGCTTGAGTGCCTGAATAAACTCATGTAAACCATTCTAAGCTCCCCTGGGAGAATGGGATAGAAAACTGAATATATAAATAGTGTGAAAAGTTTCAGCCTCTGGTAACCAGAGCTGGTATTGTGACATCATAATGCCTCATTCCACCAATAAGAGCCAACCTCGTCAGTGATGTCACAATGGCTTCATTGTCCTGTACTTGGCTCACTTTTACTACATTTTGATTTCTAGAGTGGCGCAGTGGTTAAAGCTACAGCCTCAGCACCCTGAGCAAGTCACTTAATCCCCTTGTGACCCTGGGTAAGTCACTTAATCCCCCCATTGCCCCAGGTACACTAGATAGAATTTGAGCCCACCGGGACAGATAGGGAAATATGATAAAGTACCTGAATGGAAACCACTTAGGCTATAAGTGGTATATCAATAATTAAAATAAATACATAAACGTGCTTTGAAAGCTCTTTGCAGTACAACAGGTTGCTGGGACCGAGTATTCGGGGCTTTACCACCGATTAATGACACAGTAACTATCTCCTGTGCTCCAGCTCCTTGTGTCCTGCGTCTGACCACTCGTTCAGCGTTTCCCAGGATCCTCCCTGGGAACTGAGGACAAATTGTAATTACATTTTAGCACCGAGGTTCTGAACCCCCTGGCTGGTGATGGATTTACAGTTTGATGAGACCTGACAAGGAGGTATTACTTGGGCTGCATTGGAAACCGCATTTCTTTCTCTCTCCGTAGCCCTGTATTCCCACCTTGCTCCAGAGAAAAGGGACACTTGATTTTTTTTCCTTAAATATTAACATTTGCTGCCTTGCCTAGAGCTGCAGGATGGATGAGTTTGCCTCTCTGTATTCCCCGGTACTGAGCTGGAGAAAGAGTATAGAATGGAAAACATCTCTTGTCATATTTTTCTGATATGCGATTCTATCTGAACTTGCCAAGGACTGCAGGGGACTCACTACTACTAGTGCAAAACATTTCTATAGCGCTACTAGACATGCACAGTGCTCTACCTCAAAACACAGAAGAGACAGTCCCTGCTCAAAAGAGCTTACAGTCTCGTCAAGACAGACAAACTGGACAAGAATTGCATCAATACATAGGGCTCAGGCAGGAGTAACCATATACAGTTGCATTATGATGTCATCAAGAATTCTAGCCATGACCCAGATGCATTGTGATGTCATTAAATGTTCAGACAGCTTCAACTGCTACTACTAATCATTTCTATAGTGTTACTAGACATACGTAGTGCTGTACATCAAATTGCAGAAGAGACAGTCCCTGTTCAAAAGAGCTTACAGTCTCGTCAAGACAGACAAACTGGACAATTGTGCCTTGAAATCCCTTCATCACTACCCAATTAGAAGACCTTCCCCTCCCCCATCTTACTTCTGTCTCCTCTCCCTTCTCTCTTTCTTCCACCTTTCGTAGAATTGGTCAAGGTATTGAGAAAGTGAGAATGTTTCAACAACAGAGACGGTGTGAATAAGAGTTGAGAGTCATGGTAGTCAGGGTTTTCTGAAGCAGCCAATAGCGAAATGCGTCAGGACCCCAGACCTGCAATACGTTTCAGCATAAAATTAAAATGAAGCAAGTTCTCTTTTCACACTTTCATATAGCGTTTAACACTGTGTGTCAAGTCAAAATTATTAGGACTCACAAAGGAAGCATGTAGTGTAGTGATTGAGACACGAGCTGTATTAGTGGTGGGCTCTCTGGCTCATCGTATGGTCTCTAATTGTCAGTGGTCCTCTGAGCACATATACCTGACTTTTGTGAGTAGATTGAAGTGTGCAAGTATACCCGAAGTGTATATGTGTATAAATGTTTAGTGAATGCTAGCTTTAATTCAGAAGGAGCAGAAAAAGGACAGATAGAGACTTCGGGTTTTACTTCCACTGAAAACAATGGAAGCAAGTAGGACACATCGAGACATCTGGGTTTTACTTTCACTGAAAGCAAAGGAAGCAAGTAGGACACATCGAGATTTCTGGGTTTTGCTTCCACTGAAAGCAAAGAAAGCAAGTAGGACACATTGAGACATCTGGGTTTTACTTTCACTGAAAGCAAAGGAAGCAAGTAGGACATATCAAGACTTCCGGGTTTTGCTTCCACTGAAAGCAAAGGAAGCAAGTAGGACACATCGAGATTTCTGGGTTTTGCTTCCACTGAAAGCAAAGAAAGCAAGTAGGACACATCGAGACTTCTGGGTTTTACTTCCACTGAAAGCAAAGGAAGCAAGTAGGACACATCGAGACTTCCAGGTTTTGCTTCCACTGAAAGCAAAGAAAGCAAGTAGGACACATCGAGACTTCCGGGTTTTACTTCCACTGAAAGCAAAGGAAGCAAGTAGGACACATCGAGACTTCCGGGTTTTGCTTCCACTGAAAGCAAAGGAAGCAAGTAGGACACATGGAGATTTCCGGGTTTTGCTTCCACTGAAAGCAAAGGAAGCAAGTAGGACACATCGAGATTTCCGGGTTTTGCTTCCACTGAAAGCAAAGGAAGCAAGTAGGACACATCGAGATTTCCAGGTTTTGCTTCCACTGAAAGCAAAGGAAGCAAGTAGGACACATCGAGATTTCTGGGTTTTGCTTCCACTGAAAGCAAAGGAAGCAAGTAGGACACATCGAGACTTCCAGGTTTTGCTTCCACTGAAAGCAAAGGAAGCAAGTAGGACAAAGCGAGACATCTGGGTTTTACTTTCACTGAAAGCAATGGAAGTAAAACCCAGAGGTCTCAATCTGTCCTCCTTCTTCTGGAACCATATGGTAAGCCTAGCCTTGTCAGCTCACACTAGGTGAGGCAGACACTCCTGAGCTAGCTGTCATTGAAAATCAAGATGACTGGCCTTCGAGTCCAAGCATTTAGGGAGAGATATCCTTGCTAGCCAAGAAGTTTGGGTTATGATGTTACCCTGATGGAGTCTGCTCTGAAAGTGATAAATGAGCTTGGCACAAGAATTAGAAATAAAATTAGTGCTGGGAGTATTTATTTTAATTGATTTTGTCTGTAGAAGGATTAGGCATAACGATTATTAAGGCATAATGTTCAAGAACTGTAACAGGAAAACAAAAGAAACTTGGGCAGTTGGTGTCACACAGCTTATATTATTGCAATTATTTCAAGCTTCACCGAGATTCCCTTCTTCATGTGAGCTTGTCTTGGTGGAGGGATGGGAGAGAAGTCAGGGCTCTATGTTCCTTTAACATTCAGCCCCTCATCTGATTTAGATTTATAGGTGAAGCAATGTTAGGTTACTCGTAATGTATTGGGTACTTCACTCAATGGCCCTCATTAGCATAGGAAAAAGATGAAAAGGTCAGCCTCAGGAATAACCTAAGGAAATACTTCTTCATGGAGAGGGTGGTGAATTTGTGGAATGGCCAACCAGTAGAGATGGTGGAGACAAAGGAATAACCTAAGGAAATACTTCTTCATGGAGAGGGTGGTGAATTCGTGGAATGGCCAACCAGTAGAGATGGTGGAGACAAAGGAATAACCTAAGGAAATACTTCTTCATGGAGAGGGTGGTGAATTCGTGGAATGGCCAACCAGTAGAGATGGTGGAGACAAAGGAATAACCTAAGGAAATACTTCTTCATGGAATTCGAGGAATGGCCAACTGGTGGAGATGGTGGAGACAAAGACTGTGTCTCAATCCAATAAAGCTTGAGGCAAGTACATTGGATCTCTACAGGAAAGAAAGGGATAAAACATGGCATGAATGGTCAGACTGGATGGGCCATGTGGTCTTATCGGCCTTCATTTTTCTGCGCTTCATATGGTCAACATCCATTACTGCAGTCACTGATCTGAGCAGCTCAGCTACATTAAAGCTTCAGAAAACATGGTGCTTCTATCATGGATTACCTGTACTGTGGGGAGACTGTTTCAGTACAACTTCTTTGCTTTTTTCCCATTAAAGCTTTCCTGTCATCTATTTTCCTGCCTCCTGTTTATCTTTTGGTTTAGCTTTGTTTCGTTGGCATCTTCTGCAGTCGGGGCTCATGGAGCTGTGTACAGTACGTGAGCAAACTCATTCTTCTGTTCACAAAAGGGCCTGAACTAATTGATGGGCTTTCTTGCAAACTGTATCCCAAATGGTTTTTGCAAGCCCAAGAAACACTGCAGGGATCGGTCGCAGTTTGCAAACCATTAGAGCAGATCGCCATGAAAAGATTTCCGTGACTTCTTAGCACGCTGACCTTTCAGTAAAAGTCTTTCTACTTTTTGGCTGCCTCCCCTCCAAACAAGTCTCTGTAAAGTCCAGGGGTGTCCAACCGCGTTCCTTGCCAGGTCGGGTTTTCAGGATTTCCCCAATGAATATGCATGAAATCTATTTGCATTCAATGGAAGCAGGGCAGGCAAATTCATGGGGGAAATCCTGAAAACCCAACTGGATTGCAGCCCTCGAGGATCAACGTTGGACAACCTACTGTAGACAATGAGATGGGGGATTAAAGAAAGAAATTGGACAGTTTGAACCCACTACTTGGAGTACTGTGTTCAGTTTTGGAGACCACACTACCGAAAGGACGTGCTGAGGATCGAGTCGGTTCAGCGAACGGCCACCAGGATGGTCTTGGGGCTCAAGGATTTCACGTATGAAGAAAGATTTAAAAAATTGCGGCTGTACTCACTTGAGGAAAGAAGAGAACGGGGAGATATGATTGAAACATATAAGTACATCACGGGACGCATCGAGTCAGAAAATGATATCTTCTGGCTCATGGGACCCTCGACCACCAGAGGGCATCCGCTGAAGATCAGGGGAGGGAAGTTTCATGGCGACTCCAGGAAGTACTTCTTCACCGAAAGAGTAGTGGATCATTGGAACAGACTCCCACTCCAGGTGATAAAGGCCAGCAGCATGACGGATTTTAAGAGAAAATGGGATACTCACGTGGGATCTTTAAGGGAGTAAATTCAGGGGAGGGGATACTTGGAATGGGCAGACTTGGTGGGCTATAGCCCTTTTCTGCTGCTTTTTTCTATGTTTCTATGATGGCAGATAAAGGCCAAATGGCCACAGCGTCCACTATCTCCTCCTCTCCCTATTGGCTAAGGCTCTTAACATTTGCATCTCCTCTTCCTATTGGCTAAAGCTCTTTACATCTGCATTGTGAGGTCATAGGGCTTTATGGTTATAGAAACAGACTCCCACTCCAGGTGATAGAGGCCAGCAGCATGACGGATTTTAAGAGAAAATGGGATACTCACGTGGGATCTTTAAGGGAGTAAATTCAGGGGAGGGGATACTTGGAATGGGCAGACTTGGTGGGCTATAGCCCTTTTCTGCTGCTTTTTTCTATGTTTCTACTTGTCATCCTGAGCTTCTTGGCAACTTCACAGCTCACGTGATATGCATAACCTGGCTTTCTTTGGTCTGAGGCATAAATGGGAATAAAATCAAGAAAGCCTCATAAGCACCCAGGCAAGGAGCATCGTATAGGCTTTAGGCTTTCAAACTCAGAAACATAAGAACATAAGAATTGCTGCTGCTGGGTGAGACCAGTGGTCCATCGTGCCCAGCAGGCCGCTCCCGCCGCAGCCCCTAGGTCAAAGACCAGTGCCCTGAGTCTAGGTTTACCTGTGTACGTTCTGGTTCAGCAGGAACTTGTCTAACTTTGACTTGAATCCCTGGAGGGTGTTTTCTCCTATAACATCCTCTGAAACAGCGTTCCAGTTTTCCACCACTCTCTGGGTGAAGAAGAACTTCCTTACGTTCATATGGAATCTATCCCCTTTTAACTTTAGCGAGTGCCCTCTCGTTCTCTCTACCTTGGAGAGGGTGAACAACCTGCCTTTATCTACTAAGTCTATTCCCTTCATTATCTTGAATGTTTTGATCATGTCCCCTCTCAGTCTTCTCTTTTCAAGGGAGAAGAGGCGCGGTTTCTCTAATCTCTCACTGTACAGCAGGGGGTCTCAAAGTCCCTCCTTGAGGGCCGCAACCCAGTCAGGGTTTCTGGATTTTCCCAATGAATATGCATGAGATCTATTTGCATGCACTGCTTTCAATGCATATTCAATGGGGAAATCCTGAAACCCCGACTGGATTGTGGCCCTCAAGGAGGGACTTTGAGATTCCTGCTGTCTGGCATTTGAAGAAAAAAAGAAAAGATTCTGTGAGAGAGAACTATACGCACAGCGCTAGCCTCGCAATGCTGAGTCACATTGGAAGGAGGAAGTGAAGAAAGGCAGTGCGCTGCTCATTAAAAAAAAAAGAAGCCAAACTCTTCTGCCATCAGCTGAAGAGAACCTGCTGCAACCCAGGGAGGGCCAGAGCAGTGATTCCCAACCCTGTCCTGGAGGAACACCAGGCCAATCGGGTTTTCAGGCTAGCCCTAATGAATATGCATGAGAGAGATTTGCATATGATGGAAGTGATAGGCATGCAAATTTGCTTCATGCATATTCATTAGGGCTAGCCTGAAAACCCAATTGGCCTGGTGTTCCTCCAGGACAGGGTTGGGAACCACTGGGCCAGAGGGCAAAGAAGAGCTTCCAGCTGAGAAGTGCAATGCATTTTGGGTCTTAGCACCAGCTCTGGGTGCTTGCAAGCAACCAGCTCAGTGATTCCTCTCTTTCTGCTCTCTCCTTACTCTTTCCGTTTTTTTTTTTTTCTTTCTCTCTGCTATCAGCTGGGGGTTTGAAGTGTTCCATAAGTTAACATATTGCAGATAAAGCCGATGCATGTAATGCCATTTATTGAGTTAACGTGACACGGGGACAAATTTTCCCCCGTCCCTGCAGTAACTCAATTTCCCCACCCTGTCCCCGCGAGTTTTGTTGCTCTCCCTGCCCCATTCCTGTAAGCTCTGCCTTAACCTCACAAGCCTCAAACACTTATGATTTGAAAGCGTTTAAGGCTTGTGCAGATGAGGACGGAGCTTAGGCATTAGTGAAATGTGGCATTATGACATCACAATCTGAGCTCTAGAATGTTGCTACTTAGGATTTTAAAGCGTTTGAGGCTCGTGTGGATGAGGACGGAGCTTAGGCATTGGTGGAATGAGGCATAATGACATCACAATCTGAACTCTAGAATGTTTCTACTTAGGATTTTCAAGTGTTTGAGGCTTGTGCAGATGAGGATAGAGCTTAGGCATTGGTGGAATGAGGCATTATGACATCACAATCTGAGCTCCAGAATGTTGCTACTTAGGATTTTCAAGTGTTTGAGGCTTGTGCAGATGAGGACGAAGTTTGCAGGAATGGGGCAGGAACAGCAAAAGAACTCGCCAGGATGGGAAAGGAAAATGAGTTCCCGCGGGGACGGGTAAATATTTGTCCCGTGTCATTCTCTAGAGAGTGATTCTGTATCAGGGGGCCTAGTTCTATTCTCTTAGGAAAAGGAGGCACCTACTTTCTTTATAAAATAACTGATCAAATACATGTGTATGTTTTTATGCATGCACGTAAAGCAGGCAAAAGAGTACCCTGCCCATCCTCCACCCATACTGCTCTCATGTACAAGTAGTATAGCGCTAAATGATGTAAGTGGGGTAGCCACGGGGTTGCTGGGTCTCCGCACTTTGAGCTCAAGCCCCCCTCCCAACCTGAAGCACTTGTTAAATGGCTGGGGGGGGATACAGAAGCCAAAGAAATTCACTGTTAAGCCACTCCACTCCAGTGATGAGCAAGCCAGTGGCGTGACTTCAGCCGTCGTCAGACTGAGATTCTTCGCACATGCTCAGTGTTCTTTTGAAATCTAGGTATGTTAGAAACATAGAAATAGACGGCAGATAAGGGCCCACGGCCCATCTAGTCCGCCCACCCTAATGACCCTCCCCTACCTTTGCCTAGTGAATAGAGCCCACGTGTCGATCCCATTTGGCCTTAAAATCAGGCACGCTGCTGGCCTCAATCACCTGCAGTGGAAGATTATTCCAGCGATCAACCACCCTTTCAGTGAAAAAGAATTTCCTGGTGTCACCTCGTAGTTTCCCGCCTCTGATTTTCCACGGATGCCCTCTTGTTGCCGTGGGTCCCTTGAAAAAGAAGAAGATATCTTCTTCCGCTACGATGCGGCCCGTGAGATACTTGAACGTCTCGATCATGTCCCCCCTCTCTCTGCGCTCCTTGAGCGAGTATAGCTGCAGTTTGTCTAACCTTTCTTGTCATGTACAGCGTATGCTCATGCAAGGTATCCATAAAGAGAACCAGACACTTACTTTTCCTTATAAGACAGGTTTCAAATAGGTGCTTTCTTGGCCTAAATCTAGACACATCTAGAACTATCCTCTGCTTGCAATGAACGTAGTCACTAAGCCCTCCCCCTTCGGTGAAAGGTCACTACAGTCTGCCGGTGAGGCTTTTTGAAGGGCCTCTATGTGCCCTTCATGGGGAGAATGTGGTGCATTGGTTAAGAGCTCCAGCCTCAGCACCCTGAGGTTGTGGGTTCAAACCCACGCTGTTCCCTGTGACCCTGGGCAAGTCGCTTAATCCCTCCATTGCCCCTGGTACATTAGATAGATTTTTCTTTCTCTCTGGTCTGTTGCGGGTGGCAAGATGGTGAACGTCCCAAAAACTCGTAGGACTTATTGCAAAAAATGTTGTAAGCATCAGCCTCACAAAGTGACCCAGTACAAGAAGGGCAAGGACTCTCTTTATGCCATGGGAAAGAGAAGATATGATCGTAAGCAGAGTGGCTATGGTGGTCAAACGAAGCCTATTTTCCGTAAGAAGGCTAAGACCACCAAAAAGATTGTCTTGAGGCTCGAGTGTGTGGAGCCAAACTGCAGGTCTAAAAGGATGCTGGCTATTAAGAGATGCAAGCATTTTGAGCTTGGAGGTGACAAGAAAAGAAAGGGCCAGGTCATTCAGTTCTAAGCTCCTCCTTCCATTGCTTTGTTGCATATTGGAATAAAGATATTTGAAACTTTCAAAAAAAAAACAAAAAAAAAAAACATTAGATAGATTGTGAGCCCACCTGGATAGACAGGGAAAAATGCTTAAGTACCTGAAGACATACCTTCAGGTAAACCATTCTGAGCTCCCCTGGGAGAACTGTAGAGAAAACTGAATGAATGAAACATTTAGGATAAAATACCCAGGAAAACCAAGTCTGGCAATACCTCTCTAATTTACCTGGCAATAGTCTAACGTTTCAATGCTTCGCCAGACAAGAATTCATGACGTATACATTAACAAACATGCGTGTGCACATTTACACATGGGATACGTGTTTGTGTGACACCAAAACAAACTAGTTTGTAAAGCGAGCATCCATTATGAGAACTGGTATAACGGAATAATTGTACTGGAACAATCTCCAGCCTTCAGCGTCAGATATTACCAACATTGTTTCAGACTTCTCAGCTGTGCTCCTGACTTCCTTTTAGACATAATTACCTTCCAGAAGGCATTTTGGTCCCCGTGACAGCTCTTAATTGAACTTCTGTATCATGTGGTGTGTTGATTGCAAAACCGCTGGATAAAATCAAGTCTTTGTTATCTCACCAGGGCATCAACCAGCGGCTCACTCAATGAGTGGGAAAAGGTTGTGTTCTTGGAGTACCGATCTCTTGCGAAGCAGCTGTTGAAAGTAGTCCAGGGCTTTCCACTGGCCAGGAGAGACCAGGCTGACTTAAAATAGGAAGTTACTGAATACAACCACTAATGGAATAGCTTTAATGCCGGAGAGCCCCTGTGGATTAGTTCTCAGCCAACACGGAATGGATATTTGAGGTATTAGTTCAAAAGAGGATTTGAATCTGAAAGGTCGAGTTTTGATTATTCGTATTGCTAGCGTATATTAATTTTAGTGAATGCTACTTTTAATACAGAAGGCACAATGGGCTGAGAACCGAATTCTGTTTCTGCACCTAACACTGTCATCTGTTGTCTCAGGCACCCATTTGGGGGGTAATTTACACACTGAGGGCCAGATTCTGCATACTGCGGCCAGAATTACGGGTGTAAATCTGGGCATGTTGCCGATTTGTAATGGCGACTTGTTTAATAATCCAATTGGCACCGATAATTGCCGATTGACAACCAATTCTTGGCAGTAATTAGAATTGATATCCCTACTTTCTAAGCATACGCTATATAGTGATGTCTGCAAATTCTAGGGAGTGTGTCCAGGGGACAAGCATGGGCGGCCTGATCCACACCCAACATAGGTGCAGACATTTAGGTCTGGTTTCATTGGCATATAAGCCTTCACCTGACTCCGGATGTGGTTTACAGAACCATGCTACGTGCTCTTCTTTTGGTGATGATTTTTTTGGGGCAACATATATAGAATTTACCCTTAATGTGGATAAAGGGAAGAATTTCTGTAAATGCGTGCATATCTCACATAGCACATGTTTGACAGAGGGGCGGAGTCTAGGTGGAGAGAAGGCAGAGCCTGGGTAGAGCAAGGGCGGAGTCTCGGAAGGGTGAGGGTGGAGTCTGGGCCGATGAGGGGGCTATGCACACTTACACGCATAACTCAGAGAGCACCATAAGTTACGCCAGCTCCACGGCCAGCATAAGCGTTTATGTTTTAGGCATGTCTTTCACCTGTTACATTAGCATTCTATCAATGACAGTAGGGCGTCTTCATTCTTTTATAGTTTACGTGTTAAGGCACCAAAATATTTATCTATTTGTTAGGACTTATTTATACCTTTTTGAAGAAATTTTCCCAAGGCAATGAACAATTACAATGGTAAAATATTCAAACAACAGTACATATTCTGGCATCTTTTGCTACTTACAATGCAGTGGCGTACCAAGTAGGGGGAGGGGAGGGGGGTCCACCCCGGGTGCAGACCATGAGGAGAAGCTCCCAGGATCAGTGTTATGGTCCGGGAACTTCACTGCTCTGCTAGCGTCAGGCCTTCCTCTCTGCCAGGTTCTGCCTTCACGAAAGCTGGCAGAGCAATGAGTTAACGATGCTGACAAAGAAAGAACTTGCATATCTCCGGGCCTGACTTCGCAAGCATCAGCAGCGGTACTGGTGGCCAGTCATTGGAGATTGAACTCTGAATAGGCTTTTTGTGGCCCAGCCGCCGGGGCCTTCCCTCTGCCGTGTCACTGATGATAACATTGATGATGTGGCAGAGAGAAGCCCTAGTGGAACAGGCCACAAACAACCTGTTTGGTGCTACCCTCCGGGCCTGCCTTTGAAAGCAGTAGCAGTAGTGCTGGAGGCCAGTCATTGGAGACAGAACTCTGAACAGGCTTTTTGTGGCCCAGCCACCAGGGCCTTCCCTCTGCCGTGTCACTGATGATGACATTGATGACGTGGCAGAGAGAAGCCCTAGTGGAACAGGCCACAATAAACCAATTTGGCACTGCCTCTATTGGTCGGCCACCACTGCTGCTGCTGTTGGAGGCCCAAAGGAATGTCAAATCTCATGGGGGGTGGGGGTTCAGTCGGGTCTGGAGGTGCTGCCCAGGGGATTGGGAGGGAGGGATGGAAAACTGCTATACAGGGGGATTGGAAGGATGGATGGAAAGCTGATGCACAGTGAGATAGGAGGGAGGAATGGGAAGCTATTGCACATGGAGGAGAGAGTAAGAATTGTTGGACATGGGCTGGAAATTGGAACGACGAGTGAGGTGATTAAATTTGCAGATGACACTAAACTGTTCAAAGTTGTTAAAACACATGTGGATTGTGAAAAATTGCAGGCGGACCTTAGGAAATTGGGAATCCAAGTTGCAAATGAAATTTAATGTGGACAAATGCAAAGTGATGCACATTGGGAAGAATAATCCAAATCACGGTTACCAGATGTTAGGGTCCAACTTGAGGGTTAATGCCCAAGAAAAGGATCTGGATGTTGGAGACAGTATGAGGAAACCTTCTGCCCAATATGCAGCAGCGGCCAAAAAAGCAAACAGGATGCTGGGAATTATTAGAAAAGGGATGGTTAACAAGACTAAGAATGTTATAATGCCTCCGCATTGCTCCATGGTGCGACCTCACCTGGAGTATTGCGTTCAATTCTAGTCTCCTTATCTCAAGAAAGATATAGCGACACTAGAAAAGGTCAAAAGAAGAGCGACCAAAATGATAAAGGGGATGGAACTCTACCTGTTTGAAGAAAAACTAAAAAGGTTAGGGCTCTTCAACTTGGAAAAGAGACGGCTGAGGAGAGATAGGATTGAAGTCTACAAAATCCTGAGTGGAGTAGAACGGGTACAAGTGGATCGATTGGTCACTGTGTCAAAAATTAGAAAGATTAGGGGACACTTGATGAAACTGCAGGGAAATACTTTTAAAACCAATAGGAGGAAATTTTTTTTTTCACTCAGAGAATAGTTAAGATCTGGAACGCGTTGCCAGAGGTTGTGGTAAAAGTGGACAGCGTAGCTGGCTTTAAGAGAAATCTGGACAAATTCCTGGAGGAAAAGTCCATAATCTGTTATTAAGACATGGGCGAAGGCCCATATTGCTACTCCTTGAGTTTTGGCCAGGTACTAATGACCTGGATGGGCCACCATGAGAACCATGGGCTACTGGGTTTGATGGACCATTGGTCTGACCCAATAAGGCTATTCTTATGTTCTAAGATACACCCGAATCCTTATGTTCTTATACTCCCTAGCAGATAGCAGTGCTGAAAAATCATATTTTTAAAAAAGGCCACAGCTGGTGTTTAAAGAAACATCCTCACCCTCAGCTTTGACTATTGATCCATTTCAGTCTGTTTCTCACCAGCCAAAGCAGGTGAACCACAGGAGAGAAGATGAAAACAAACAGAGGAGCGTGCGTTGGGGGAGGGTTACCTACCTTAAGCGTCGGTTCTTGTAAAAATGAAACCTAGTGCATGGTTCAGTGGGCTGCTTGCAATTAATTTCTCTGGCTCTGCTATAAAGTTAGGTCACGATGACACGAGTGTTGCTAATTCACATTTGCTGACTTCCTTCTGGGTCATCAGGAAGCTCGTTAGGTTTTATTGTGACTTCAGCCTGACTTATGTTTACAGCTATTACTGTATTTATATGTTCAAAGGGGATATTCATTCCTCTGGATAGTCCACAATTCTCTGTTTTTGGCAGCATTTTACAATGGGCGCAAATCATTCTGAATTCCTCTGGTAGTCGTGTTTCTGTTAATCAACGTGGGATTACAACTTTACGGACTTACTTCCTCCTAAGTAGGAGTCACGAGTGCTACCGCATGTTAAATGCAATACTGAAATACTGGGAACATCCCGAGTTATAGTGCTTTCAAACCCTGAGGGCCGGATGCTCTAATATCGCCGGTAAAATCCAATGGGCTGCTCTCGCGGCCGTAAATGGAACATGAATTTACATGAGATGAATCGCTGATGATAGCGATTGGCACGTGCGCGCAATAATCCACGGAAAGAGGCATAAATGTGCAAGTGTCGGGGAAAAGCTATGCCACAAGCACACGTCATAGGCACACATCACATGCCACTGATGTGTCAATCATAGGCGTGCCAGCACTATTGGAAGGAGGGGAAGGGAGGGTGGGTGCCTGCGTCGGCTTTCAACAAGTGCGAATAAGACACAACTTTAGTACACGCCCTTGAGACATGTGCTTTTGAGATTGCTCCCTCCCCCCCAAAAAAACTATTATACAACTATACTACCATAATTTATGTGAATGGTGTATTTTTCTTTTTAATTTTAGCATGAGCCTTAGCCAGAAATAGATGCCTGAGTTACACTTTTCACAGTTCCAGCACCTCCGGACCAGCTGGTAATTTTGGGTTGTCAAAAGCTGGCGCCATTCTTTGAGAATCAACTGTCAATGATGGAGAATCGCCCGAAGTGTTCATTTAAATATTAATGAGTCCATTTTGCTACCATTTTAATAATTATGACCTCGTGGTAATACGTCTGCATGGCTGCGTCAGAGGCTGCTAGGAAGCTCCGAAAAGACCAGGTGAGCTATTCTGATAATCACGCAGTACAATGCTGCCACGCTAAACTGGCTGAGCTGGTTTAGCGACCATCGTTAAAGGCACAGTAAGTTTTGAGAATTTGGCCCTCAGTGTGGCTTAACAGATACTTCTCAGTCTTCTAGTCTGTTGAGGGGTATTTTATAATTCATGCTCCATGCCACAGCTCCCCCATGTGGTTGCTTCAACCGCTGCAGCTCCGTTCTGTGCTCCTCCATTTGGTGCCGGGCACAGATGGGGAAAGGAAGGCATAAAAAGACAAGAAAGACGGATGGACAAGGTTTTCTCATTAAGCTTTCTTTTTTTTATCCCTAAGAATCCCAAGATAATTAGAGCATCTGACAAAAATCAAAGGAAAGAAAAATGATTTAGAGAAATTACTTGTATTGAAAGATGTTCCCATATCATCTGAATTCTAGAATGAATCCTTCAAGCATTTTCATCAAGCACAACTAAGACAGCAATTGCAAAGCTAGGAAAAGAGCTCTTAATCAAGCTTAAAACTTCATCTTATGCTGCGTTAGATGAAACTGACCTTCATCTTCTGAAGATGCCTTCTTTAAAATGTCAGTTGATTATTATGGACTGAGGGAAGAGCTGGACCTTAATTCCCACCTTGTGCCATCAGTTTTAACTACGAGTAGATAGCGGTATACCCAAATGCAGTTTTTGGGTTGTTGATCCCATGAATTTCACTCTTGGGGCACGGCCCTAAACAGAACCCGGATCATACTAGGGTCAATGTTCAACAATGATTTCCCCTAAATCTAGGCAGACCAAATTTTCTGGTTAGATTTAAGCTCCCAATTCATTTACTGGCTGAACCACATAACCAGCTTGGAAGTTGAGCACTAACATTTAGTAAGTTGTAATGCCATCCCAGAAATGCCCCTGTAGCTGACCATTTTTAAACCAACTATATATAGGTGTGTTTTGCATTTTAGTTGGGCAAATTTAGTGGGTCAAAAGCACTTCTGAAGTTAGCTGGATAAATCTTTTTCAAAATCGAAACCGATGACCTATGGCATTCTGTCTTAGGCCACGTCCTCTCTCCTTGTCTAGTCACTGCTGCTTTCTGTCCATGAAGCTCCAGTTTGAGTAGCAGTGAGGTCACCATGTTCCCTAGAGATCACAAATGCACCTTGACTTCCTACAGCATCACCAGAGCTTCGGCATGTGATGCTTTGGTTGAGTTTTGTGTGAACCCTTAATGAAGCGAGCAGATGCAGATAGAACTAAGGATTATGTCGATTCATGAGAAGTTCTGCTGTGCTATCCATGATTACTTTCTTCTGCGATGGCATTTTTTCTGGAGATGCTGGGAAAGGAACCTTTTTAGAAATCAGTAACTGAGGGCAATTCACAAGTAAAGGATTCTGAGATGAATGAAAGTGTGTGTCTTAACCCTAAACTCTACCAATCAGATTATGGTGGCTTATCTGGCCCTCTTTCCGTCCCTCAACTGGTAGCATACATCCTTAAGATACATGAAGCTGAGAAGTATTACTCTAGTATTTGCCTTGTGTTGTGGTTTATCCATTTCACCTCAAATACTGTGTGCAATTCTGGTCACCGCGTCTCAAAAAAGATATAGCAGAATTACCTCAGGTTTCTGTCCTGGGACCACTTCTGTTTTCCATCTACACTTCTTACCTTGGTGCTGTAATCTCCTCTATGCTAATCACTCTACACCTGAAATCTCAACAGACATTCAATCCTGGGTTTCAACCTGCTTGTCTGACATTGCTTCCTGGATGTCTCAGTACAGCAAAAGAGGCAAAGGAGGCGTCCAGACAGTCAAGGCAATCGGTCTTTATTCAAATTGTGACCAGTCAGGCTCCGTGCCTGCCTTGGTCCCTGCGGTTTCACTAGTGTCCACCGGGGGAGCCAGAGAGAAGCCCAGGTAAGAGCAGGCTCAGTTAAAGCAGGGTGTGGCTCCTCCCCATGAAAGGCCAGTACTTTGTTCTTGGTAGAGGGAGATGAGAGGGAAGACAGGGTTTCTTCACAAGTAAAGCATTGCTGGCTCAAGCTAGGGCAATGCCATAGACCTGGGTGTGGAAGAGGCTGGACCCACACCACTATTTGCAGCACAAGCCAGTGTGGGCTGTGGAGCAGCAAGGAAAGGAAAAAGGCTTGGCAACCATTTTGAAGGACTGAGCTGGAGAACTGTGAGGTTTTTTTTGTTTGCTATTTTGGCTGAGATTGCGTTTTTTTGTCAGCTTGGACATTGACTGCTTGAACTGTGGGATTGTTTTTCTATTTTGTTCTCTGCATAGTTTGGTAAGCTGGGAGTGTTTTTGGTGGGGAGAAGTTTGCCAACTGGGAGGGATTTTGAAAGCAGTTAGTGCATTAGCAGGCAAACTTGAGGCACTCCCCTAGACCCAGCAGTGCTCTATGTTAAGCTGGAGGCTTTCTTTTTTGCTGAGTGTTTGGTGCATCATAGCAGGGAAAGTGTAGTTACTTACCTGTAACGTAGGTTCTCTGTGGACAGCAGGATAGTCAGCCACATATGGGTGTTGTCCCAACACCTCCCAATTTGCGGATAAGCTCTCTAATAGCTCAGAGAGATTTTTTTTTTTTTTTTTTCTCTGAGCATGTGCAGTGCCCGGGCCCCACTGGGCATGCCCGAGCCCTACCCATTTCCCCCTGCTTCCCCCTAATCCCCAGGATGTTCCTAGCTGTGGCCGGGTTGGCCATATGGGGAGGCGGGTGGGTTGTGTGGCTGACTATCCTGCTGTCCACGGAGAACCTACGTTACAGGTAAGTAACTACACTTTCTCCTAGGACAAGCAGGATGAGTCAGCCACATATGGGTGACTCCCTAGCCGAGGGATGTACCAACTGGACCTGCGCCTTAGCGCTTTGTGCATCCCTCGCCTGGCTGTGGAGGCCGAGCCGGGCAAGGTAATCAGGCAAAGCAGGTAAAGTTGTGGAAACAAGGTTTTAGATAAAGTGCTGTGTTAACTGAGCAATAATACTCACAGAACAGTGAACTGGTCAATGACAATCAATGAACAGTGAGAAACCAACTGGTCCAAAGTGACAATTCGTACTTGCATGTGAGAATTCATACTTGCCTATTCCACATTCAGTCTAGACAGGAGTGCTGGAAGACCTACTTAACTCACAGAACAGCGAAACTGGTCAATGACAATCAATGAACAGTGAGAAAACCAACTAGTCAACAGTGACAATTCTTAACTGGTCAACAGTGACAATTCGTACTTGCATATGAGAATTCATACTTGCCTATTCCACATTCAGACTAGACAGGAGTGCTGGAAGACCTACTTAACTCACAGAACAGTGAAATTGGTCAATGACAATCAATGAACAGTGAGAAACCAACTGGTCAACAGTGACAAATCGTACTTGCATGTGAGAATTCATACTTGCCTATTCCACATTCAGTCTAGAAGGAGTGCTGGAAGACCTACTTAATCAATATCTATAACACCCTACTTGAACAGTGTTTGTCAATATTTATTTATTTATTTTTAATTATTTTATTTCTAATTATTCAACAAAATTTACAAGAATACATCTTGTTACAATAAACACAGGAAAGAAAAACAATACAGAAGTATTACAAATTCATACTTATAGACATAAATAGATTCTCCTTTCTTAGACCACTATAATAGGGGGATGGTCAATCAAAACTTTTAAGAGAAAAATTTATAAAGGAATTTTATTAAACGATTAGGCTTTATGTTCTAAGCACCAGCTATTCATTTCTATTTTCCCTCAGTCCTTGATGATTTTCTTTACATCCAAGAATTCCTTCAGATGATTAGGAGAGAAAAATATATATTTAACTCCCAAATATCTAACTAAGCATTTGCAGGGGTATGCTAACAAGAAAGTTGCTCCCAATTTAATAATATCTTGACGCATAGAAAGAAATTATTTCCTCCGTTCTTGTGTAGTCTTTGCGACATCAGGATATATCCAAACTTTTTGCTCCCCAAATAGTTTCTGTGAGTTTTTAAAGAATAATTTCATAATCATGTTCACATCTTGCTCGAAAACAAATGATACTAAGAGCGTAGCTCTAACTGTATCAGCAGTAATTGTTTGTTCAAGAAGAGCAGTCACATTAGCAAATTCTATTTCATTATTTTTTCTCCTTATCTCTTTCTCAATCTCTTTTTCTTTTTCTCCTTCTTCTCTTCCGAGTATCTTCTTATTTGGTAAATAATAGATTTTATTTATAGGGGGAATACAATTTGACGAAATCTTTAAATTTTCAATCAGGTATCTTTTCAGTAAGTCAAGAGGCAATCTACCCGGAATTTGAGGAAAATTTAAAATGCGGAGGTTCAGACGTCTATTGAAATTTTCAAATTGCTCCAATTTCTTGTTTATAAGGAAACTATCTTTAATTGAAGCCACCTTGAATTGTTGTAAATGCAATATATCCTCCTGCATCTGCTTAGTTTGAGCACTAGAGTCTCTTTTCATTATTTCCACAGTTTTAGTCAATGAGTCCAAGTTATCCACTATTTTTGTTACCTCCTCAGATGATTTTTCCACTTTTGTCTCCATTCGCTGAAGTAAAATCCAGATGCTTTGAAGGGAAACCTCCATCGGAGAGGAAAAATTCCCCTCTCTCTCGTTGACTTCCATCAGCTGACTCGCTCCAGACGCTGTGCCCTCGTTGGGAGACCCCGCGTTTTCACTTCCGGAATCGGGTGTCTCTCGCCACGGCGTTCCATCAGTCGCTGGACACGGAGGAGTGAGGGAAACCGGAGGAGACAGAGATGTTTCTATGCCCGAAAGGGCAAGCGACTCCCTCTCTTCGCCGCCCAGCGCCGGGCTCTCTACTCCGGATATTGCAGGTACCGGAAGAGCCGAAAAGAAGCTGTCCATTGTTTGCTGTCGAGGGGTAGACGCCAGGGCCGGCGAGGAAGGTCCCCTGACCACCCCTTTTCTCTTCATATGAGGCATAAAAAACGAGGTAAAAAGTTCAGGCAAAAGCTAAACACGGAGAGATCTTAACGCGTCTCTCACAGCTCCTCACATCGCCGCCATTTTGACCTCCCCAATCTGTTCCTCTCCACGAGCTCGTCGATATTTATAACACCCTACTTGATCAGTGTTTGTCAAGGCTGTGCTAGTGGTTGCTGTCCCTCCCGGGAGGGAACCTGTGCTTGGTGAAGGTGTGCATGGAGGACCAAGTGGCTGCATCGCAGATGTCCCCTATTGGTGTGTGGTGCAGATGTGCCGTTGTGTTGGCTATGGTTCTGCGCTGGTGGGCGTTGGCTCCCACCTGCGGTTGATGCTGCACTTTTCTATAGGTGAAGGGAATGCACTCTTATATCCAGCGCGCGCGCCTGCGTTTGGTGGCCGGAAGTCCTGGTCTGTTTTGGTCGTAGGAGACGAACAATTGAGGCTTGTCTAATCTGCTGCATAGTCAGGGCCCGCACACAGTCCAGGAGGTGTTGCTGAGGTGGCAGTGTGCCTCCCTGTGGGGAGATGTAGAGTGCCGGGAGGCACGCTGAAGCCGCCTTCGGCAAGAATCAGGGGTGGGTTCTGGGTACCACCCTGTTCTCATGAGGGAGTGTGTTGGTAGACACGATGGTCAGGGTTTTCCCAGCCAGGAATACGGGATCTGCCTCCCCCCAAAGGTTTGAAGGGGTCGAGGTGAGATGATGCAGCACCAAGTTGAGGTCCCATCCGGCGGTGGTGGTCTGACCGGTGGGTGCAGATTGGACAGTCCCTTCATGAAATTTTGTGATTACTGGATGCCTCGACACTGGTTTGCTGTCTAGGCCAGCGTGGTATGCCATGATTGCACTTAGGTGGACCTTGATGGAAGTGGGTTTTAGGTCCCTCTGAGATAAGCTCAGTATGTACTGCAGGATGTCCGGTATGGGGCAGTTGTAGGGGTCTCGCTGCGTGTCTGTGCACTGGTAGCGGAACCGTCTCCCTTTCAACCCATAGCGTTTTCTGGTTGAAGGTCTTCTGGCTGCCATAAGAGTGTGCTCCACGTCTTGTGGTAGGTTCATCCTCTCATCATCCATGCGGTCAGGGCTAAGGAACGCAGGTCGTGGTGGAGGGGGTAATGAGAACTGCACTGATCTGGAGCGGGGAGAGGTGGGTGAACCGCTATCCCTTGCCGGAACGGGAACCATGGTTGCAGGAGCCCGATCAGGGCAATCATGATCACCGTTGCTCTGTCCTGAAGAATCTTCTGCAGGACTTAGGGTGTTCCAACTCACAGACAGACCGTCGGGGCTGAGATGGCGATGGGTTGATCTCTTTGCACAGAAGGTCGAGTATTTTGAGTTCGGTTCGGTTGCAAACAGGTCGATGCTCGGTGCGCCCCAGGTGCTGAAGATCTTCTTCATCGCCGCTGGGTTGAGACACCACTCATCGGGATCCAGCTGGTGGCTGAGTCTTTCTGCCAGGTCGTTCTGCTCCCACAGGAGGTAAGTTGCCTGGATGGTGCATTGAATGGAGTTGGAGAACTCCCACATGTGGCAAGCTTCCTTGCATAGTGAGGTTGACCCTGTCCCTCCCTGTTTGCTGATATAGTGCGAGGCCACCTGGTTTTCTGTTTGGGTGAGGACTGCCCTGCCTGTTTGAAGGTTTCGAGGGCATTCCCTAAGGCCCTGAGCTCCAGTGGGTGGGTGGTCAGAGGTTTGGTACACTGGTCCCAGTGACGTCTGAGGTGCCCTTTCAGGGATCACATGAGTAGTCTGGTGTGCTGCACAACAAAGACCGGAGCGTGCTGACGATGAGCTGCTGGCAGGGATGCACTGGGCCAGGGATGTCATGGCGTCGATCTGGTAGTCCTGTAGGACGGCCTTGGTCTGCGTGGTGTCGATGACTGCCCAGATGAACGATATCCCCTGGGTGGGTATGAGGTGGGGTTTTATATAGTTGATGAGGAACCCCAGTTCTTGGAGGAGGGTTATGGTGGTTGACGGGGCTGCCAGCTGTCGAGATAAGATAGGACGCGCACCCCTTGAAGGCGAGGATGTGCCACTGCCACGCACTTTGTGAACGCTCTTGGAGCCGTTGAGAGTCCAAGGGGCAGGACCTTGTACTGGAGGCATCTGTCTTGGCTTTAGAAGCGACGATGCCTCCTGTGGACTGGGTGCATGGGATACTAGCCAATACTCGGGCTGTAACAGGGCCAAGACTGTACCCAGAGAGTGCATCTGGACCTTGTGTATGCATCTGTTGAGCTTACAGAGATCCAGGGACGAGCGTTGTCCTTGTCCATGGTGACGCGGGGGTTCCTGGAGTAGAAATCCCTTGGTGATCTCCTCTGTTCGTCACCGCCTCTATTGATTCTGCCGAAGCAGGTCCTCTCCTTGCTGCAGGAAAGTTGGGTCGTCAGATGGAGGGTGCCCCGCCCACTCGGGGGGGGGGGGGGGGGTGGCGGGAGTGGAGACGAATTCAGAATCCCTGCTTGATGATGCTGAGGGCCCACTGGTCGATGGTGATCCTGGGCCAAGCCTTCGCAGACAATCTGATCCTGCTGGGCCGGAGGGTGGTCAAGGTTCTGTTTTTGTCTTGGGGAGAGGGCTGCCCTGGATGCCCCTGCCCCTCGGGCGGTGCTTGTTTGCGTAGCAGTTATGTTACTGTTGCGAGCGCTGGGGCACAGACTGCTGCCAGTGTGGACTGGCTCAGTTGTGAGCTGGAGTCTCTATTTTATTTTATTTATTTATTTCCTCTCACTGGCTTCCTGATAAAGCCGCATCTGGAACTGGAGCGCAGCAATTCGTGCGCTCAGCATTGCGCCCTCGAAGGTCTTTTTCCCTGTGGAAACCAGGGTTTTTTAGGTCCTTCCCTGACGGGGTTGGAGGGGGGGGGGTCGTGCTGCCCTGTTTCTCTTAAGCTACCGCAATGTCCATGTATGGCCGCTGCGGGTTGTCGAATCCCTGGGCTGGAAAGATCTGGTACTTCAATCCCAGTCTCCTTGATGTTGGTTGCCCTGAGGAGGGAGTCAGCCAAATCTCGTCTCTGCAGTCCAGGAGGTTCTTGTGGACTGGAATCGCCACTGCCTGCGTGAAGTACTGGTACTGGTAGTTCAGGCCTTGTAGTACTCTGTCTTGGGTACTTGTTGTCCACCCACGTGGATCTTGAGAAAGGCTGTGAGTTTCTGGAGGGACTTGGGGTGAGTCCTCGTTTGTGGGTTTTTGTTTGTTTGGTTTTTTTTTTAGTAAATATTTATTTATTTTTGTGGGTGGTGACTCGGGGCGTGGCTGGAGGCTGGTGTGTAGCTTGTTCCTCCGTTGCTTGGGTGCATGGCATGCCGCTGAACCGCGCCATGTTGTTGTGCATGGCTCCCTCTAAAGGGGGGCATTGTGGGGAGTGTAGCCCGCTGAGAGAGGAGTGGGTCAGCAGGAGGATTAACTGTGGCTGCTGGTCCCACCCCTGGTGGTTCGCAGGTTCATGTGCTGCTCCACTTGACTGGTTGGGTGGCTCCATGTACCCCACCGCCCTTCTCTGTCCTTCTTGAGAGGGGGGGAGAGCCTGCAGAGAGGGGGCAGGATGCACCCCTTCATCTGTGCCAGTGCTCCTGGCTGCATTTCCCACTGTGCCTGGAGGCAGAGAAAGAGGTGTGATAATGCCTCTTGAGTGGGCTTCTCCTGCTGTACTGCCTATTGTATATTAAAACTGTACAGCGCTGCATATGCCTTTCTGTGCTATAGAAATCATGAATAGTACAGAGTCCCTCATGCTAGCTGGAAAAGCACTCTGCCTAGGTTTTATGAAGAGCAAACAGCTTTTTAGACTGAGGAGTTTCAAACCCCCACCCTTGGAGAGGCATGGTCTGGCATGCCGCATCTCTGAAGATATCAGCACCCTGCTGAGAAAGGCAGACTCCTCGTTCCCAACCTGAGAGGGGGAGGGGGCGGGGTGGGAAAGGTGTGAATTGTAGACTCTGCAGGACCCCAAGAGGGAAAGAAACATCGAGTTGGTTGTTTTTTTGGTTTTTTTTCAGCATGTCCTTTATAAGCTGAACTCTGGGGCAGCATGTCTCCTACTGGGGGGAGAGGTCTGCAGGTCCCCTCCAAGGGCCCTCGGGGCTGCAACAGATTATCAGAGGTTTTCCCAAAAACAAGCAGATAGGACTTACCTTTGAACCCCAATCGGCTCCCTTCAGAGGCTGGCTGTAAGAGGCAGCATGCCGTCTAGAGGGTGAAAGCCCCGATCTGTTGCTTGCAGAGGCTGTGGATTTACGCAGCAGCATGCAAGACTCCTATCGGCTGCCCTGCAGAGGATGGCTGCGTGGCAACATGCAGGGATTCCTGGAGAGATCTCTCAGTCTGGCGAGACTCCTATCGGCTGCCCTGTAGAGGCTGGTTCTAAGCGGCAACATGCAGGGACTCCGGGAGATATTTCTCTATCGGGCCAAGTGCAGGCGGGGGGATTAGCTGAGCCAGGGCATCCTGGAGGCTCCTTGCCACTGTAGCATGTGGATCCCCCGCTGCTGCATTCTGATGAGGATGGCTGCTGGAGGAAGATTCTCGAGCCTCACTTCTCTTCATGCCCTGCGGAGGCTGGCTGTAAGCAGCAACATGCAGGAACTCCTGGAGAGATCTCTCGGTCTGGTGAGACTCCTATCGGCTTCCTGCAGGGGCTGGCGGCTAGCGACAGCATGCAGGACTTCCGGGAGAGATTTCTCAACCGGGCAAGTTGCAGTTGGGGGGGTTGACTGAGCCAGGATGTCCTGGAGGCTCCTCACCGGATTCGTCTGTGGATCCCCCGCTGCTACGCTCCGATGAGGATGGCTGCTGGAGGAAGATTCTCGGGCCTCACTTCTCTTCATGACGTCTCTCATTGCCCTCTTCCTTAGCTTGCGTGCACGTGGTGACATGTGCGCACAATGCAAGCCACACGGAAACCTCGAGCGCCGGATCCAATCAGTGGGCGCATAATTCATGAGGATCCAGTGTGTTCATCCTCCTCCTGCATCCCAGTTGTTTCTTTAGATGATTCAGGCATCTTCAAGTTGAGTAGAAAAGTTGTAATGGAGAGCTGTAGAAAAATACGACCGATGAGAACGGGCGGAAACTAAAGACTGGGGATTAGGGGGAAGCAGGGAGAAATGGGTAGGGCTCGGGCATGCCCAGTGGGGCCCGGGCACTGCACATGCTCAGAGAAAAAAAAAAAAAAAAATCTCTCTGAGCTATTGGAGAGCTTATCCGCAAATTGGGAGGTGTTGGGACAACACCCATATGTGGCTGACTCATCCTGCTTGTCCTAGGAGAACTGAACTTTATTGAAACCTGCTAGGAGCAGGCTTTTGGGAGCCTTATTGTAAGAAGCTCTGTGGAGAGTAAAATCAAAGAGCAGATTATTGACTTTGGTGAGGAGAAATCCTGATCTCACCCCAGAATTTTCTCTTTGGGGTTTTGTTTTGTTTTTTTTGTTTTGCAAGTTGCATTGTTTTGGGATTTTGCCATTCTGTCCATTGTGAATAAAATTTTCTTTTGAAAACCGAACCTGGAACTGTGTTTATTGGTTCTGGGTGTGTGTGGTTTTTTGTTGTTTTTTTTGTTCTACTCATATTAATGCAGTGCCTGCAGGGTGACTCCATACTGGGTCACACACCAGTGCAGTTTTAGCTATAACCACTAGGGGCACTGAGGCTCTGGTGCTGCTTACAAAATATATAGTCCCAACAAGGATACCAGTTTCAGCATCTGAAAAACGCCTTCCTCAGGGGACATAAAACTGAACATATAAACAAAGACCATTAAATATAAAAAGCACCATCTAAAATTAAACATGGTCAAGACTGAGCTCCTTATCTTTCCACCTAAACCCATCCCTCCTCTTCCTGCCTCGGCTCATAACACATTCACACTCAGTTAAACACGGTTAACAACAGTCGAGAGACTGTACAAGCCCAGTGTATTATAATCACGTTCAGAATAATCTGTCAAATAAGGAGGCCTTTAGCATTTTTCTAAAGGAAAGATGGGAGATGGAGTTGGTTATCAGGACAGAAAAGGGTTTATCCCATGATCCAGCTTGAAAAGATAAAATTCTATGGCAAAATCTTCTGTATATGTAACCTTTTACAGTAGGAAATAGAAATAATCTTAAATGAGAAAAATATTTTCTATCCGTAAATTTAAAGTAATCAATATAATCAGGTATAAGGCTAAATAATGTCTTGTAACAGATACAACCTAACTTGATTAATAGTATTGCCTTAACTGGGAGCCAACCTAGCTTCTGATAGAATTTAGTCACATGATCAAAATTTTTTCCAATAGAAAATCAACCAAACAGCCTTGTTCTGAATGATCTGCAATCTTTTGATATTCTTTTTGCTAGAGGCTAGATAAATGATGTTACAGTAATCCAGGGAGCTCAAAATCAATGATTGTACCTGTAGTCTAACTGAGGAAGGATCAAAATATGCCCTAATCGATCACAATTTCTATAGCATAAAATAAGTTTTCCTCACTAGTGCATTAATTTGAGCATCGAGTGATAGATTTTGGTCTAAATAAACAAACTCCTTCTCTTCACATATCCAACAGACTATCAAAACCTGTCACTTCTTTCTCTGCAGTATTCCTAAAATCAACCACTTCCTTTCTGAACACACTGCTAAGACCCTCAGCACCTCTCGCCTAGACTGCTGCAGGCCTTCTGCTAAACCAGGGGTAGGGAACTCCGGTCCTCGAGAGCTGTATTCCATTCGGGTTTTCAGGATTTCCCCCAATGAATATGCATGAGATCTATTTGCATGCACTGCTTTCAATGCATATAAATTGGGGAAATCCTGAAAACCCGACTGGAATATGGCTCTCGAGGACCGGAGTTCCCTACCCCTGTGCTAAACCATCAATCTGTTCCGACCTCTGCTGCACAACTCGTATTCCGCCATTGTCGCTATGCTCACATTGCCCCTCTCCTCAAGTCACTTCATTGGCTCCCTATCCATTTGCGCATACAATTCAAACTCCCCTTAATGACCTATAAGTGTATTCGCTTCACAGCTCCTCAGTATCTCTCATCGTGTAAGTCTCTCTTATCTGTACCCTTCTCAAAGCCAACTCCAGACTCCATCCCTTCTATTTTGCTGCACCGTATGCCTGGAACAAACTGCCTGGCTCAGTACGACAAGCTCCGTCTCTGGCAGTCTTCAAATTCAGACTCAATAGTCCACTTCTTTGAAGCTGCTTTCAGTTACAAACTCCAACCCTCCTGCTAAACATCAATATCTGTCTTATCATTCTCTCTTTAATTCTCCCACCTGAGCATTGTGTATTGATGCACCTTCTTGTCCAGTTTGTCTGTCTTGATTAGATGGTAAGCTCTTGTGAGCAGGGACTGTCTCTTCTGTGTTTTGATGTACAGATCTGCGTATGTCTAGTAGCACTATAGAAATGATTAGTGGTAGTAGAAGGATGACACAAATGAGAAGAGACGACTTCCCAATGAGGAAAGGCTAAAGCGACTAGGGCTCTTCAGTTTGGAGAAGAGACGGCTCAGGGGAGATATGATAGAGGTCTGTAAAATAATGAGTGGAGTGGAAAAGGCAGATGTGAGTCGCTTGTTTAATTAATTAATTAGATTCATTTTATATCCTGTCCTCCCCAACGAGCTCAGAACAGTTCACAAAGTTAACGTACAAAATGCATAGACGGACAGATTGTCGTCTTGGTTTGACAAATACAGAAGGATAGAGTTAGTATACAATCTGATCCTTTTAAGTTAACATAAAGATGTTATTTATGGGACGAGGTAGATTTTTAATGCTCTTCTAAAGTTCAGGAGGCCATTACGGGATCTGATATGGGGGGGGGGGGGCTGTTGGTGTCAATAGCTAGGTATGAAGTGGTAGTAGGAGCTATTAACAAAAAAGGACCACCAAAGGTCCACCAAATTACTATGAAGTGCTCAGAACCTCAACGGTAGAGAGAACACAACTGGGGTCATGCCCCTAAATGTGCCTCTCATAGGGCTCCTTTTACGAACATTTTTCACGCATGCTAACCCCTTGCTACACGGAAAATACTACTTTACTGAAACAAATTTTCATTGTTAGATCAACTCGTAAGAAATAACCCTTATCTTGAATTGGTTCTGACACGTTTCGCCAGACCGGCTTCCTCGGAGAACCCAACACGGTTTCTTCTAAGTTGTGTTACTCTCTCATGTCCTTGTGATCATACACTTAGGAAGTAAGGCCTGCTCATTTACGCTGCGCAGCGGTTGCCGGAAGATTTTAAACGTACTGTAACTGGGGAAGGTAGGTGTGGGAGTCAGGAGCTGGAGAGAGAGATCGTGCCACGGGATCTTGCTGGGGCTAAGGTAGAGCCTTTAACCCCCCCCCCACCCCAAATGAGAAAGAGTTCCGCTGCCTATGGCTGAAAGCAATGCGGTTCACACACGTTTTCAGTATAAGCAACTTTCCTGCCTTTCCTCGCTGAAAAATTGTGTTTCTTTAGTTTCTTTATGGTTTTCTGATTTTATTGATGTTTGTACCTATGTGCAAATTTATGCATGTTTTATATTATAATCAGTTTAGACTGAGGGTGGAATATAAGTGAGGAAATAAATAATTAAATAAAGTGGACCTAAAACAAACATTTGCTTGGCAGTGAGGGGAGGAAAGATATTTTTGCAGACATGCTCAACCTCCTGGAGGGCTTAGGAACTGGTTTGCGCTGCCACTGTACTATAAATCAGAGTTTAATGGAAAAATAAAATTTCCTTCTGAAAACCTAAAGGAATAACAAAGGGAGAAGATATAACTGTTTTCTTTCCTTCCCTCCCCCAAAGCAATTACCTGCTAATGTGAACTGGGAATTATTTCTCTCCCTTTCCATCGGAAAGTAAATGAAATAACCTTGGCAGGGGCCATGAAGAGATTTCTTATGTCAACAACAGGGAAAACCAAGGAGAAAGTTGATTGTAGAAGGAACTGGTAGAGTTGGATGCCAGGCTGGTTGCTAAGGGGAACTGTACCACAGTTAATGAAGACATGCTCCTCAATCTTTGGCTCCGTTCCAGCAACCTCCATTGACAATGATGGGGGACAGAAAGTGGGGATGGTAAGGAGGGTAGAGTGGGAATGGGAATGGGGAAAGCACAGCTGGTGGTCAAGGAAGAGAGAGCCACAAGAGCATCATTTGCATTTTAGAATATCCCAGAAGACGACCACAATTAATAACCATTTGTCAAATATTCCTTGTTTGATGTGGACTTAACTAGGGGATGTATTAACAACAGGGGTGCTGCGGTATAGCGTTCTTAAAACCCAGAAGTGGCAAGAGGAGAAGAAGTAGGAGAGAGGGCAGATGCCAATGCAAAATACCTGGTATTTAAGGGGCAATGATTAGTTAATTTGTTGAAGCTTTTTGTGCACCAGAGGTCTCCTGGGCTTCTTTCCTCTTTGGAAGTCCTTTGGGGCCCACTCCCTGAGCTTGCATGCGGGCACAGTGCAAGCAGGGCTGATCCTCATGTTCCGTGCCTAGGCAGCAGCCACATAGGTCATGAAGATCCAGTTTACTCATTCTCTTCTTGTAGCCGATGCATTTCTTCATGGATTCTGGCATCTTCTTATGGGAAGTGGTGGTGGATGGAGAGCTGTTGAAAAACCAACCATTAGGACAGGCAGAAACTGTAGACTGAGGAAGATGGGAGGAGAAGGGACATAAGGGGAACATGCCTGGGTGTGCCAAGAGGGTCCCAGCAATCAACAAGCTAAGAGACAGAGAAAAAAAATCTCTCTGAGCTTTTGGAGAGCTTATCCGGCCAATTGGAGCTGTTGGGGACATCATCCATTTGTGGCTGACTCATCCTGCTTGTCCTAGGAGAAGTTGAAGCTTTTCCTCTGATGCAGAAAGATCTGAATGTGAGTGGTACGGAACAATACTGGACTAGGTTTGGTGTAAACGATGCCACTGGGGGAAGGGATGGTGGCAAAATGCCTGACAATTCTTGTAGACCTCCTGCTCATGAATTTCCTACATTTTCCCATTGTTTTACTAACCTTAATATAACTATAATTCAGAAATGCCACCTTTGTTATTCTTAAGTCTAAACCCAATTGCTAGCTGACCTGATGACAGAAAGCAGGTTAATCCTCCTTTCAGCATGTATTTTTAGTCACCACAGGAACATGTGTTGATTTATGACTGGTCATTGCAACAATTAACCTTTGTATGTGGGAGAAAAAGACCAACTCCTCTATCTAGTTCTTCCTGTCCATAATATGTCCCAGCTGCCAGTCATGGCAACGTGAAGGATATAATTCCTTATCAATTTCTATCAGTTTCTTCAATCATAGAGCATCTTCCTGGGAAGCTATACAAAATCCCCTTTTAGTTATATACATGGCACTTCTCACCTGCCATTTCTAGTCACACAGCCACCAGCACCATTCGAGTTAGAACCTGAACACCCCGCATTGGCAGCAAACCTCTGGAGAAAATAGTGGGATCTGCTGGTTACTTCTAGTGACTCAACTTGGCCAATTCTGAGGGTGCCCCACTTACTTTTCTTTTATTGCACTGAGAGAAGAGAGGCAGATTCAAAAGGAGGTCTTAGTGCGTACAATAAACAACGTTGCTTATCTCTCATCTCTCCTCTTTTCTATCAGACATATGTTTAAATACCTGTATCTGATACAGCTTCTGGTGCAGAGACCAGCCCTTTTCTGGATCATCTTGACTACCACTACTATCCATTCAGTTGCGTCAAACCCTTGGATACTCTGTAGGCCAGTCGTCACTATGCTTCCCTGTTTTACACAGCTTCTTTCAATTGCTTGATGTTCACTCCTGTGTCATTCTTGATGGTAACCAGCCAATGGATCTTTGGTCTCCCCTGCTTCCTTATACCACTGACCATTCTAAGTAGCACCTCATTTTCTAGTGAATTTGCCCTCATCATATGCCCAAAATAGGTCAATTTCTGTCTGGCAATCTTGCCTTCCAGGAATAACTCTGGGTTTTTATGATCAACAACATCTTTGTTGGTGATCCTAGCTGTCCATAGAATTTGTAGAAGTCTTCTCCAACCCCACAGCTCAAAGGTATCAATTTTTCTACTATCTGCTTTCTTGAGTGTCCATGTCTCGCAGCCATATTTCACGATTGGGAACACAACAGCAGTGCTCAGTCTTTGTTTGATGGTGACTGAGACGTTCTTGCACTTCCATATTTGGTCCATGCTCATCATGGCTTCATGCCTCAGTGCTAATTGATGCTTGATCTCTGCTATTGAACCAAGGAAAATGAAGCTGTCAACCACATCTGTTTCTTTATTGTTGATCTTTATGTGGACTTTCTTGTTGGCAGTAGTCCTGATTTTGGTCTTGATGTTCAGGTAAAGTCCCATCTTCTTGCTTTCTTCTTTCAGCTACAGGATCAACTTCTTGAGGCCCTTCTCACTCTCTGCCAGCAGGGTAGCATCATCTACATATCTCAGATTCCTGATGGTTCTTCCACCTATTTTCACCCCGACACATGAATCATCTAAGACCAGCTTCCTCATTCCTGCAGAGCTGCTCAAACCAGTCCCAAAAACCACACTGACAGCACTATGCCAGAAGATCTGGATGACCTGCACATGGCCAAAGAATGGGAAAAGAAAGGCGATGCCAGAGACTGTACCAACTACAGAACAATCGCCCTGATCCCCCATACCAGCAAGGTGCTTCTAAAGATCATCCAGAGGCACTTGGGCAACATCCTTGATTGAGAACTTCCTGATGCCTAAGCTGGATTCTGTAAGGGCAGAGAGACCTGTGATCGCACTGTACACTTGAGGCAGATCATAGAAAAGGCAAGGGATTGTCTCTACCCTTTCTATTCTCTTCAGTCCCGGAATTCAACATCAAACTCCATTTCTGGAGACCATACAGGGAAAATGTGATGACTTTTTAGTGGATCTAGAACCAGGCGAAGTATTGGAAAATAGAAAAGAAAATGCCTGTGGTGATTTATTACATGGGGAAATAAATGCAGAACTTTTAAACAACCCAAGAGAAAATCATCAAGTGAGAACCTAAAACCAACAACAGACAATGCCATGAATATAATAGATATATGAAAGATGGTTCAGTAATATGTGAATTAAAAGTACTGGCTACATAAATATTACACAGTAGATATAAAGCTATATTAAGATCAGAACAATGGATTTATAAATTACAGACTTTGTTTCCCATGGGTTTAAATCCCACCTTAGAATGGAAGGTGAGAATGGTCTCAAAACCTACTGTACTTATCAAGTTTCACTGTAAATAAGAATTCTGCTTTAAGGGAGTCAGGTATAGATTCAATAGCACATCTACCTGCCAACGTTATGTGAACAAATATGTTTCTGGTGGGTCACAGTGTCAGGAAACCAGTGTTAAAGAGATCGTTCCTTTTTGATCTGAAAGTCTGTATCATATTGTGAGATCCCAGGCAAAGATCTTGTGACTCATATGCTTAATGCAAGTGAAACAGCTGCAGGGAGCATCAGACCTTCCATCACCACTATGTGGAAATGCACACTGCCCAGTCAAGACCAATAAACCCTGTAATTTCAGTTCTTTATTTGACCCTACTGGCTTCTTTAAGGGAGATTGTCATACTCCAAGGGACACAGTTAAGCACACCTAATTGCTTGTTAGACTTCTAATCAATTTGTTTTATCGGTTCTTTAATTTATTCCTGGGAGGAGCCCACGTGGGGTGTCCTGGGTGATGAATTTCTTAGTCTGCCTTGTTCCTTTACTAAAGGAGGTCACATGGTTATTGGGCTTGTAGCCCACCTCTAACAGAGACGGACAAGAAGGTTCTCTCGTGTTCACTCTCAGCCTTCGACACTATGGAAAAAATATGATAAAATCTACTGAAGGTATGATTGTGTAATGCAATTTTGGTTATCAAAAGAAGCGCCTAGTTTCTGGCATTGGAGAAACCAATTTCATCGTCTTTTATTATTTAAGACTTGGGAAGTTAGGCGTTCGGCTAGGAAAATTCGTATGTTTATGGAAATTTGGGATCCGTATATTCAGAATCTTTCACCTGAGGCAAGAAGTTTAATTCTTAATGATTTACATTGAAACTATGATGATTTATTTAAATTTCCAGTTCATTATTTTATTATTTTTTATTTTGGTCAACTTCCATATGGGTTGGGGATTTAGTTTTTGGATTTTTTTTTTTTTTGATAAAAGGTTTACACATAATTAAGGGGGGGGATTAAATTGAGAATGTATTGAGGATTATAGTAGAAAATATATTTTGAAGGAATAATAGAACAACGTTTGGCATATTTTTATGAATTTTGGCATATTTTTATGAATTGAATTGTTGAGTTAATATGTATCATTTTTGTAAAATTGTATATTTGTATAATTCCTTTAATAAAATGTTATACATTGAAAAGGGGAAAGGAAAAGGGGGGGTGGATGAGGGGAAGGGAGGAAGGAAGGTGAGGGGTAGTAGGGGGGTTGATTGGGAACATATGAAAATTTATTTTGAAGGAATGTTAGAAATATTTATGTAAATATGATATTTGTAATTATAATTGAAATGAAATCTATTTCTATTATATTATTTCCTTCAATAAAATGTTATAAATTTAAAAAAATTAAAATCTACTGAAGGGACATCATTAATTGATGGAATATAATTGATTGGCCAGAAAGAAAGTCCGAGAAACAGGATATCAAAAAGCATCAGGATGCTCTCGGTGATCTGTGCTGATCCAACAAGGTCTCCTTGTATGAATTTCGATAGTGTGATAACTTTTATGGTAGAAACCTATTCTCCAGGCCTGCTGGAAGAACATGGTTTTTACCTATTAAACCTATCTGGTTAAAGGACTCTGCACAGGAGAAAAAGTTTATGGTTCATTTTCAGAAATGTTATTTGGTTTGTTTCATATATCCATGTTAATTAACATTTTTTTTAACATGTTAGAAAAAAAATTATGTGTTACTTTCTAGGCCATTAAATCAATTTCACGTACACTAAGGGAACTTTTTTTTACTAAGCTATGTAAAGCGTCTGTCATGGGTTTTGCCATGCATTCATTCCCTTCCAACCCCACATCTGAACCCCTTTGGTCTCTAAATCCATCTCCTTTCTCTTGATCTGTTTCCCTATCCCATCCACACTCTCTCCTGATCCATTACCCCCAATCTCAACATTCAATCCCCTACTCCTTGATCCATTCTTCCAATCCCCTTCCTGACACAAAGCCCCTCCCACAGTTGCCAAGCCAACCCTTCCTCCACACCATGGACCCCCCCCCCCAACCACTCCCAGGACTTATTCTGGGGTAATACCTGTCCTCTAGTTGCCTTGTCAGATGAGGGGATCACAGGTATGAGGGATTGCAAATGCGGGGATCAGTGAAATGGATTGGAAGAGTGGGGAGATTAAATCTGAGGATTAGGGGTAGAGGAATCGTGGCCTTGTAGGGCTCCAAAGTCAGCATTGGATGGAGAATAAATTAGGAGAGAGAGGGATTGGGAGGGTGGAGGTTCGGATATGGGAATTGGGTGTTTTATTGCTACACCTTGGGTTTTGCCCAGGTACTAGTGACCTGGATTGGCCACCGTGAGATTGGGCTTCTGGGCTTGATGGACCATTGGTCTGACCCAGAAAGGCTATTCTTAGGTTCTTATGACATTTAGCATTACATGCATGTGCAGATACCATGGCGCACCTGTACCATCTGCCAAGATGTGTAATGTAGTGTTCTGTGGTCAATGTCTGCCCTGTTTGGCAAGTGTATGGAAGATGCGGAGCACACACCCTTTGCACTAATTACCTATCACATGGTAAGTGCAAAAACCTACCAAACTTTAATAAAAGGGCCCTAAATCTTTTAACCCTTTAATTGGCGGAGAGTAAAATGGCTGCTTTAGGTAACTTGATGTAGAACGAGGGCAACAGTGCCAAGTAAACAGGCCTTTGGAAGATGCAGATCTCCCATAACAGCCACGTGTTTCTTCTGAGCACCGATGCTAAATACAGGGCTAAGGCACTAGGGGCTAGATTCACTAAGGACACCGATCGCATCCCGACCACTTTGCGACCCGATTTTCCTCTGACCCGATTCACTAACCTCGGGGCTGAACCGCACATGCAAATGAGGAGAAACGGCATGCAAAGTAGGAAGGACGCGATTCACCAAACAAATGCAGGCAAACCGACTGGGCTGGCCGATCCAAAAACAAGGGACTGCTGAGGACCAGTCGCTTGTGTAAAAACCCTGCTCTCCGCCCCAATCTCCTTCTGCTCTCTCAGCCCCGACTCTCCTGTCCTTCCCCGCAGTGCAAGCCCATGGTTTTAACCTGCGGGTTTAAAGCAGGTTAAAACCACGGTCTCGCGAAGATAAATAAAAAGGCTCGCAAAGGTAAAAGAAGTAAAATGGTTTTTTCCCAGCTCTGCCGGGCACGGAGGGCCAGCGTATGCGCAGACCATCTACAGATGGTCTGTGCATGCGTTGATATCGCAGGAGAGCAATCCGTGCAGTCGGTTGGGTCTTGATTCCAATCATCCTCATTTGCACGAGGATGCGACGTAAATCAGCCCCCTGGACCCGGATCGGATCGGTAGGGGAGTTTTGTGAATCTGACCCTAGGCCTATCATTTATTGATTAGGATTTATTTACTGCCTTTTTGAAGAAATTCACAGACAATAATCCAACATCAACCCAAACCATTAAATCATCTTAATAGCAAAGGAGACAAGTCGAAATGGGAGTTTAGATAGAAGAAAATGGTGAGTAATGAGGAAAACCTGTTTGTGGAGTCAGAAAAGCTACATGCAACTGATCTCAGCCAAAGTGTGTCTGCTAAGCAATAGTGCTGCCTGATTAAGGGAAAATTTTTTTGATTCAGCATATTGAATGATTTTTCAGTTCGATTCAAGTTGCTTTTCCTGCCCAATTGGGTGTTTTGTTTTGGTTTTTTTCTCAAATGTCCTGGCAGGATTATTTTGTAGCCTCTTCACCCACCCCACCCCCTTTTCCCTCTCCTACCCCCCTTTGCCCTCTCCTACCCACACTGGCGCTGTGGTGTAAAGAAAATAAACAAACAAAAAAGACTTCTGTTGAAAAGACTGTTGAATCCTAGCTTACGTTGGTGGTCTAACACCATCTCTGGCAGCATACGCTTTTCAAATCTGACATATTGTAATCAGAAAACAGAAAATAAAATCCCTCCTCCCCTCACACTACCCCTTGAGTTCAACTTTCTCTCCCTTTTTTCCATCCCTTCCTCCATCCCATTGCCCACCATCTCTCTCCTCTCTTTTCAGACCCCTTATTTCTTCACCTCCTCCCCCTCAGTCCAGCATATGCTCCTCTCTTTGGGCCCCCTCCCTCCGTGTACTTCTAATAGCTATGTTCCCCTGGCCTCCCAGTCTCGCTTTAAAAACTAATTACAACCTGCAGAGGATCGCCAGTGCTGCATGCTGCCATCGGCCTCCGCCGCACATTCCCTCTGACGTGATGTCCTGTTGTGGTCGGGATGGACTGCGGCAGAGAGAACGTGCAGCTGAGGCCGACGGCAGCCTGCTAGAATCGCTACGTCACCGGCCATCTTCTGCAGGCTGTAATTAGTTTTTAAAGTGAGACTGGGAGGCCAGGGGGACGAAGGTGGAGAGAATACGGAAACATACCGGCCTTCAGGGGGCCCCTGGTGTAGCTATTAGAAGCACACGGAGAGAGGGAGGGGGTCCAAAGAGAGGAGCATATGCTGGACTGAGGTCAATTGAAGCCAGCAATCAGTAGCACTCCAGACAGCCGAAATGATACAAGGATTAACAGTAAAATGTCCTTAGAAATCCTCGTTATTAAAGTCTTCCGCAGCACTTGGTTCCACTGTGATTTTATTAATGGGAAACTCCATAACAGCCGGGAGAAAAAGGCCAGATAAAGAAGGAGGAAGACCTTCAGCTGGTATTTGGTTGGACATAAGAGATGGGGCTTTCATGCTTTGTGCCACCCAAGGGAGAAACTAAAGGAGGCCAGAGTTACACCTCATTTAACAAGAGAGCAATAATCATGTTTCTGGCCTTCCCGCCTCTGATCATTAATGACAGCACATGGCAGGTTGCTGCTGCTGAATGGCATTTCATTCTTAAAGACGCAAGTCGTGCTTGTGAAAATGGATTATAGGAGAATCAAAAGTCTGAATGGGAGCTAAATGGCGTGTTGGGGGGGGGGAGGACAGGGATCACCAGGGGTGGGAAGGAATGAGGGTTAAGGAGACCCCGGCGGGAGGGAGTGGGCATCTCTCCCGCCGAGGGTGTCAGGAAGGGGTTGTTGGGGATCACTGATGGTGGGAGGGAGTGGGCATCCCTCCTACTGGGGGTGCCAGGGGTTGTCAAGGGGACAGGGACCTGGCGGCGGGAGGGAGTAGGCATTCCTCCTGCCATCCTTAAATTCGGGGATCTTTTTTTAAAATTATTTGCGGGGGGTGGGGGTGGTCTGAGCTGTCAATTTTTACTTTCCTGTTAGTGCCTGAGCCAATCAGCGCTCAGGCACTGACCAGTAAATAAGTCTATAGTAGCCCAGACCCTGTCGGAAACCTTTGCCTGCAAATGTGGTACAACAAGGTTAGGGAATCACCTGGCGATTATAGAGAATTGCCCAGAGTGCTCCATTCTACTACCATTTTAATATTAATGACCTCAATGTACTACATTTGCATAGCAGAGGCGGAGACTGCTAGGAAGTTCTGATAATCAGCCAGTAAAATACTGGCACGCTGAAGCGGCTGAAACTGGTTTAGCGACCATCGTTAAGGACACATTAAGTTTTGAGAATCTAGCCCTGAGCCTTCTTTCTCTCGTCTCTTCCCTTCCCTTTCTTTTGGGCTCAGCTGGCTTCTTAGGCAGCCTTGGAGCATAAATGTTAACCTGCAAATGACCAGCTGCTATGACAGTATTAGGAAGGTGAACCCTTTAAAGCAGGGGTTTCAAAGTCCCTCCTCGAGGGCCGCAATCCAGTCGGGCTTTCAGGATTTCTCCAATGAATATGTATGAGATCTATTAGCATACAATGAAAGCAGTGCATGCAAATAGATCTCATGCATATTCATTGGGGAGATCCTGAAAACCTGACTGGATTGCAGCCCTCGAGGAGGGACTTTGAAACCCCTGCTTTAAACATTTCCCGCATTTGGTGCAGAACAGTTGGAAGAGACTCCGCGGTCCAGGAACCGGGTCCCCAGCTGGTTTTTCATCCTCAACCAGTTCTTTCCATGCTAGATGTAGGCAGGAAATGACAGGACTTCTCGTAAATAGAATAATCTGGCCTAGGAAGAGGAAAGAACTGCTCTTTATCAGTAATTCTTTTCCCCCATTTAGAATACTCAAGGCAGTAGATGATGGTTTTGAGTAATTTCTTTTTCTTTAAAGGGGTTTAATGACTTCACTGTCCATTCTGCTGCGACTAATTTGGAATACAGCAGTAAGGTTAATTATTAACTTGAAAAAAAAAACAGACCATGTCACCACTCCTTTCTATCGTAGACTGCATTGGTTGCCAGTTGAGGCCAGGGTCCTTTTCAAATTTGGATTACTGAGTTACAAGGTGTTGTTTGGACTCACTGCTGATTATCTTATGGAACATTTTGTATTGGCCATTTCAAAACACCCCCAACAAATTTTGACACTCTTTGCCTTTCCTTCTGTCAAGGATTGTTGATACAAAAGGTACTTTAGTAGATTATTCTCTTTTCAGGCAGCAGTCATAGCCAAAGAATTAAGCCAGTTAATAGCTATCGCAGTGTCCTATACTCATTTCAGAAAGCTCTTGAAAACGTATTTATTCTTATAAACAACGATCCATATCGAACAATTGTACATTGTAATTCCAGAGAATGTCCCAGCTTCTTTGAGTTGTAAACCACATAGAACTGGAAGGTAATGTGGTATAGAAATGATAATGTAATGTAATGTTCGATATTGCATAGATTGGAAGTGAAGTTCACCTTGTAGGAAGTCTTGCTTAAACAAAACCCCGATTTCAATAGTTTGCCTATGTTGATGTTATTGTATATTTTAAGGAAGGAGGAACTGGAGTCTGTTTTACTGCTGGTTTGATTATTATGAGAAAGTAGCAGGTAATATATTGAGCAAAAAAAGTGTGATGACTGTCTTTTACATGATGCCAAGAGAAAATCCCGATAAGGTTAAACAAATGCCAACACATATTCATTCTTTCAAAGGTCATTTGATCTGGTAAGGCCACTGCTCATGGGAGTCCGATTTTCTTCCACAAGAAGGCTTTGGAAAATTAAAGACCTCCTTTGGGTTCCTAGGCAAGGATGAGGAGTGGGTCAAGTCTACTATACCAATACAGTACTGGAATTTTAGGATCTACTGGGCTCTTGTATTGTACATGTGTCAATGCTGAGGAGCTTAAATGTTACTTAAGTTCATTGACCCCAATTAGGCAAATAAAACCACTTCTATTCACAGGTGAGCTTCAACCATAGGTATCTGGATGCTTGATTAAAAATCACTTATTGGGATGAGAGGCATGGTACATTACTATTATTAAGGACAATTTGGGGTCCCTGCTGAACAACCTATAGACAATGGAGTATTTTATGCTTTTGTAACTTTGGTTTCTATGGAACCATTTCATACTGGTGCTAATGTACAGTTAAATTCAGTAGAATTGGGAATGTTATCACTGCATTTACAAAAACAATAGCTGTCAATCTACTCTTGGACCATCACAGCGGAAAAGCATCAGCTGGTGCTTCTTGGCTGTTTGGGTAGGAGTCAAGTGTAGGGTTTGAGTAAAAGCCTCTGGAAAATCCCTTCCTGGTCTGAGAATGAGATTCCGTGCGTTGGCAGAGCAAGTTAAACATCCTGACATCTGACACCATTGGGGGAATTCATTGGGGAACCCTGAAAACCTGACTGGATTGCAGCCCTCGAGGACCGACGTTGGTCAACCCTGCTCTACCAGATTCCACCCGTGTCTATGCCCACCTGTCAAATGCATACTGTGTAAGCTGTAATGGGGGAGCTTCCTTTAAAGGGGTTTGATGACTCTTCACTGTCCATTCTGCTGCAACTAATTCGGAATACAACACAGAAGATTTAGAATCAGAAAATAATATTAAATATTGAACTAGGCCAGTTACTGGGCAGACTTGCATGGTCTGTGTCTGTGTATGTCCGTTTGGTGGAGGATGGACAGGGGAGGGCTTCAATGGCTGGGAGGGTGTAGATGGGCTGGAGTAAGTCTTAACAGAGATTTCGGCAGTTGGAACCCAAGCACAGTACCGGGTAAAGCTTTGGATTCTTGCCCAGAAATAGCTAAGAAGAAAAAAATGTAAAAAAAAAATAAAAAATTTAAATTGAATCAGGTTGGGCAGACTGGATGGACCATTCGGGTCTTTATCTGCCGTCATCTACTATGTTACTATGTATATGTGTTCATGTACGTAATTGCACTTAGCCAGATGTTTGGCATATATGCACAACTGTGCCCACATACATGCCAGTATTCTAATCAAATGCACATGTATTTGGCACATAATGTTGACACCCTCATTATAAAATTATCCTCATTAAGCCCAAACCATAGGTGCTAGCTATGTGGGCACAGCGGGTGTGCGACTACCTCCAACACTGAGTGAGCTCCTTCAGTGTCTCGGGGCAATTTTTCTAAACGGGACAATTTTGATTAGACCTACGATAGGAATAAACAAGGGTATGTGGAGTATGATCTCCATCTCAAATTCACTGCTGATGCTCACCGTAGAACTTGCATTCTGCAGTTCATAAGATGTAACATGTAGAGGCAACCTAGCCAGGTGTGCTTGGAAATTCTTTTTGATCAAGGTTGTGGCATCCACAACGATGAGAAATATTTCTGTATCTTTCTGGTCTCGGGCCACATTTCTTGGAGCTTGAGGATCTTCTCTTTCTCCGTGCGATTCACAGAGCAAAATCACTTGGGACTGACGCCTGTAGGATTAATGCTCTTCTGGTGTTTTTCTCTTTTACCAGTTCTCCAGGGAGGGATGAGTTGTGAAAGGTAGTTTCTATAGCCCAAGCTATTTATTTGACTTTTCCAGATTCATAAAGTTTTAAGCAAGTTCACATTTATCAACCTTGCATAGCTCCTGCAAAGCTAATATCTCTGTTCAAAATGCAGTGTTCTTTTTTGGCTGAAGATAACAAACTAAGCTCCATCTCTCCTCTGCATGCACACTTCCCTGGCTCTGTTCATTAATATTGATGCAAGCTTCACATGCTCATTTTAAACTCACAAAGGGACCTGAATAAGTGCATAGCAATAAAACCGTCTCTTTGTTCTGGAGAAGGAAACAGTTTGAGAAATCTTGTGATTGGCCTGCAGCAACCTTCTATGCCTACCCATAAATCAGATCTCTGTGTTTCGCTGGATTCTCTCAACATCCTGAAGTTCGCTATCGCTGAAGAAGAAAATATTTAGCCAAACCAATTAGCTTATGATGTGTATAACAGCTATTCCCTTATTTATGTTCAAACATTTTTATTGAAGGAACAAAAAGAAAATACATTCACATAATATATAAAAATATTTCTTACAAATAAATTCTTATATCTACAAATTCCACTCCATATAATCTATATATACACACACTTGTATATTATCAAATAATATTATCATTCCTCCAAACATTTTATATTATAAACCATAATCCCCCTTTATCACCCCCTCTCCATTTTCCCTCTCCCTCTCCCCGCTCTCCAACCCATTCTCCCCACCCCTTCCAGGATGAAAGGTGACAAAAACAGATAAGTTTACTATCGTACTAGCCTTGCCAACTTGGAACGACAAAACATCATGGTCCACCCTACCCCCACATTGACATTTCAGTCTTTAATCAGGGCCAGTGAAAGGTCCAGTCTGATGGGGATGGGGGTAAGCACAAAATTATTTATGAAATGCATGTTAGGACTGAGAAAGAGCCTGCATGCCTTGTCTACATCTCACCACTTTGTATGGGAGCCAGGAGGAGGTGGAAGGAAATGTTGTGGGGCTTGAAAGGGGAACATATTAGCTCTTCCTAGGTCCTTCCCCCATAGGGAGTCAGGAAGAGGCAGGGTCTTGGAGTGGGATGCATGCTTCCCTCCTCTGCAAGATGGGGTGAGGCTCCAGAAAAAAAGAGGACGGATTGAGACATTCAGGTTTTACTTCCATTGCTTTCAACGGAAGTAAAACCCGGATGCCTTGATCCGCCTTCCTTCCTTCCATTGCTTTCAACGGAAGTAAAACCCGGATGCCTCGATCCGCCCTCCTTTTCCTGGAGCCATATGGTAACTCTAGGGTGGGGCCATCACAGATCCTGGTTTAAAGCTCTTTGCCTCTCCTGAACCCTACCCTTCAAATGGGATTCATAAGAGGGTGGGACCTGAATGAGGGGTACTTTCATCTCCCCTAAATCCTGCCTTGCACAACAGCCAGGAGAAGGTAGAATCTCTGTGGGGCTTCAGAACGAAGTATGTTCTCCTCTCCTAAATTCCACCTCAAATGATAGTCATAGGATGGTGGCACCAGGCTCCGAGAATGTTTTCAGTGCATGAATGTCCATGAAATCGGGCCTTGGCTGGCCCCTCGTAAAGAAGAAAAACCAATGCAGGTTGGCAACTTGGAGGAATGCAGCTGGTTTTCTTTTGTTGATACTTGGTGACCTAAACTCCAGACACGTCATTTCTAAGGTGTTCTGAATGATCAGTTCTCATTGCTGTAATCTGGTTTTCTCTCAGGATAATGTCCCCAACTGAGTCAGCTTCACATATACCAGAAATGAGCCCTCATTGTTATGGGGTACATTGTACACAAGCTAGGCAATACATCATAAGAACATAAGAATTGCCACTGCTGGGTCAGACCAGTGCCCGGCAGTCCGTTCACGCAGTAGCCCCCAGGTCAAAGACCAGTGCTCTAAATGAGTCCAGCCTCACCTGCGTATGTCCCAGTTTAGCAGGAACTTGTCCAGCTTAGTCTTGAAACCCTGGAGCATGTTTTCCCCTACAACAACCTCCGGAAGAGCGTTCCAGTTTTCCACCAGTTTCTGGGTTTAGAAGAACTTCCTTACGTTCGTACGGAATCTATCTCCTTTTAACTTTAGAGAGTGCCCTCTTGTTCTCCCTACCTTGGAGAGGGTGAACAACCTGTCCTTATCTGCTAAGTCTATTCCCTTTATTATCTTGAATGTTTCATAAGAACATAAGAATTGCCGCTACTGGGTCAGACCAGTGGACCATCGCACCCAGCAGTCTGCTCACGCGGTGGCCCTCTGGTCAAAGACCGGCGCCCTAACTGAGACTAGCCTTACTTGTGGACGTTCTGGTTCAGCAGGAACTTGTCTAACTTTGTCTTGAATCCCTGGAGGGTGTTTTTCCCCTATAACAGCCTCCGGGAGAGCGATCCAGATTTCTACCACTCTCTGGGTGAAGAAGAACTTCCTTACGTTTGTATGGAATCGATCCCTTTTTAACTTTAGAGAGTGCCCTCTCATTCTCCCTACCTTGGAGAGGGTGAACAACCTGTCTTTGTCTACTAAGTCTATTTCCTTCAGTACCTTGAATATTTCGATCATGTCCCCTCTCAGTCTCCTCTTCTCAAGGGAGAAGAGGCCCAGTTTCTCTAATCTTTCGCTGAATGGCAACTCCTCCAGCCCCTTAACCATTTTAGCTCTTTTCTGGACCCTTTTGAGTAGTACCGTGTCCTTCATGTATGGTGACCAGTGCTGGACGCATTATTCCAGGTGAGGGCGTACCATAGCCCGGTACAGCGGCTTGATAACCTTCACAGATCTGTTTGTGATCCCCTTCTTTATCATTCCTAGCAGCAACATCCCTGAGCCACCAGAGACAAGGAAGTGACATCATAGGGAGCGCTGACGCTGACACGAGAAGCAGCTAGAAGAGTCTGATTGTGTTTTCTGAGCATTCTCATTTTCTTTCCTCTTATGTGTTGATTAGTTTGTTTTCATTTTTTTTTCCACTGACAGAGATGTAATTATCTTTTTTTTTTTCTGCCTGCTGAATGCAAAAGGCCATTTTATAACCTGGCCGAAATCCATCCTGCCAGGTCAAACCCACTGAGCCTCTGAAAATTCCTGGCAGCGCAGAGCAAGCCAGAGCAAGATTTCGAAGAGATGGGTGGATGACGAGGGGGAGAGGTTCCGGCAATGCCAGATACTGCTGTCCCGTGCGCCACCTTCCCTCATTACGCTGCTGCTTTGGAGGCCTCACAGTCTAAGGGCTCCTTTTACAACGCCGCATTAGCGGCTTTATCGCACGCACCTGTTTAGCGTGAGCTAACCCCCACGCTAGCCGAAAAACTACCGTCTGCTCAAGTGGAGGCGGTAGCGGCTAGCAAATTAGCGCACGTTATTATGCGTGTTAAACCACTAACGCAGCTTTTTATTTTCAATATTCTGTACAAGAGGTTTCTTGGAAAAAAATTTAAAAGTAATAAATAAATAATAATAATTAAAAAAAGGAGCCCTAAATCTGAAATTCTACCTGAGGAAAAGAAGTTTAAGTGACTTCCCAAGGTCACAAGGAGCTACAATGGGATTTGAACAGGACTCTTCCACCACTCCACCCATTTTGAACACAGGCTTCGCTTCTAGTAGCTTTCAGATTAGCTACATGGACAAAGAAGCGAAGGCATTTGTGTGGTTTAGTCCTTAGTGAGAAGCTACTGAAATGATACGGCAAACTCACCTGCCTCTAGCTTGCTCTGCGCCGCCAGGAGTTTTCAGAGCCTCAGTGGGTTTGATCTGGCAGGTGGGTTTCGGCCAGGTTATAAAATGGCCTTTTGCTTTCAGCAGGCAGAAAAAAAAAAAAAAAAAGAAAAGATAATTACATCTCTGTCAGTGGAAAGAAAAAAAAAATTAAAAGAAATAACACAAAACATACGAGGAAAGAAACTGAGAATGCCCAGAAAACACAATCAGACTCTGGAATGGAGGATGCGAGGTGCAATCGCTAAACACGGTGGAGAAAAGAGCGTGAGTGAGTGAATCAAGACAATCCCCGCACGTTTGGGTGCATAGACAAAATAGCCTTGAAGATCACGCCAGTGGAATTATTGAGGGGGGGGGGGATATTGTCCTTTCTGCACTCAGCTTTCCTTTATTGTCTCTCCTAAATGGCCTTTAGCCCATAACATCGGAGTGTTGAGCAGATTCCATGCAAGTGGTCGGAATGAAAGCTTTTGTTGAACAAAAGCTGGGCAGAGAAGCAGGAGGTGAAAGGCACAATGGCTGGGGCTCCTAGTTAAGGGTGTCCAGAGGCCCCAGGTCAGCAACTCTTGTTCCAATTCTACAAGGTATTGTATTTGGAAACCTATTTCATTTCCCGAAGAGGGCTGAGCAGTCAGGCAGCAGTTACCGAGTCCCCGGTCACTGTGTGGAAATAGAATTGGTGTCTGTTGTCATTTGACTTTGATATTTCATCCGTGACTGTGAGCCCGTAATTGGGTCCAAGTCATGCGTAGTTTAACCTGTACCATCCCAGCTCCTGCTGCAGTAGGGTAGAAGCTTCACCACATGAAACCAGACTTAATTTGGTGAGGACGATGTGGTTTAGTGTATGCTTGACCCTTTGAACTCTGAAGAGTGGTAGAGTTGACTTTTGATCAACCCTTTGCAGAGCACAGAGAACTATCTGAATCAAGGTTGTCATTTTTGAGTTAAATCTTGGCCATTTTATTGTAATGTCCCTTCGTTAATGAGAATTGCACCTTTTTCTAGACCGCAAAACCCCACGGATCGACGTGGTTCATAGAAACAGAAAACTGGACATTCCCCGTGAACTACAAAGTAGACATCAATCAATTCAATTCTCTAAAAACTTTACAAACAAAGAATGATTTCAATAACTAACTAGTTGACTCCATCCTGCTTTCCCCATGCATGACAGTATACGTTCCATATTGATATAGCTCTTCATGCTGGAATTGTTTCTTTAAGACTTGAATGGTTCCCATGTTGCGCGACGTGTAGTGAAAGGAACAGAAAATGAATGTACTAATGTGAAAATCTCTACCCCAAAACACAGGGAGCATGTACTTATCCTGCCAATTTAACTCCCTTTGCACTATAGTAGGTCCCCGGAGTTGCCAAGTTACCCAAATGCAAGCTGGAGAGTTTGGAACAGTCCTGGATTTCCTAGTGCCTTGTCCTTGTGCCTTACGGGACTTGCAACCCTGATGTCAATAGGCAGCATCAGACACTCCAAATCCCACATTGCTTTGGGATATATGTTCAAAACCAGGACTGTCCCAAAACCTCCAGCCTGGGAATGGGTAACTACAGTAGCATCTCAGTGAATTCCAGGCTTTCCATTGAACTAGGAATCCTCTATACTTACTGTGGGCTTTTCTTGACCTGGTTTTGCTTCCATCAGGTAAATGCGTGGAACAGTCTCCCGGAAGAGGTGGTGGAGACAGAGACTGTGTTTGAATTCAAGAAAGCCTGGGATAGGCATGTGGGATCCCTTAGAGAGAGGAAGAGATAATGGTTACTGCGGATGGGCAGACTGGAAGGGCAATTTGACCTTTATCTGCCATCATGTTACAATGTTTCTATAACTATAAAGTTCTATGACATCATAATGCAGGTGTAAAGAGCCTTAGCCTATAGGAAGAGGAGATGCAAATGTTAAGAGCCTTAGCCAATAGGGAGAGGAGGAGATAGTGGATGCTGCGGATGGGCAATTTGGCCTTTATCTGCCATCATGTTTCTATAACCATAAAGCTCAATAACCTCACAATGCCGGTGTAAAGAGCCTTAGCCAATAGAAAGAGGAGATGCAAATGTTAAGAGCCTTAGCCAATAGGGAGAGGAGGAGAGAGTGGATGCTGTGGATGGGCCATTTGGCCTTTATTTGCCATCATTTTTCTATGACCTCACAATGCAGGTGTAAAGAGCCTTAGCCTATAGGGAAAGGAGATGCAAATGTTAAGAGCCTTAGCCAATAGGGAGAGGAGGAGATACTGGATGCTCTGGATGGGCCATTTGGCCTTTATCTGCCCTCATGTTACAATGTTTCTAAATTCTTTATGTTAAAAAAAAACCCTACCATTTTCTGATCCACTCTTTCTCTCTCTTCCTGCCTCATATACCGTTTCCACCTGTATCCCTTTTCTGTTTTTCTTTCAAAAGTCATTTTAACACCCACAGAACATTTTTCTATATTAATATCGATAGTACCTTCCACTTAATGCTTGGCTGAGCTTCCCATACTCGGAACGCTCTCCTCTTCTTTCCAGTGTCTTTTCAAAGTCTGGCTTAAATGTCAATAAAACCACTTGTCAAGTCTGCTGTGCAGCTGACAGAGAGCCCATATACGTCCTGATATATTAACAGCTGATGCCTGGGGTGGAAAGTAGCAAGAAAATAACATCCCTCCTTCCAGGGCCTGCGTCTGATTTTTAGAAAGACTGTCACAGCTTTTAATCTTGTTTACGTCCCATTCTAGCCTGGATTTTCATGTGTCGAGAGCCACTTGAGTGGGATTTAATGAGCAGAAGCCTGGCTTTGCAGTTCCTCTAGGCCATTTTTGAGCTCGATTTTTATAGAATTTCTTCCCTAAGCAAATTTGGCCAACAGTCTGTAGAATATTGTTGACACACATAGGGGCAGATTCTGGAAATGGCACCATTTGTATATCAATCACCACCACCAAGTGCAGCTCCCTTTAACAGTAGGCCAGTAATGTAGGCCAGGGTATTAAAGATAAGAACATAAGAATAGCCTTGTTGGGTCAGACTAATGGTCCATCAAGCCCAGTAGCCCATTCTCACGGTGGCCAATCCAGGTCACTGGTACCTGGCCAAAACCCAAGGTGTAGCAATATTCCATGCTACCAATATAGGGCAAGCAGTGGCTTCCCCCATGTCTTTCTCAATAACAGACCATGGACTTTTCCTCCAGGAATTTGTCCAAACCTTCCTCAAAACTAGTTACGCTATCTGATCTTACCACATCCTCTGGCAACGTGTTCCAGAGCTTAACTATTCTCTGAGTGAAAAAATATTTCCTCCTATTGGTTCGAGTGTCTCTTAGTCTTTGTATTTTTTTTGACGGAGTGAAAAATCGATCCACTTGTACCCGTTCGACTCCACTCAGGATTTTATAGACTTCAGTCATATCGCCCCTCAGCCGTCTCTTTTCCAAGCTTAAGAGCCCTAACCGTTTTAGTCTTTCCTCATACGAGAAGAGTTCCATCCCCTTTCCCATCTTGGTCGCTCTTCTTTGAACCTTTTCTAGCGCCGCTGTATCTTTCTTGAGATAAGGAGATGCTTATCTTTCCTGAAGAATCGCACCTAATGGCCCAAACCACACCTACTTTGACCTAAGGAACTGTTAGGTACCGCTGTAGACCATGTCTTTGAGCATATTCTTCATCTAAAATGATCAATTTGTACAACAAGTTTGTTTATTGCACTAGAGGAGTGGTTTTATATCATTTTGATTATACTCTCTTCAATCACTCACATAATAATAATAATAAATTTATTCTTTTATACCGCCATTACCCAAGAGCTCTAGACGGTTTGCACCATAAGAAACTGAACAATCAGCGAAGTACATACATATCATAGGATAAACCCAGAACTAAAGGTTAAAAAAGTCATTACAATCTTAAAAAGACCTAAGTAAGTGATAAATTTGTCAAACAAAGCAGACTTTACTAGTTTTCGAAAAGAACAGTACGACATGGCTTGATGAAGACGTTCACCGAGACAACATTGTCGATGTACCGAGCCAAGGTTTGGAAATGGCCAATAGCATCTCCGAGAATCGCCCTTTATAATTTTTGTGCAACTGGGTGTTTTGCTTTTTTCCCCACTTGGTTGTAAGCATAAGTCAGCTGATGAAGCAAGAGAATTATGGCTTGTCCAGCCTCTGTTTCAGAGCAAATGAGAAATGCAAGGCTATTATTCAGAGCGCGAGTGCCCAAGCGCTTGAGTGAATACCCCTAATATTGCAAGAGTCAGCCGCAGGGAGGCTTGTTAGCACTGCACAGATAGCAGAGCCACAAATCAGAGCACGCCGAGAGCGGCGACTTTTACAGGTATTTCTACAAACACATTTTCTGTGCATCAGGGTTCTCACCTGTGCCTGTTTGATTTCTGAGTTGCAACATTATCTCTTCGCTGCCTCATCTCTCTCATGTCACCAGATCTCCGTTGTGCTTTTTCCAAACTCTTTCACCCGCCTTTGACGGAAGCTGCACATTTGCTCCATCAAATGATAACGAATGTGGAACGGTGTCTGTGTTCACACATCAGTGAAAAATCCATGACCTCAAACACAAATATATATCTTAACTGAGATAGTACAAAGCATCCGCCATTCATGTATACATATCACTTAACCATTGCTTGCTTAGGATGGGCTTTTTTTGTCTGTCTTGTTGGACAGCTGAGTTAAAGCTCTAATGAATATTTATGCTGTCACTCCATGAGAAGGTATCTCTTAATATTTGATCGCCCTATCCTTTGTTTAATTTGGAATTTATTATAACTCTGTCAGATGGGTGAAACTGCTGGCCTGGGATTCACACAGAGACTTAGCTAGGTATTGAGTTCTCACCACCAGGGTCTCCAGCAGAAAATATTGGGTTGGTTATGTGACCCACACTGCAGACACGATGGGCTTAGTGAAAGACTTTTGGATCCACCAACGTTTCATTTGGTTTGAGCCACTAGGAGAAACAGCTCACACCTATGGGGTCTCTTTTCTTAAAGTCTTGTCCCTAGAAAATTTGGTGACTCCCTTATATTTTCCTATCCAGATCTCATCATGCAATCACGATGTCATTTTTTCCTTCCTTACATAAATATGGCAGAACAGAAGCATTGAGAAACTGAAGAACATAAGAAGGTGCCTCCGCTGAGACAGACCAAAGGTCCATCTTGCCCAGCGGTCCGCTCCTGCGGCGGCCCATCAGGCCCATCGCCTGAACAGTGGTCCCAGACTAATTTTGTAACTTACCTCTAATCCTATCCCTATAACCTACCTCTACTCCTATCTGTACCCCTCAATCCCTTTGTCCTCCAGGTACCTATCAAACCTTCTTTGAAGCCCTGTAGCGTGCTTCTGCTTATCACATCCTCCGGTAGCGCGTTCCATGTATCCACCACCCTCTGAGTGAAAAAGAACTTCCTGGCGTTTGTTCTAAACCTACCCCCTTTCAATTTCTCTGAGTGCCCCCTTGTACTTGTGGTTCCCCATAATTTGAAAAATCTGTCCCTGTCTACTTTTTCTATGCCCTTCATGATCTTGAAGGTTTCTATCATGTCTCCTCTAAGTCTCCGCTTTTCCAGGGAGAAAAGCCCCAGCTTTTTCAGTCTGTCAGTATGTGAGAGGTCCTCCATACCCTTTATTAGCTTAGTTGCTCTTCTGTGGATTCTCTCAAGTACCGCCATGTCCTTCTTGAGGTACGGCGACCAGTACTGGACACAGTACTCCAGGTGCGGGCGCACCATTGCACGATACAGTGGCAGGATGACTTCCTTCGTCCTGGTCGTGATACCCTTCTTAATGATACCCATCATTTTGTTTGCTTTCTTTGAAGGTCCATCAAACCCAGCATCCTGTTTCCAACAGTGGCCACCAGGATCCCAAAAGATTACAACAGACTTCATGCTGCTTATCCCAGGAATAAGAAGTGGATTTTCCCTAGTCCATCTTAATAATTGTTTATGGACTTTTGTTTAGGGAATTGAAACCACATCCTTTGGCAACAAATTCCAATTTCCTTCCTATCTACCAAACAATAGGAATACAGGTACATAGCCAGACACCCAATTATGGGCAGGCCTGAGCCCAAGGTGGGTGGGCATGACAACTTGCTCCCATCATCCCCCTGCCCTGCATCTCTCCCTCCTCCAGGCAATTGGGGAGCACAACTCCACTACCTGAACTCCCGGATACCTTTGAATCTGTTATTCACTGGCAGAGAGCATCAAGTCATTCCCCTTGCTCGTGCAAGCTCAGTCTTCCCTCCTGCGAACAGGAAGTTGCTTCAGAGGGCAGGCTTGGGCTGGCTTGAGCAGGAAGAATTTGTTGCTGCTCACTGCTGATGAAGAACTATAGAGGAGTGGAGTTAAGTGACACCCTGATCTCCTGAAGGGAGAGATTCCAGGAGTCTTCAGCTGGCGAGGCTTGGGGATACCCACCATCTACACTGCTATTGTACCACTGCCGAGAGGGGCCTGTGTCCACCTGGGCCCACTTGAGGCTGTACCACTGGTAGGGAATCTTCAGGTTGGCCACTTCTGCTTCCACTTTTACATCTGACTTTCATCGGAAGGAGGGCAAGAGCTCCATGCAGGACTTCCCACTCTGTCTTTCATAGCACTGCAGCTGAGAGGGCCTGCTGACTGGGTTTGGTTCCAGATTATGAGCTGATATCTAGTCCCAGAATGGGAGCTCACTGCTCTGGTCACTTTGGCCATTACTCACAGTGTAGCCCAGGTCCCGTGAGCTTGGTGCGTAAGGTGAGGGACCCTTCCCACACGTTCCTGCCTCTTTTCTAGGGATCCAGAGCTCCCCATATTCCATAGACAGATATTTATGTTCAAACATTTTTATTGAAGGAATAAAGTAAAAGTACATTTATATAATACAAAAAGATATTCCTTACAAATGATTTCACATATTTTAAAATTTTTAAAATCCATATATTCTATAAAATACTATTGTTCCTCTAAACATTTTATATGACAAACCATAGTCCCTCCTTCCCATTCCCCCCTCCCTCCCAGGATGGAAGGTGACAAAAACAGCCAGGTTTTGGAATACAATGAAGGCAACCATAGCTTCAATGTAATTCATTAAGAATTAAACTTCTTGCTCTAGGTGAAAGTTTTTGTCCCAAGTTTTCATAAAGAGACGAGTTTGTCTGGGAGATCGACGAACCTCCCAAACCTCAAATAAAAGTACACGATGAAACTGTTTCCTCCAATGCCAAAAACTAGGAGGTTCTGTCAGATATTTAAATGAAGCAGAAATCATGTACTTTGAACGAAATACTTCAGTTTTTGATTTTACTAAGCTCCATCATCTTTGAATTATAACAAAACAAGATTCTGGAAGAGAAATATATTTCCGCCTTTAAAATAAATACAACCCCCCCTCCCCCCCTGACCTTTTCATGGAGAAATGGATAAAGGCAAATAAGCATTTTGAGGAGCACGGAGTTACTTTATATTTAGACTTCTTTTGCAGAAATAGAAACAAAATCAGACCTTTATGGTAACTTTGCAGCTTCCATTTCTCTAAATGGACTTCTTTTGGGCTTTCTGTCTGCCAGTTGGTTTTACAATTACATTTGTGTTATGAAGTTCTGATGGTGTATTGCAAAGGAACAGACACTCTTTCTGAGGCTGGGGCTATTTCTTTATTTTTCTATACTGTTCTCCTCAGGGACCTCAACAGTTTTACATGAATTTATTCAGGTACTTAAGCATTTTTCCCTGTCTATCCCAATCTATCTAACGACTTGCCCAGGGTCCCAAGGAACAGCGTGGGTTTGAGGCTGTAGCTTTAACCACTCTAGAAATCAAACTGTAGTAAAAGTGAGCCAAGTATAGGACAATCATGCCATTGTGACATCACTGAGGAGGTTGGCTCTTATTGGTGGAATAAGGCATTATGACATCAGGGAAAGGGATTGGAACTTCTATACCGCTACACTCAAAGCGGTTTACATACAGCTAATTCAAGCATTCTCCCTGTCTGTCCCAGTGGGCTCACAGTCCATTTAATGTATCTGGGGCAATGGGAGAAGGGGGGGATTAAGTGAGTTGCCCAGGTGGCTGAGGCTGTAGCATTAACCAATGCACCACGCATGTATGTACTATGCACCCATGTCTGTTTTATCATTCCCTCCGTGAGAAATTCCCTAACCCCTATTGTCCCATTTGCCTGTTTTGATTAGATTGTAAACTCTTTTGAGCAGGGATTGTCTCTTATATGTTCAATGTACAGTGCTGTGTACAGCTGGCAGCACTATAGAAATAATCAGCAGTAATAGTGTACATAGAGATAAACAAATTGTTTTATTGCCATATGGCATTCTGGTTGGGTGAGATGATAATTCTAGTCTTCTCCCATGGTTTGGATATCAATAATAATAAAACCCTTAGCGCACATGCGCATTGAAACTCCGTGCAGTACATCTCAGTGCACGATAATATCAACATCAGCATCGGGGAAGCAGGCTTAAATCAGCGGCAATGGCTTAAATCAGTGGCGGTGGCTAGAGGGGCAGGGAGAGAAAGAAAGACAGACACAGGGGGGCAGGGAGATAAACAGAAAGAAAGAAAGTCAGACAGATGGGGGCAGGGAGAGAGACAGAAAGAAAGACAGACAGGAGGCAGAGAGAGAGACAGAATAAAAGAAAAAAAGACATGGGGGCAGGGAGAGAGACGGAAATAAAGACAGACAGACAGTGGGAGAGTGACAGAAAGGGGGGCAGGGAGAAAGAAAGACAGAAAGAAAGAAAGAAATGCCTCAGTGCCCTATTGTGCTAAAAGTGTACACATCTATTCTAGCACCTGTTAATGTAACAGGCTAAAAAACTAGTTTATCTATAATGTACTTTTCCCGGTTTTTTTCCTAGTGATGAGAGATGTCCATAAATGATCACCCCTGACTGTGCTCAGTCTATGTCACTCACACTGGCTTTTACAAAGCTGTGGTAGAGGTTTCTACATTGGTTCAGTGAGGTTAATGCTCCGACACTTATAGAATTCCTATGAGTGTTGGAGCCCTTAATTAGTTTGGCTTTTAAGGCATGGTTTAGCATTCAGGAACAGATAATGCACAAATGCACTAACCACTTTTTGGTATTTGTAAGGTTACAATGTGCTAAGCTGCAAGATTAAGGAATTGTGAGCTATGGGTGGAGAATGAGTGTGAAGAGTGAACAGCTGGGCTGAAACTTTGGAATGCTTTGTGGGTGCAAATACATCTGTGTGCTGGCAGGGCAATCTTCTAAAAATTCTTAAAGACACAGAGTTAGATACATTAAAGAGGATCGGCAAGACCGTGTGGGTCTGCTCCGATCTGATTAACGGCTGATTCTAAAAGAGCACTAAAAATTCTGCATGCAAATGATTTGCGCAAAGGTTCGTCATAATCCCTGTCTCTCCTGTCTGATCACTGTGAGAGTGACTCTCACACAAGTGTAGAGCCGGCAGGGGAAGTCCCGAAGCAGCCTTCTGCCACTCAGCTGTTCGGGGCAGGAAACCTTTTTTTTTTTTTTTGCTTTTTAGTGGGCACAGATGCTGTGTGTTTATATTACACATGCACAATATCTGCCCCTTTAAAAAAAAACAAAATGAAAAAGCCCCCCTGTTGATGACAGCCCTCCCCGACATCCCCCAACTAACCGGCACTATGGATCCTCCCCCCCCCCGGACACCAACGAAAATCGGCAGGATGGATGCCCACTCCCTATGGCCATGCTGACTCCCCTCTGCGTGAGAAAAATTTGGCTGATTTTAGTGTATCTAGGCCGCAGTTGTTTGTAAATGCATTTATGTGAGCAAGTGAAGGATGGAGCAGTTGTGCAGATATTGGGCTGTTTTATTATATATGTAATGTTTTTTAAAGGATTGTGTTTGTTTTTGGGAAACTGCCTAGGTTTTAGGCGGGGTATAACTTTGTAAATAAAGAAATAAATAAGAGTGTACAGCAAGCAACCTTCTTTTCTTACCAATTAGCATGGGGCTACCTAAGTCACCTGAGAGATGTTGCATGCCTCAGTGCTAACCGCAACCTGATTGTCGCGTGCTCATACAGCTGTTATCCCATGATCTGCAAAGGAACATACTGAACCCCCCCCCCTTAATATTTGTAGGTTAGATTTGGAGCTACAATGCATTAATTAACTGCATATCCTACAATTCTATGTGGATTACCAATTATTCAGGTACTCGACCATTTTTCCCTATCTGTCCTCGTGGGCTTACGCTCTATCATGCTGCAGTAATCAAAATCTAGTACATTTTAGTAAAAGGACCCTAAATTAATGGCTTTAAAGTCACCTCTTCCTGAGTCTCCCATTCATAAAAGCCTTCTCTGTGCAGGGTGACATCATCATAGCAGTGCATCATGGGATTTTTAAAGGACTCCTGAAATCTAAGATGGCTACACTTCTATGTAATTTTAGTGTTTTTTGACCAAAGATATGTGAAAATTATTAATGTATCTGAAAGAATAGAAGCTACAATTTTATTTTAAATGTTATATATGTTTCCTAGCTCTTAGAAAGGAACAAACCTGTCTGCCAGCAGGCAGCAGCAGCTAGCTTCCATAGGCTTATTTCATGAGCATAAAGCAAACACATCCCTGACTGACTGAATATGTGACAGCATCCTCCTCCACAGTCTGACCTCCAGGAAGGTTTCATCTGTCACTGTCACACAGCTGCCCAGCAAATATCTCCCCCACAAACAGATTCTGTATTATGTTTCCTGCAGGTAATTGAATAGAGCACATTTTTCAAAGGTCATAAAATGGTTCCTACAATTCGCTAGTTGTCTTTTTGGAAAGGTACATTATGCATGCTTTATTCTGTCCAGGGCTCTTTCATTCTGGGCTCTGGGACCAGCCTCCCCTTGCTGTCTTCCAGCTGACGCTAACCAATGCTCCCAGCTGACTGCTCTTGTGTCAGAATTCTGCATGTTTCCCACATCTAGCCAGAAGTTCTTTGGATTTTGTCTTCTCCCCTCCTCTGCACGTCGTAGCATTTTCAGACTTCCAAATCCGTCTGACTTTCTTTCCTTGCAGTGGCACTGAACTGATCCTACAGAGAGAGCTGAAAACCCTTGGAGATCTCTCAGTCTAATGGAAAGCAGCTACTCTGAACTCTGTCTCCAGAATATAGGAACAGATTGCTCCTCATTTAACTCGCGGGTTTGAAAAATTATTTCCATTTTAAGTTCTAAGCTGCAAAATGAATTCCCTGGAACCAATTCTGTAGAAAAAATGATCCTCTGGATTCTATTTGGTTACCTAAAGTAGGACACCCAAATTTGAGCTCAAGGAAAGAGTTAGCAATCAATTATTGATGTTAATTGACATTGATTTGGAAAGCCTAGACATTTTTATTATTCAATTTTCCATACCGTTCTCCCAGGGGAGCTCAGAATAGTTTACATGAATTTATTCAGGTCCTCAAGCATTTTTCCCTGTCTTTCCCAGGGGGCTCACAATCTATCTAATGTACCTGGGGCAATGAGGGGGTTAAGTGACCTGCCCAGGGTCACAAGGAGCAGCGTGGGTTTGAGGTTGTAGCTTTTAACCACTGCACCACACTCTTCAGTAAATGGCATCAGCTCAGCTGTCAGGAGCAGGAGTACAAGGGTCTCTGTGAAATGCAGAGGACAGGTCTGAATTTTGAACAGGAGGAGCAGGGATAGCTGTGCTGAGAGCAGAGGTTGTCTGTTTTTGACACTAGGGCACCGCTGCTGTGCTATACCTGGATGTCAGTCTCTTCCCAGGAAAAGACATGTGGGAAATGGTTTGCTTGGCGAGACAGACAGACAGACTTCTGGGTCTTAGATTGCTGCTTGAGTTCAGACTGGAGGATTAAGCTGTAGTTTTTGCCTGATTGCATGCATTATTAAATGCATTTACTAGAGAAATTGGGAGTATGGCCATGTAGGTAATGGGTAAAACAAGGACAGGATTATAGACTCCTGTGAAACTGAAGCTGCTTAAAGCCCTGGGGGGGGGGGGGGGGTAATTATTTATTTAATTCATTCAATGTCTCTCCTTTCCAAGGAGCTCAGAATGGGTTACATGGTTATATATATGTGTGTGTGTTTTTTTGGTAGGGGGGGTAGTTGGGGGGGAATGTGCCATAAGAATATTTTAAGATTCCATTTTGGTTCAGCTCGAAACAGTTCACAGTCAAGGACAGCAGAGCTATGGGCCATCTGCAGTGCACCAAGGTTCTTTTTCATCCATTCATTTACTAAGCGATGTTTGGTGCTGTGAGATCCACGCCCAGGTGCAAAGTTTGCGCTGACCATAGACTGACCTTGCCTTCCAAATCTGTGAAGCTGAACTGAGTAGCTGAGAATACTTGATGGAAACATTCAAAGAGGCAGCTGTGTTAGTCTGGTGTGACGAAATTGACCGTGTCGGGTGGCCTCTTATCCATTGACCAACATATTGTGGCATGAGCTTTCGAGGACCAGAGTCCAGATGCACGATGTGAAGTTCGACAGGGGTACATGTACCCACCACAGCTGTCTGTTTAGTGAACTGTGTAACTGTTCCTCTCTCCCTTCCAGCAACAGCCCTGCACTTTCCAGAGCTATACTGTATTTTTCTATGCCATCCCATCCCCCATATATCTACGCACATGTACGGTGCAGGTGCATCATTATGGAACAAGTTGACAGGGCAGTTGAGGCTGCTTCTTGATAGTCAAAAATTCAAGAAATTGCTGAAGACAGCATTGTTTGTGGAGGTATTCCCTTGATTGAATTGAGATTCTGACTGTAAATGTTTTAGAAGTATTTGTTGGTGTTAGTTTTATGTAAACCGCTTAGGTTTAAGCGGGTTAGAAATTTTTTTAAAAAAATTAATAAATATATATTATACCCATGGCTTTCACTCCATGCTTTTGATGAAGTGGACGCTGGTCCTTGAAAGCTCATAAGAACAAAAGAATAGCCTTACTGGGTGAGACCAATGGCCCATTGAGCCCAGTAGCCTGTTCTCACGGTGGCCAAAACCCAAAGAGTAGCGGCATTCCATGCTACTGATCCAGGGCAAGCAGTGGCTTCCCCCATGTCTTTCTCAACAACAGACTATGGACTTTTCCTCCAGGAACTTATCCAAACCTTTCTTAAAATCAGCTACACTATCTGCTCTTACCATAACCTATGGCAATGCGTTCCAGAGCTTAACTGTTCTCTGAGTGAAAAAAAATGTCCTCCTATTGGTTTAAAAAAAAGTATTTCCTTGTAGCTTCGAGTGTCCCCAAGTCTTTATCATTTTTGACGGAGGGAAAAATCGATCCACTTGTACCCGTTCTACTCCACTCAGGATTTTGTCGACTTCAATCAATTGTATAGTTTATCATATGCCTGCTGACTTTGTCAATTTTGAGCCCTGTCGGGCTGCACTGAAATTTTACAATTATCTATCCAAGTAGAGACGGCAGGAAGAAGCATGTCTGACAATCGTCTATGTGTTGTGTGATCAGAGGCTGGAGAGAAACAGACAGTTCTGGGATGGTGACTTAACGTACAGTTCTGCCGACGTGTTGACAGAAGATAGAGGGAAGTATGAATGGGATTAGCCAGGCTTACATTGTACCAGGAAAATCCAGCTGACTCTGTAGTATTTAGACTCAATATTATTGTGCTGTGAAGTCTCTGATCTGATGAATGATCCTTTTTAAGACTGGTGACTCTGCAGTTGGACTACTCCTAAAAGTAGTGTCCGAAAAAACGTTCCTGTGGCAGCCACTGTATCTTCCATCCTGTCAAGACTATATCAAACCATTTATAACTAGAAGGGGATTAAGGCCTTCATTTATTAAACTGCTATAGGGTTTTGTACATACTACACGTGAACTGGAAAGGTCAATAGCTGCAAAACCTTTGCGCTATCCATTGAGGGTGCTCCTGGCTCTTTGACGAAGACATACTACTAACAACAGGTAATGGTTGATATCACACATGAACACAGTGTCTCGCAAACATTTTGAAGCCACGAGGCCATGTCTGGAGGGTGCGGTTGACAAAATGATGTCACGCACCTGTGTGATGTCATACCATACCATACATTTTTCTTCTATACCACAAATTTCAGCTAGATTAAGAACTAAGGACATGAACAGGTAGGCTGAGATTTCGTTATAGGTCCAAGGAGAAAAGGTGGGATTTTAGGTTCTTCCTGAAGATGTTGTCATAGGTGGAAAGGGAGACCATTCCACATCTTGGGTTCCTGGTACGCGAATGCTGATTCATGCAGCTTCTTCCTAAATACACATGAAGGGAGATGGGGGGGGGGGGGGGTGGCTGGTTTGTAATTACGTCGATGTCCATGCATGCACGGAAGCCCTCCAGATGGGGCCCTAGGCTTGCTATTACTACCCAGTGTAAGGGGAGGGGGAGGGGGAGAGGATCCGGCGCCAGATGACTGCCTACAGGAAGCTTGTTCTACAGGCAGTGAGCCAATGCCAGCGGCTCTCCTCCTCGCCAGCGCCAACTTTTCAAAATTATTGGGGTGCTAAACCAAATGAAAAATGACATCTCCCTGGACACGGTCAAGGAGTTTGTTCAATTCTGGGGGTACTCAAGCATCACAACAAAACAAATCCTCACTCATCAGGAGTAAATCTTCCAAAACTTTCACTGAAGAATTTCATTCAAAAATCCATAAGACAACTGTGATAATTCTTAATCTTTATCTTTATAATATTCAAATATTGCTTGCCCCAACTTTAAGGCCCGACGGGACCCGTTTCGCCTCGAAAGGCTTTTTCAAGGGTTCCAAGGGGAGCACTCATTCATACGTCCTCTCACTCTCTCCCTTGAAAAAGCCTTTTGAGGCGAAACGGGTCCCGTCGGGCCTTAAAGTTGGGGCAAGCAATATTTGAATATTATAAAGATAAAGATTAAGAATTATCACAGTTGTCTGTATGGATTTTTGAATGAAATTCTTAAGTGAAAGTTTTGGAAGATTTACCCCTGATGAGTGAGGATTTGTTTTGTTGTGACACTATTCATTACCTCACCTTCCGTCTTCACCATCCTTGTTGCTTTGGTACTCAAGCATCCACAGCACCCGCAGAGCTGGCTCCTATGCCCAGAGCTCCAGTGAGCTTTGTCACCTCTCCAGCAGTAATCCAGTGCATTGAAACATCCCTGAGGTGGAACGATCTGTTCACTGGAAGCAAGAATTTGGTTCATTTCAGATTTATTTAAGTCATGAAGAGAGTTAGAAGGCAGATGTTTGAGCTCTTAACTCCCAAACCTATGCCTCAACCATTATGAAGGTAATTTTTAACAGCAGCTTGGGTGGGGTAACTTGGCAGCTCATCAAAAATGTTAATCTAATCTAATCTAATATTTGTGTGTCGTACAAACCTAAAAAGTCTAAAGGCGACTTGAAGAAGGAAAAGGGTAGCTTGGGCCTAGAGGGGAGGAAGGAAAGGGAAAACGGAGAAGAACTATCATGATAAGCAAAAGAACAGATGTGTATGGTATCTTGTACATATTAATTGTCAAAGAGTAGAGTTTTCAGTTTCTTCCGGAATAGGGAATGGTTGGCTTCTGTTCTTATTGTCTCTGTGAGATCATTCCAAATTTTGACTCCCAGGAAGGTGAACATGGATTGGAAAATTCTTCTGTACTTGAGATTTTTTTGTCGAGGGGAGGTTAAATTGAATCCTGTTAAGAATTCTGCGAGAGGTGGACCATACTTTAGAGAAGAGATTGATAAGAGGGGCGGCTGAGTTACCGTAGATTATATGATATATGATACAGGATGCTTTGAATTTTATTCGGGATGAGATGGGTAGCCAGTGAAGTTGTTTACGGTAGGTTGAAATAGTCATATATTTTCAGGCCAAAAATGAGTCTTATTGCAGTGTTTTCAATAAGCTGCATTTTGTGGGTTAGGGTGGCGTTGATTCCCAAGTAGGGTAGAGTTACAGTAATCCAGTTGGGACAGTATCATCATCTGGACTAAGAGAGCAAAATGATGTTGATGAAAGTATGGTCTGATGAGTCTTAATTGTTTCATGGTGAAGAGGGTTTTCTTTCAAAGATGGGATACTTTGCTGACCTCAGCACCAAACTACAAAACCTTCAGAAAAGAAATCGAAATCATGTTATTCAAGAAATTTATCAAGACAAGCTCATGACATAACCGGTTACTTCAGTCTATCTCCAGAGCCCAGTTGTTCCAACCGAATAGCTATCTTGTAATCTTCTGGATATGACCAGAATCTCCTCTTCTTGTAAGCCGCCTAGAACCGCAAGGTAGAGGCCGAGTAAAAAACACCAATGGACTTGAGGTTCCATGGTTAATGTGGGGTCCAGGATACAGTCTAGAACAGGGGTGTCCAACCTGCGGCCTGAGGGCCGCATTCGGTCCCGTGAAATATTTTGTGCGGCCCCGGTCGAGGGCGATGCAGTGTTTTCCTCTGCTGCCCCTGGGTGTTTACCGTCTTACCGGCTCCCTCCTCTGTCTTGCTGCAGCGTTTGAAAGTTTGTGCGGCCCCAGAAACATTTTTTTCGGCCAATGCGGCCCAGTGAAGTCAAAAGGTTGGACACCTTGGTCTAGAATTTTAGAGGTTTTATCTACAGTGAGGGATTTGCCAGATTGGAGAGTGATGCGTGTTGGTGCTCTATGTTGGGTGCTGTGGAAGTACAAAACTTTGGTAAAAAAAAACAAACCACAAAGAAAGAAAGAACTATTGCCTTCTCTGTCAGCTTTTCTTACCTTCCGGGGCCTCTCAGTCGGGATTTCCTGGGCTTAGTCCAAGCCCTCATTTAGTCTCTCCGCAAGCGCGGTCAGGTCTGGAGGCATGGATCTGTAGAAATAATGTGGAAATGGAATCTTTGTATTGATTTTGTATGGCTGTACATAATTTTTATGATTGTTTTTATGTTTTATATGGAACTCGCTTTGATGTAGTTAAGAAAGGTGAGATGTGGTGTGGAATGAGTGATGAGCTTCATAATGCTACTCGAAGAAGTTTGGACTGAGGTATATTAGGAAATCTGTGATAGGGGAGCACCAGAAAATATTCCCATCTCCCAATTCAAGGGCTTTTTTCCAAAACTTTTTCTTTTAATAGTCCAACGCTTTGATTTTTCCTGAAATTCAGTATGTTTGCTATGATAATTTATTCTATGGCACTTGATCCTTACTACAACTGCTAATCATTTTTATACTGCTACTTGATGTACACAGCACTGTACACTTTCTATGCAGGTGATTTCTCTGTCCCTAGTGGGCTTATGATCTAAAGAAGGGGGGGGGGGGGGGTTGTACCTGGCAATGGAGTTTTAAGTGACTTGGAGAGAACTGGGCTCAGTTCCCCAGGATCTGAGTCCACGGCATTAGCCAGTGGGCTGCCCAAATACCCCCTCACATATTCTTGTCGGTTCAGCTTCTTGCTCTAAGGGAGCACTGGTAAGGGGTGGCAGAGACTTTGATAAAGTTTTGCGATTGCTCCATCGTAACTGAACTGTCGTATGATTGATGATGTCATAATTCTGGTTCCTGGAGGAAGGCTGAGACAGATCTGCTGGGTCTCAACTTTGTTGAGGCAGCTTTAAGATCATGTTTAGATCTGCAAATAGAAATTTGCCACTCTTTGGGGGAGAGGGGAGGGGAGTAGGATGCTAGGAGTAAATATATTTAGGGAAAGCCTGAAGGCCTCTGTTTGTTTTTAGTGGAAAACACCTTGTCAACAGCTAACCCGCTGTTCTTCCGTGTAGTTTTTTTCCTGGTAGGTGACTGCAGAAAGCAACCCCTAATGACAGCACCCGAGATACAGAGGTGCAATTAGGTCTAATTAAGAAATTTCACCCACAGTAGGCTGCGTTGGGTAATTACTGGCACAATCAGTTTCTCAGGGGTAATAATTATTTTCCAGGAATATCTGCTTTGTACAGATTTGTATAAGGGCTGCGGTTAACTGAATGGGCTGCTATATCCCAGCACAGTATAACGGAGGAAGGAAAGTTCGGTGAGAAATCCTGCTGGCAGCTCAGTCCTTATCTATGGCAAGTTGATTAAGAGAGCATTTGGTTCTATTAACAGGAATTTGTTCTCCCCCTTCCCGCAAGGTGCCCCAGAAGGACGCACTGTTAATCAATCAAATGGGATTATTCTAAATACTAATTTTCCTCCCAAATCTCAGGAGAGCAAGGACTAAACTTGGAATTCCTGGCAGCTGTTTAAGTCATCCAGCTCTGCAGGAAAAGAGGTCCCGCAGGGCGCGAATGTTATTGGCCGTTCTGTACCTCAGGACATTGCGCTGTGCAAATGAGGAAGAGCCCAGGTGCGTTAGATGCAAAGGTGAGTCTTGTGTCTGGCCATAGTCTGGCGATGGCACCAGATCCCTCCGTGAGCCAACTATTCGTCGAGAGTTGAGGCAAATGGACTACACTGCTTGGCTGCGGTCTCCTGCAGGGTTGCTGGCCTGCTCCGTTGTTATTTTTAGCATAAGTCTGGTCTGGCCTTCCATGGTCCTTTAGCAAATCACGGGGTAACTATGGAATGCATCAGACTTTTAAGTAAGAACTAAGGAAGAATGGTGTTAGTCATCAGCCCTGGTCTGTACCCATGAATTGAGAAATGCAAGGCTGCCATGGTAGGTGACATTGCTCTGGTCTTAGTTTCTATCTGTAGCCTGTAATTTCTTTCGTTCTTCTTATCTGTAGGTATTTTATTCTCTTTTTGTTTTTTTTCCTTTATATTGTACAGTCGTATATATGGATGTACATTGTCTCTCTGTCTATGTGTGTGGCACAGTGGTTAAAGCTGCAGGCTTCGCACCCCGAGGTTGTGGGTTCAAACCCCGCGCTGCTCCTTGTGATCCTGGGCAAGTCAATCCTCCATAGCCCCCGGTACTTTAGATAGATTGTGAGCCCACCAGGACAGACAATGAAAATGCTTGAAGTACCTATATGTAAACCACTTTGAGTGTGGGGTTCTACAAGTCCCAATCTCTTTTCCTGATGTCATAATGCCTCATTCCACCAATAGGAGCCAACCTCCTCAGTGATGTCACAATGGCTTGATTGTCCTATACAAGACTCACTTTTGCTACATTTTGATTTCTAGAGTGGCGCAGTGGTTAAAGCTACAGCCTCAGCACCCTGAGGTTGAGGGTTCAATCCCACGCTGTTCCTTGTGACCCTGGGCAAGTCACTTAATCTTCCCATTGCCCCAGGTACATTAGATAGATTATGAGCCCGCCAGGACAGACAGGGGAAAATGCTTGAATACCTGAATGTAAACCACTTGGGCTATAAATGGTATACAAATACTAAAAATCAATCAATCAATATATTTTCCTGAATCTGTCTTATTCCTCTGCTTTAAAGGAGGGTAATGGAGACTCCATGAGCAGTTCTATAATCCAGACACCCACATTTACAAACCCCTTGTGTAGGGTTACCAGAATTTTCTTTAGTAAAGCTGTACAGAGGTGGCTTAAATAGTCTCGGGGTGAGCTACTGAATCATAGAGAGGAGGACCCAGACCCATAAGCTACTCTAACCACTGCATTCATGATGGAAAATGTGAGCCCACCAAACACCCCCCCCCCCCCCGAATCCTACTGTACTGCCATATAGGTGGCACCTGCAGCCAGAAGGGCTGTTGGGGTTGTAGACAGGTGGATATAGTAGATTTTGGGTGTGTTTTGGGGGTGCTCACCATGACCTGCAAGGGAGTTGTGGAACCCTTTTTTATAAAGTTCACAGCAGTGCCCTGTAAGGTGCCCCACTACTCCTTTGCCATGTCTGGGTGGCCATCGCTTTGCTGGTCCCTCCCATGTCTAAAAGGTCTTTTTCTCGCCGTTTTAGGCTTGGATGATTTGTGGGATGAGAAGGGGGTATAAAGATAGACGACTTAGCGATCTGGACGATCAAACAGCTGGACATAGAAGTAGACGATTTTCAAAAACAAAATTATGGGACATATTGTTCGAGAATGGACTTTGGACGCTGCCAACTTTGGGCACCTAGTGCCCTAGGCCCAAAATGGACTTAGATGTTGGTTTTGATTATGCCCCTCCATATACATGGGCAGAGTGTATGCAGGACACCAATGAAGTCTTGTCTGTTGATCGGGAACATTTCATTTGGTGAGATCACTTGTCAGCAAAGAGTGGCTTCAAGGGATGCAGAGGAGACAGATGTAGGACTCTGCTGTGGTGTCTTGGTGTCAGGTCAAAAGCGCGCCGGGACAAAGGTGCGCCCAGACAATTGAGCGCAGCGTGCGCCGCTTTAAATTACTGTTTTTAGTGCTCCGATGGGGGGGGGCATGGGGGAACCCCCCACTTTACTTAATAGACATCGCGCTGCATTGTGGGGGGGTTGTAACCCCCCACATTTTACTGAAAACTTCACTTTTTCCCTGTTTTTAGGGAAAAAGTTCAGTTTACAGTAAAATGTGGAGGGTTACAACCCCCCAAACCCCCCATAACACCGGCGCAATGTCTATTAAGTAAACTGGGGGGGTTCCCCAATAAAACCCCCCGTCGGAGCACCTAAAAACTGTAATTTAGAGCGGTGCGGCGGTGCGCGCTGCGCTCAATTGTCGGCGCGCGCTTTTGTCTTTCGCGCCGTTGTCTATGAACCTGGTGTCTTCCCTTGCTCTCTCTCTAAGGCTCTAACAATTACATTTAAACTATGGGGAACGAGCACCAACTATTTAAGCAAGAATTTGAAAACCACTCAGCAACTCCTGATGAAGGCCGTTTAGGCCGAAACACGTACATGTCGAGTCTTTATGTGAACACAGAGGTCACCTTTGCTGTTTCTTTTCATTTACCAGAGTGTATGTGGGACATGGGCGGAGCTTTATCAGAGTGTATGTGGGACATGGGCGGAGCTCTAAGTTTCATGCTTAATTCACCGAAAAGCATAAATGATGCACTTGCTGCCCTGATGCACCTGCAGTTAAGCCAGGTCAGTGGTGCATGGAGACCACCTTACGCTACTGTACCCAGGCACTTCCTCAGGCACCTAAATAGAGGCCCTCAGTTGTCCAGCTGCCCTCTAACTGCCCTAGCCCTCATGCCAGGCAGTGCCCTGCGTGTGTGAGAAAATATGATGCATGCAAACCCACTCGAATGTCCTTGGAAAGAGATGCAGTCACTTTCAAGCCAATCAATCCACAATTTCATATCTCCAGGGCAAGATACTAGGAGCCATTTTCCTTTGGGCCCATCAAAATTCAGTGAGGCTGCCGTCACGTGGAGTTCTGACTGTTTTGTGTCTTTGTTATGGCTTGTTTGAGGAAACTATTGTGGCTAGATATTTTGACTCTAAATCTTTACCTTCCTCTGTTATTGTGCCTGAAAGCTCATGAACGTAACTCTGCTTCCGAATTGGAGGCACGTTTCTTGCTTATTCCCCCTTCACGTGTTTGTTACTGTGCTTAGAGAAAATTCAATTATGAATAAAAGGAGAATGAAACAAACAAACTGCCAGGCTGGGAGCGAAATAGCAAAGTGAGCTTCAGGTGTCACGTTGCCCAGCGTTAAATTTCTGAATTTTCCTGGAGAAAAAAAGGGAGAGTGCCTGAAGCTGTCTCGCCCTCACTCACGCCCCTTGTTAGAGGGCACCAGAGACGGTGTGCTGGCCTCTATCTCGGCGCACAGTGAGATATGGATGCGAGTTAAGCCCCCAGGACCAAGTTCCTTGGCCCCAGTCACAATTAAAGTTCCAGCCTGTGGGTTTGTCTTCACTTTTTAGCTCTTCCGGAGGGTTTCCATTCCTCTCGGGCCACTTTTCTGTACGCTGCGTTTCCATAGCAACCAGCTGTGACAGCAGCAAAATCCAGCGGCCGCCGCATCCCTTTTGCCTGGACGTGCGCACCCTCGGAGAGATTTTTGAAAGCTGGTGGAACTGGCAACCCAGCTCCTTCTTATCCTGAGATCTGTGTGGGGGAGACGCTTATTCAGAGCCTTCCGTACAGGCCTCTCCTGTTCTCATCAGGGAGGCGTCGTGCACAGCTCTCTGGGGTGTGCAGGCAGGTGTTTATTAAAACCATTAAGCATGCACTAGCAAAATGAAATGCTCTTTTGCGATTTTGTTTCTTTGCAGATGGGAAATGATATGAAATAAGCTAACAGCTATCGCAGCTTGCCATGTTTATGTTATCAAATTTTGTTTTGCCACATTTCAAATAATCAAGGAGGCAATGTACCATAACATCGACCCAATAAAGTAACAGTAGCAATGAAAAATTGTACAATAAAGCACAATTAAAAACATAATATGACATTGGAGACCAGAATGCAAAGATGGCCCTGAACTCAGAAACCCCCCATGACGCTGACTTCTGCTATGTTGGAACAAGGAGCAGAAAATGTCTGGGTTTCGTCAGTCGTAAGGCGGAAGTCATTATGCCATTGTATAGATCCATGGTGAGGCCCCACCTGGAATACTGTGTGCAATTCTGGAGGCCGCATTATCGCAAGGATGTGCTGAGACTGGAGTCGGTGCAAAGAATGGCCACCCGGATGGTCTCGGGACTCAAGGATCTACCATACGAAAAACGGCTTGACAAATTACAGCTATACTCGCTCGAGGAGCGCAGAGAGAGGGGGGACATGATCGAGACGTTCAAGTATCTTACGGACCGCATCGAGGCGGAGGAAGATATCTTCTTTTTCAAGGGTCCCACGACAACAAGAGGGCATCCGTTGAAAATCAGGGGCGGGAAACTACGAGATGACACCAGGAAATTCTTTTTCACTGAAAGAGTGGTTGATCGCTGGAATAGTCTTCCACTACAGGTGATTGAGGCCAGCAGCGTGCCTGATTTTAAGGCCAAATGGGATCGGCACATGGGATCTATTCACAGGGCAAAGGTAGGGGAGGGACTAGATGGGCCGTGGGCCCTTATCTGCCGTCTATTTCTATGTTTCTATGTTAAAATGGCTGAAAAGCGGATTTCATCTTGTGGAGCTCGAACTCATCAGATTCGAGGCTAGAGCCTCACAGTAAGATGACATGACCCAGCGCAGTGGTGAAGGAGGAGGGGAAAGCTAGTACCAACCCTCCCCCATCCCCGCCCACAAGAGCCAGAATCTGATGCCATTACAGAACAGAAATAAAATAGCTGATCGCTTCCTTAACACCTATAAGTGTCTCAAGACAGCAGCAGGAGTCTTTCTCCCGTGTTTTTACCGGAACAATATTTACGATTAGGATTTATTTATCAGAATCCATAGCTCATTTCTTTTAACACATTCCATTAACGGTGATACCTAGTGGCCAGATGACTACAGGCTCCTAAAGGTGATGCGGCTTCTGGCTGAAATGGGAGAACTGGAAAGTGGGAGAAGTTACAACATAAGAATAGCCTTATTGGGTCAGACCAATGGTCCATCAAGCCCAGTAGCCCGTTCTCATGGTGGCCAAAACCCAAAGAGTAGCAACATTCCATGCTACCGATCCAGGGCAAGCAGTGGCTTCCCCCATGTCTTTCTCAATAACAGACTATGGACTTTTCCTCCAGGAACTTGTCCAAACCTTTCTTAAAACCAGCTACGCCAGGGGTGTCCAATGTCGGTCCTCGAGGGCCGCAATCCAGTCGGGTTTTCAGGATTTCCCCAATGAATATGCATTGAAAGCAGTGCATGCAAATAGATCTCATGCATATTCATTGGGGAAATCCTGAAAACCCGACTGGATTGCGGCCCTCGAGGACCGACATTGGACACCCCTGAGCTACGCTATCCACTCTTACAACAAACTCTGGCAACACGTTCCACAGCTTACCTATTCTCCTTTTGGTTTTAAAAGTATTTCCCTGTAACTTCATCGAGTGTTCCTTAGTCTTTGTAATTTTTGATGGAGTGAAAAGTTGATCCACTTGTACCTGTTCTACTCCACTCAGGATTTTGTAGACTTCAATCATATCTCCCCTCAGATGACTCTTTTCCAAGCTGAAGAGCCCTAACCGTAATAGTCTTTCCTCAAATGAGGTTCAACGTGGATAAGTGTAAAGTGATGCATGTCGGTAACAAAAATCTCATGCACGAATACAGGATGTCCAGGGCAGTACTAGTTGGAGAGACCTCCCAGGAAAGGGATTTGGGAGTTCTGATCGATAAGTCGATGAAGCCGTTTGCGTAATGTGCGGCAGCAGCAAAAAGTGCGAACATAATGCTAGATAAAGAAGGGGATCACGAACAGATCGGAGAAGGTTATCATGCTGCTGCACTGGGCCATGGTGCACCCTCACCTGGAGTACTGCGTCCACCACTGGTCGCCATACATGAAGAAGGACACGGTACTACTCGAAAGGGTCTGGAGAAGAGCGACTAAAATGGTTAAGGGACTGGAGGAGTTGCTGTACAGCGAAAGATTAGAGAAAATGGGCTTCTTCTCCCTTGAAAAGAGGAGATTGAGAGGGGACATGATCGAAACATTCAAAATACTGAAGGGAATAGACTTAGTAGATAAAGACTGTTCATCCTCTCCAAGGTAGGGAGAACGAGAGGACACTCTCTGATAGATTCCGTACGAACATAAGGAAGTTCTTCTTCACCCAGAGAGTGGTAGAATACTGGAACGCTCTTCCAGAGGCTGTTATAGGAGAAAACACCCTCCAGGGATTCAAGACAAAGTTGGACAAGTTCCTGCTAAACTGGAACGTATGCAAGTGCACAGGTCTTTGACCTGGGGGCCGCCACGTGAGCCATCTTGGTCGCTCTTCTTTGAACCTTTTCTAGCGCCACTATATTTTTCTTGAGATAAGGAGACCAGAATTGAACGCAATACTCCAAATGAGGTCGCACCATGGAGCGATAGAGGGGCATTATGACATTCTTAGCCTTGGCAACCATTCCTTTTTTAATAATTCCTAACATCCTGTTTGCTTTTTTGGCCACCGCCGCACATTGGGCAAAAGGTTTCATCTTATTGTCTATGATGATACCCAGTTCTTTTTCTTGGGCGCTAATCCCCAAGGTGGGCCTTAGCATCTGGTAACTGTGATTCAGGTTATTCTTCCCAATGTGCATCACTTTGCATTTGTCCACATTAAATTTCATCTGCCACTTGGACGTCCAGTCTTCCAATTTCCTAAGTTCTGCCTGCAATTTTTCACAATCTGCATGTTTTTTAACAACTTTGAACATTACATCCCTGTCCTGGTTCTTGAATGAGCTGCAAGCCCAAAAGGAGTAGGGGGCCAATTTCCTGCTCCACCCTCCAGCCTAAAAATGAAATGATTGGATTTGTGCAGGAGACCACGTTCTAGATATTCAGAAAGTTCAACCAGGATTTTGTTTCAGGTTAGATCCACATCCATCCATCCTGCACCTGCTAACTAAGAGGTTATCTGAGTGCCTAATTTATTCATCCAATCCAATATTCAACTGTTTTCCCGTCATAACCTTGGGTGCATAAAATTCTAGTTGGGTGTCCATCTAATTCTCTTTACCCCAGATAATAGCATTTCTGCATGCCATAGAAATCCGGCACAAGTCCCCATCGGCTTGTGTTTACTGTGAAATCCAGTCAAATTGGATGCGGAATATTTTTCTCAAAGGCTCTCATGGCTTGCTGCGTGAACAGTGAAGTTCTTTTAAGTTTGCTGATGTGTTTGGAGACCTCATCTCAAAGCTTGTTGCTGTTGGGGGGGAGGGGGGGGGGTTTCCAACCACTGCAGTGGTTCTTGACAGCTTGAGTACGTGAAACTGACATCCTTATGCTCAGTTTGCTGCAGAAGGACACAGTTAAGTTAAAAATCACTTGGAGATGTGATCTGTTGGTTCTGGAGTACTAGGAATTTTCACCCCTGTTCTGCTAACGGACAGTCCCCCCCTCCCCCCCCCCCCCCGTTTTGCGGTGCAAAGCTTAGATCAGTTTGTAAATCTCTCCTTTTTACAAGAGTATAAAGAGGTTGCTTGGGAGCAGCTCTAGAGATTTTGCCAATAAAATGAAACCCAGACTACTGTAATATACAATCAAAATAAATGTATTATTCTGGTTTGCAGCAATATGAGCACGGTTGAGAGGTAGGGAGCATACGACACCATATGATTTGGAACTCCACCGGCTGCCGATTGAGGCCAGAGTTTTCTTGAAGTTTGCCTGCATTTGTTACACATCAATTTTTGGTTTGTTTCCCGTTTTCCTTTGAACCACCCAAATAAGCTCAGACGCGGAGTTTGTCTGTTTCCATTTCCTTCCGCTAAATTATATTACCAAAGATTTCTGGAGATAACGCTCTCTTTTCAAGCTGCCAAATTGAATGATTAGTTCAGTAAAATTATGCTAGGATCCTCTTCTTATCTTAAGAACATAAGAACATAAGAACATAAGCAGTGCCTCCGCCGGGTCAGACCATAGGTCCATCCCGCCCAGCAGTCCGCTCCCGCGGCGGCCCGAACAGGTCACGGCCTGTCTGAGTCACCAGAAGGGGCCCCCTTGCCACCTTGGTTTCCCATTGAGTCCTATCTTCCCATCGAAGTCCTAACCCTCCGGTCTTGCACATGCACGACCTGGTTGGATTTCTATACTTATTACCTGGTTAGCTTTCTATACCTGTGTTACATCCCAGCACCTCTCTCAGTATCCCACGATCCCCCTATCCCTCAGGAATCCGTCCAATCCCTGTTTGAATCCTTGTACCGTACTCTGCCTGATCACTTCCTCCGGTAGCGCATTCCAAGTGTCCACGACCCTTTGTGTGAAAAAAAACTTCCTTGCATTTGTTCTGAACCTATCTCCCTTCAGTTTCTCCGAATGCCCCTTTGTACTTGTTGTCCCCTTCAGTCTGAAGAATCTGTCCCTATCCACCCTCTCTATGCCCCTCATGATCTTGAAGGTCTCTATCATATCTCCCCTGAGCCTCCTTTTTTTCCAGAGAGAAGAGCCCCAGCCTATCTAACCTCTCGGCGTATGGGCAGTGTTCCAGCCCTCTTACCAGTTTCGTTGCTCTCCTTTGGACTCTCTCAAGTACCGCCATGTCCTTCTTGAGGTACGGCGACCAATATTGAACGCAGTATTCCAGATGTAATTCTTGATTTTAGAAAACTATGGAAACCCAACGGTTTGAAAAATTTGTATCCTAACTGGTTGGTCTGTTTAATAATTCTATGCTTCCATCATGCAATGTATCTTCTTTTAAATTGTATTTTTACTGTATGGTTGGTTCTTATTTGTTGTAATCTGCTTAGAACCATTCTTTTAAATTGCATTTTGCTTTTGAATCATATTTTCTACTGTAGGACCAATTCTTATTTATTCTGTTGTTTTGAATTGATTTTTCCTTTTAAAATTATTCTCCACTATATGACTTCTGCTTATTTGTTATAAACCGCCTGGAACCATTTTTGGTATATAAAAATAAAATGATTATTATTATATTCCGCCACAATCAGACGATTTCTGGGCAGTTTACACTGAAGAGAGCTGGACAATCAGCGAAATACAAAAAGCAAATAGAAAAAGTTCAACCTATTTCCTAAAAATAATCAAAGTAGAATTATTGCTATTAATATATTTCTATTTAGGAAATGAATTTGTGCCTCTCCAAAGAAAATGAAAACCAGAGACATGAACACCAGTGGGAAACGGAGCGCAAGAGACACGCATTATACATGCTAGCGGAGGGATCGCTCTGGCAGAACTTTGCCTGGGACACTTCAAGGATGGGCAATTTGGGTTTTATTCATTACTGCTTTGAAGGAATGACGACGGCAACAGTTTGATAGATTTTCCTACATTGTGGAAGAGGCTTTTTAATGACCTTGGGCAAAAGAGAATTTGTTACACAATTAAAAAAAAAACTAGGGAGACCCCCCTTTCCCGCCCCCCCATCCCCTAAACACACAGACCTGATAGGTAAGACCTGCATAATGCAAGTGGGGTAATATTTTATAGTTCATAGACAACGGCGCGATAGACAAAGGCGCGCGCCGACAACTGAGCGCAAGATGGAGGCGCGCAACGAAGAAAATTACAGTTTTTAGCGGCTCCGACGGGGGGTTTTGTTGGGGAACCCCCCCACTTTACTTAATAGACATCGCGCCGGCGTTATGGGGGGTTTGGGGGGTTTTAACCCTCCACATTTTCCTGTAAACTTAACTTTTTCCCTAAAAACAGGGAAAAAGTTAAGTTTTCAGTAAAATGTGGGGGGTTACAACCCCCCACAACGCCCCCACAACGCGGCGCGATGTCTATTAAGTAAAGTGGGGGGGTTCCCCCCTCACGCCCCCCCTCACGCCCCCCCATCGGAGCCCTAAAAACAGTAATTTTGAGCGGTGCGCGCCTCCGCGCTGCTCTCAATTGTCTGGGCGCGCCTTTGTTCCGGCGCGCTTTTGACCTGACACCATATTTTACAGCTCGGTTATCAGAACGGCTCACCATGGTCTTGTGTTTCTGGCTGTAGCTCATGCTAAAATTTAAAAAGCAAAATATACCATTCACATAAATCATAGTAGTATAGTTGTACAATAGTTTTTTTGGGGAAAAAAATCTCAAAAGCACGTGTCTTGTGCGCTTGTACTAAAGGCGCGTCTTATGCGCGCATGTTGAAAGCCGACGCGTGCACCTCACCTCCCTTCCCTTTCCCTCCATCCAATAGTTCTGGCAAGTCTGTGACTGACACAACAGCCACGCCTAGGTGTGCATATATTGCGCTCCAACAAAGCGCGCTTACGATATTCTTGCCTATGGCGTAGCTTTTTCCTGGCACATGCACACGTTTACGCCTCTTTCTGTGGACTATTCTGCACATGTGCCAATCGCTACCGCCAGTGACTCATCTCATGTCAATTTTGTGACCCTCCGCTAACCTCATTTGCATGCTCGGTTCTTCGAGAAGGACTTGACTTTATGAAATCATTACGTTTTCGACCGCAGCAGCAGTCCATCTGATTTTACCGGTGATATTAGAAAACCGTGCCCCTATTCTGCTGTGCACAGAGAATTCCCCTTACAGGTAAGTAACTTTGTTTGATAAAACCGACCTGTGAGAATGGAAGTAAAAAGAATGTTACTTGGGATTCTACAAGCACAGTTCACTCAACTGAATTTTCAGTTCCATAGGGTGTCCTGTATATTTTTATTCTAGATCCCCTTTGCTATGGAGGTTTTCAAGCTATTTTTTTTCACTTGCTTCCTCTAATGCCCCAAATCGTAAAAGGTAAGCAATGTTTCTGGGATGCCTGGTCATCTCTGTACTTCATAACTGGGTCTCGCATTTCTCTTTCGGTTCCACGTTTTCTTTTTTTCTTCTCACAAAGTCACTTTGGTTCCCAGGATCCCTTAAAGTAGATTTGGATAGTCTCAGAATTCAATTCAATTTAAATCTCGTCGAACTGATTCAATCAGATAATTCTGTGGCACTGCAGAAGCTGTTCAGGGGCCAAGTTAACTGCTTTCTCAGATAAGTGAAAAAGATTCTTATTTTCAAAAGCACTGGCTTGATTTATACTGTTGAGATGGAGTTGCCATCTAGCATTAATGACTTTCTGATTTTCAAGTGTTAAAGGCCCCTCTGAATCCCAAATCTAGCCTAGCTGGGGCAGGTATTTAGGCATGTGGAAGAAGCAAGGCAAGATTTGAAAATGAAATGGATGTCTCTACAGAGCTCTACAGAAGCTAACTGGGAACCCACCTGTCCACCTGCCCCTTCCTCTGAATTTCTTTCTAGGACAAACATTTTCCTGCAATTCACCTAGGGGTTATCCTACTAAAGTGCGGTATGTTTTGCACTTACCACATGTTTACTGGAAAATGTAATGTGCAGTATGTTAAATGCAGGGGGTGTGACCGGCATCGGCCCTACATTTCCCAAAAGTGTGCGGTTATACGGCAAAAACAAGCAAATGTGAATATTCTCTAAGTTGAAGAGATCAGCGTCAAAAGTGCAAGTAGGAACTCTTCAACTTAGAGAATATCCACATTTGCTTGGTTTTGCCGTATAACCACACACCTTTGGACCCCTGAAGAAGGCGGTTAAGTCGAAACCCAGACCGTGTTGGGTCTGCAACACCTATTGCACATGTGGATTCCTTTGTCTGGAACGGCTGACTGCATGAATAAATACCTGAATCACGAACACCTCCTTCCACAGTATTTCTTTGTTCTTTGTGCAACCCTGGCAGAAATAAATACATTTATTTTTATTTATGTAAGAAATTTATATTCCGTGCATTCCTACAACTCTGGGTGGATCACAATTAATCTGATGACACATACCATAGTGACACTCCTCCCACACACATTCCTCCTCTCAGACCCCAGATTCCTTATACCCAGTCCCCACACTCTGAACCTACTGATGTCCACCTCCCCACTCTCTGATCCATATGCCCAACCCCCATCACATTCCATAATACCCTCTCCAAACAGCAGAGTTCAAGATGTCTCTCCTCTAGCCCAAAGCCTACATATCTCCATAGGAGCACTCCATCCCTCCTCCCAGACCCCCTGGCCTTACCTGGAGGTGAGCATCAGTAGTGAAATGCATTGGGGCAGGAAGGTCGCCTGCTCCCACCCTTCTGTTTCTGACTCACAAAATGGCCACCATGACCTCTAGTGGTAGTGTCATGGTACTCCCACTAGGGCAATTGGCAATTGATAATCTCATTATATGAAAGGCTGACCTCTAGTGGTAGTTCCAGTACAAAATGAAGGGCTCCTTTTATAAAGCCATGGTGGCAGCCGCTGCTGTGGTAATTGCTCCAATGTCCATAGGGATTTAATGGGCATGAGGCATTTGCCTTGGGCAGCTGCTGGGGGAATATATGTCCAGATAATCAAATTTAGGGGAAATCAACTTATTTTCAGTTTAATGATTGAAATATATACATGTTTGGTGTATGTCTGATATTGCATTTAATCCAGTGAAGGGCAATAATCCTGCACTCAAACAAAGAAACAAGAGTGTTTCCTCCGCAGGTCATTGACAGCGCAGCTCATGTGAGTCAGCTGATCCAAGAAATAGCTGTGACAGCTGATTGTCCCTCGTAGGCTGGTGGATGCAATGGTAGCACAGGAAGAAGATAACTGAGGGGGCACATGAGACACTGGAAGGAAGGAGGATGGCAGCCCAGTGCTGGGGCTACGGCAGGGGTGTCAAAGTCCCTCCTCGAGGGCCGCAATCCAGTCAGGTTTTCAGGATTTCCCCAATGAATATGCATGAGATCTACTAGCATACAATGAAAGCAGTGCATGCAAATAGATCTCATGCATATTCATTGGGGAAATCCTGAAAACCCGACTGGATTGCGGCCCTCGAGGAGAGACTTTGACACCTGTGGGCTACAGCAACTATTTGCATAGTTATGATTTTATCCACTCTCGAGGTAACACCTTGGAAAAGAATCTTTTCACAGTTTCTAGTTTATTTAACACTTGACACTAGGCAAAAATCAAAGCAGTTTACAACTAAGACAATTATTTGAAAAGAACGCCAAACTACAAATAGGAAAGAACTAAAGATCTCACACGTACCAAAGAAAGGAGAAAAAAAAGCCTCAGTAAACTTGAACTTGTTATGCAAAAATGTGACTGTTGATACCTCAAAGATCCAGATATGGCTAAGGTTCTAGGTGGGAGCAGTGGTACCCTCGTCTGGTAAATTCTGGACTAGTGGTCTCCAACACAAACCACATTTTGGATTTGTCGGTACTTGGAGGGCCTCAGAAAAAAAAGAGTTAATGTCTTATTAAAGAAATGACAATTTTGCAGGAGGTAAAACTCTTTCTAGGTTATAAATCTTTCCTTTTGGCTAAGTCTTAATAATAATATTGTAATTTATAGCTAAATTGACACATGATCAAGAAACTGTTTTATTTTACTTTTGTGATTATGAAGAACATACCGAGGGCCTCAAAATAGTACCTGGCGGGCCACATGTGGCCCCCAGGCCGCGAGTTTGAGACCACTGTTCTGAACTGTGGGAATATTCCATAAACTCCAGACCGTTTCTTCTAGAAGTACAGTTATGGCTTCTTTGGATCAGTGAAAGTGAATGTTTGAATTGTCCTTACTGAGAATGCATTAATTGTTCAGCTATATTTACACCGGCTCTGAGAAACAGAGGAAACGAGGTGGAAGTATCGCTCAGTAAACCGTGAAAGAGTAAGGAGAGTGTACTTGTAACTTGGACAACTGTCTTTGCGCTGAACACTTGAGGGTGAGTGGTGGCATCACATTTCTGACACATGGCTGAGTTGACCTATGAAGCTTCTTTAAGTTGAAGAGCAGGAAACAATCAATACTTTTCAGTGATGACATCTTAAAGTGATGACATTGTAAAGTTTTGCACATAGGGAAAGGGAACCCGATGTATAGCTATACGATGGGAGGGAGGGTACTAGGGGAAGGCAACTTAGAAAAAGTCTTGGGGGTATTGGTGGATACAACGATGAAGCCAGCGGCACAATGTGCAGCGGCCTCAAAGAAGGCAAACAGAATGTTGGGCATTATCAAAAAGGGTATCACTACCAGAACGAAGGAAGTTATCCTACCGCTGTATCGAGCGATGGTGCACCCGCATCTGGAATACTGGTCGCCGCACCTTAAGAAGGATGTGGCGATACTCGAGAGGGTCCAGAGAAGAGCAACAAGGATGATAAAAGTCATGGAAAACCTTTCATATGCTGAAAGGCTAGAGAAGCTGGGGCTCTTTTCCCTGGAAAAGCGGAGACTTAGAGGGGACTTGATAGAAACTTATAAGATCATGAAAGGTATAGAGAAGGTGGAGAGGGACAGATTCTTCAGGCTAGCGGGGTCATCAAAAACAAGAGGGCATCAGAAAAACTGAAAGGAGACAGATTCAAGACGAATGCTAGGAAGTTCTTCTTCACTCAGAGGGTGGTGGACACCTTGAATGCTCTTCCAGGAGAGGTGATAGGACAGACGACAATATTGGGTTTCAAAAAGAGATTGGATGTCTTCCTGAAAGAGAAAGGGATTACAGGGTATAAATAGAGGGTTACTATACAGCGTACTACAGGATTAGGGTATAAACATTTTAGGCGGTGGAGAACTTACAGGTCATGGACCTGGGGGGCCTCCGTGGGTGCGGACTGCTGGGCATGATGGACCCCTGGTCTGACCCAGCAGAAGCAATGCTTATGTTCTTATGTTCTTAATTGGCATTTCAGATCTATGGTCTGGGGGTGAAAGGAGAGCTTTTTGAAAGGAAGGATTAGTTTAACAAAGGAAAACAAATTGTCTTAGGTTCATGTCTGGCTTTTCTTTTCCCTGTGTTATGCATGAATGGAGTTTGATATCATCCCCTTATGAATTTCCACTTCTTGAGTGACCCACTGGAGTACCATCGAGATCAGGAGGAGCTCTCTGCATGACCTCCCAAGGGCACATGTTGGCTTCTGAGCCAGCGACATCAGGAAGGATCTGCTAGAGTTGTTGTTTTTTTTTTTTAATGAAATGAAATTTCATTTGATTTCTGCATCCTGCAATTCCAGAGTATAACCTTCCATCAGCACTGTGCAGAACCAAAACAGAAACTCAGAATAAAATGTTAAATGTAAGTCTAGCGGTTGGTCTTTCCCCTTGGCTGTCGTTACATTTATGAAATTCCGTTTGCACTCTGCTGAGTTTGAGTACGGTCTGAGCTTGAGAGACTTGGTAGAGTGAGACCTACTCATTGTGACTGCCTTAGCTCTGGGTGCGCTATAAGTAGGCATGTTTCTTCCAAAGCTCAACTCAAGTGGGGGGAGGATTATTTTGAATATAGGTGTGGCAAACTGCAAACTATCCCCCTCCCCCTTTAACAGAACCATAGCGCAGTTTTTAGAGACGGCTGTGGCGGTAACAGCTCTGACACTCATAGGAATTCTATGAGTGTCGGAGCGGTTACCGCCATAGCTGGCACTATAAACCACGCTACGGTTTTTGAAAAGGGGGGAGGGGGTATGTGAGCACATCTCAAAGGATCACTCATATGAGAAAAACATTCCGCGTAAAGGGATCCTTCACATGTCACATCATTCAGTGCATAGAGGGATGTTATACTGGTGAAACAAGCCAAATGCCAAAGACCAGAATCAACCTACATCGATATCATATTAAGAATTGCAATACCAACCAGGATTTCACCTCTGTCATAGAAACATAGAAAATGATGGCAGAAAAGGGCCTCGGCCCATCAAGTCTGCCCACTCTAATGACCCACCCCCCAACTTCACCCCCCAAGAGATCCCACATGCCTATCCCATTTTTTCTTAAAATCTGGCACGCTGCTGTCCTCAATCACCTGCAGTGGAAGTTCATTCCAATGATCAACCACCCTTTCGGTGAAGAAATACTTCTTGATGTCACCATGAAATTTCCCGCCCCTGATTTTCAGCGGATGCTCTCTTGTGGCCGTGGGACCTTTAAGAAAGAAGATATCATCTTCCATCTCAATAGGGCCCATGATATATTTAAACATCTCAATCATGTCTCCTCTCTCTCTACGTTCCTCGAGTGAGTATAGCTGCAATTTACTCAGCCTTTCCTCATATGGGAGATCCTTGAGTCCCGAGACCATCCTGGTGGCCATTCGTTGAACTGACTCAACTCTCAGCACATCTTTTTGGTAATGTGGCCTCCAGAATTGTACACAATATTCCAGATGAGGTCTCACCATGGATCTGTACAACGGCATTATGACTTCGGGCTTCCGTCTGACGAAACTTCTGTTTTTAAATTCTTTATTCATTTTTGCATATTACAACAAGTGTAGTAGATAAAATCATAAGAACTTATAAGTACAACATTTCATTACAAATTCATATTCTATAATATTTTGAATATTATGTAAATACACCTAATATTTAAACTATTCTTATTAAATAGAAAATCCTCCCATCCCATCCCCTCCCATCACAGTATTACATACAAGTACCATTACAATGAAACTATTGATATATTCATATATTATGAGATAATAAAAAATAAAACCCACCCAATTCCCCTCTAATCAAATATCTTACCTTGGGAAAAATGTATCATTCATTACAAAAAAAAAAAAAATCTGACGAAACTTCTGCGGATAGAGCCCATCATTTGTCTAGACTTGGATGAAGCCTTCTCCACTTGATTGGCAGTTTTCATATCTTCACTAATGATCACTCCTAAATCTCGTTCTGCTGCTGTCGGACAACACTTTGGAAAAACTGACCACTGCATCAATGATTTAATGGTGAGAATACGAAAAGGGAACTTTAAGACAATCCAAGAACGTAAAACCTTTGAAATCAAAATGATAAAGCATTTTGACACCTACAAGACAGGACTTAACGGAGATCTGGGCTTCCTTTCCCACTACAAAGACATTTAAAACTGCTTTGCCAACTTTCTGTCTTCTGTCCACCCACCTAACCACCCCTCCCTCTTCCTATCCCCGAAATGTTTTCATGTTTTTCATCTATATACTGATATTTGTAAACCTTTGCTTATTTCTGATCTGAAGAAGGCTTACCTTCGAGAGTTCACCTTAAAATGCATCGAGTTAGTCCAATAGAAAAGGTATCACCTCATTTCCTTTGTTTTATTTCTATATATTACCTTGGAAAGTGGACTAACACAGCCACCATACTATTTATAATATAGCAGGTAACAAATAGAAAAAAAAAACAACAACCAAAATTTCCTTTGTTCTACCTCCTTGTCCATCTCTGCTTTTGGGCAAAATCCAACCCATTCAGGAGACACCAGGAACAACCAAAGGCCAAAATGAAGACCAGAATGGTAATAAGAAATTAATTATTTAAAAATAAAAACCTGATATGGCCTTGTTTCAACAGAAGCCTGCATCAGGGGTTATATGACATGAAATGTAAAACCTTCAGTGGTCTTTTTATGAAATTGTACATCTCCAACAGTGCACTCAGTCTGAAGTTTGTGCACTGTGATTCAAGGATCTTAATAATTATGCCAGTCTGGTATCAAACAAAAAATGAGGCAATGGAGATGTCAAATCCAACCTGTGGTGACCTATGCTTTATTGACAGTTCACATCAAATTCCAATAATAATGCTAAAACAATTAAAGTCCCAACATGGATCCAAGTTTCGGCGACTCCGTCGCCTTCCTCAGGGGACAACAATGTACTGGTAATACACTGCAACCAGTGCACCAAAAAACGTATGAGGAGAGACTGGAAGCCCTGAATATGGATACCCTAGAAGAAAGGAGGGACAGGGGGAATATGATTCAGACGTTCAAATACTTGAAGGGCATTAACCTAGAACAAAATCTTTTCCAGAGAAAGGAAAATGGTAAAACCAGAGGACATAATTTGAAGTTGAGGGGTGGGAGACTCAAGAGCAATGTAAGGAGATTCTTCTTTACGGTGAGGGTGGTGGATGCCTGGAATGTGCTCCCGATAGAGGTGGTGGAGAGTAAAACTGTGACTGAGTTCAAAGAAGAGTGGGATGAACACAGAGGATTTAGAATCAGAAAATAGTATTAAATATTGAACTAAGGCCAGTACTGGGCAGAGTTGCACGGTCTGTGTCTGTATATGGCCGTTTGGTGGAGGATGGGCTGGGGAGGGCTTCAATGGCTGGGAGGGTGCAGATGGGCTGGAGTAAGTCTTAACAGAGATTTCGGCAGTTGGAACCCAAGCACAGTACCGGGTAAAGCTTTGGATTCTTGCCCAGAAATAGCTAAGAAGAAAAAATTAAAAATTTAATTTGAATCAGGTTGGGCAGACTGGATGGACCATTTGGGTCTTTATCTGCCGTCATCTACTATGTTACTATGTTACTATGTAATGCATAGGTAGGACATGGAAAATATTCCTGTATCTCCCTCATCAACCTGATTTAGCTAGCTGCCACTTTGAGAGCTTTAAAAAAGGGAATGCACTAGAAGAGCGCTCCTTTCACCCCTATAGCCAGCCCCTCAAGAAGTTCGAAAAGAGTTTCTTTCTTTAGAGGCAGCACCTCCATGAACTAAAAGAGAGCTCCTTTCACTTCTAGGGTCAGCTCCTCAAGAAGGCAGAGTGACAGTGTTCAAAAAAGCTTAGGATGAACCAGAGGATCTCGAATCAGAAAATAATAGTAAATATTGAAGAACTAAGGGCAGTACTGGGCAGACTTGCACGGTCTGTGTCTATCTGGCCGTTTGGTAGGATGGGCTGGGGAGGGCTTCAATGGCTGGGAGGGTGTAGATGGACTGGAGTGAGCTTTGACAGAGACTTCATTTGTTGGAACATAAGAACAGTACCGGGCAGAGCTTTGGATTCTTGACCAGAAATAGCTAAAAGGTGACGGGTCAAAAGCGGGCCAGGACAAAGGCGCCCCGACAACCGAGCGTGGACAACTGAGCGCAGGGCTTAATCGCGCCGAAGAAAACCCATATTTTAAAGAGCTCTGACGGGGATTGTGGGGGAGGGGAACCCCCCCCACTCTACTTAATAGGGTTCGTGCTGCCTCATGCTGCCATGTTGGGGGGGGGGTAACCCCCACATTATACTGAAAACTTAACTTTTTCCCTAAAAAACAGGGAAAAAGTTAAATTTCCAGTATAATGAGGGGGGTTACAACCCCCCACAACGCCAGCACGATCTCTATTAAGTAAAGTGGGGGGGGTTCCCTAACAACACCCCCCGTCGGAGCCCTTTAAAATACAGTTTTTCTTCGGCGCGATGAAGTCCTGCGCTCAGATGTCCGCGCTCGGATGTCGGCGCGCCTTTGTCCTCACGCGCTTTAGACTATGAACCAGCTAAAAAGAAGAAGAAACCCCCCCCCCAACAAATTTTTAGATTCAATCAGGTTGGGCAGACTAGATGGACCATTCGAGTCTTTATCTGAGAGAGTGTGGCGCAGTGGTTAAAGCTACAGCCTCAGCACCGTGAGGTTGTGGGTTCAAACCCATGCTACTCCTTGTGACTCTGGGCAAGTCACTTAATCCCCCCATTGCCCCAGGTATGTTAGATAAATTGTGAGCCCGCTGGGACAGAGAGGGAAAACTGCTTGAGTACCTGAATAAATGCATGTAAACCGTTCTGAGCTTCTCTGGGAGAACAGTATAAAAAATTGAATAAATAAATAGTGCGAAGTTTCAGCCTCTGATAAGCAGAGCTGGTATTGTGACATCATAATGCCTCATTCCACCAATATGAGCCAACCTCCTCAGTGATGTCACAATGGCTTCATTGTCCTTTACTTGACTCACTTTTACTACGTTTTGATTTCTAGAGTGGTGCAGTGGTTAAAGCTACAGCCTCAGCACCCTGCGGTTGAGGGTTCAAACCCCCGCTGCTCCCTGTGACGCTGAGTAAATCACTTAATCCCCCCCATTGCCCCAGATACATTAGATAGATTGTGAGCCAACTGGGACAGATGGGGAAAAAAGCTTGAGTACCTGAATAAATTCATGTAAACCGTTCTGAGTTTCCTTGGGAGAACGGTATAGAAAATTGAATTAAAAAAAAAAAAAAAAAAAATCTACTATGTTACTATAAAAATAATGTATTTCTGCCCCCTTCCCTTATGTTCCGGTCAGTCTGTATAACATTGTTACCATTATTTACATCTAACTGATTGTGGTCTGTGATAATTGATTTTAATTTTTTTCCTGTAAATTTGCTCAGTAATATTTATTTATTTAAGAAATTTATCAACTGCCTATCTCTAGGTGGCATTACAGTAATAACATGCACAGAATATGACAAAACAGGACTTTTCCAAACATGGTGATAAGCGATGAAATCAAATTTTAATAAAACTTGAAACTCTGGTGGTATTTTTGTACGATGAGGGTGTTATGAGCCCAATACCGGGTCTCTGAGGACTGCTGGCCCATCATTCTCTTGCTGACCTCTGACCTTACACAGCAAACCAGATTTCAGCTGTTGGTCTGTGTTTTAGGAGAGCAACGAAATTAATCAGGTTCCAGAAAACAGAAAAGTCAGCCTTGTAATTAGTAGAGTGAGGGGCTCCAGTGCAGCCACGGTGACAGAAAAACCTCTAAAGGTCATTAATCACTGCTAACTCTTGAAGCGGCCGTCACCGAACGATGCTAAGACCGTTTCCATAAACCAATCGTGGAGGGCCATTAGGCATTGCCTGTTCCCCCGTGGATTTTGTCTTCATTCGGAGACCACCTTCTTAGTATAATCAAGGAGACAACACCTGCTGCCTTCATTTCCAAAGTAATTATGCTTCAGCCTGGGCCCCCAGAAAACCCATGTCACGTAGGCTGGGTTCAGTGTTCAGTGATGCACTGCCAAGGCTGTCGTTATGCGCTCCACCTGGGAGATAAATAGGCTGAAATTAGAAGCCGATAGGAGAAATATCTTAATATATCAAGTTGGCACTCAGAGGCGGACCTAGGAGACAGACTGTCAGAAAGAGCCCCTGGGTAAACATATTTAATTCTCCTTTTGAACTGATAAGTATGAAAGGAAGATTTTCTCTGAAGCTCTGCTCTCTCAGCCAGGATAAGGAGCTGGGACAGTTGGGTTTTACTCTGTGCATGGTCCCCCCCCCCCCTTCTTTTTTTCAGCAGTCATCACTAAATAGCGGAGAAAATTCCAGTCTCCCCTGACAGTTACCATTCCAGTTCATTTTGGAACGTTCACTTCTGACCGACCAGTTCAGAAGAGTGGGTCAGGCAAAGATGGTACTGATGAAATCAATAGAGCAATCCATTAAGGGCCAGATTCAGTGAATGGCCCCAACTTTGGGTGCGGGGGAAAAATGCATGCTCGGTGCTCGTCTCTAGAGGGCGCTGCAGGTTGCATATTCTTTAAAGGATGGCACTTAGAGTGCATTCCATCCAGCGCCCAACTTTAGGTGTGAGGGACCCGTTGTTAATTCTGGCATGCAACTGGGGTATGCAGCCCCTGCTGCCCCGAATCGTCCATGCCCCTCCCATAGCCATGCTCTCTTTTGGGCTGCATGCAGGAGAGTTGGGGGTGCAGATCTTTGTAGAATTACATGCAACCATATCTGTGGACAAATCCAGAGTAGAGGCAATTAACATCAACGATTGATTGCTATTTCAGCTCATCAACTAATATATTCACACATGGATCTCAGGATCATACACAATTTTTGTGCCCATAACTTTGGGCCTCATTTTTAGTATCTGGAGGTAATTCTATAAGTGGGGGGCCTCCATTTCACCCCCCCCTCCCCCGTATCGTGCAGTATAGAACAGCAGCTGGGCGACAGATTCCATTCTAGAATGCCACATTTATTCTTGGCGGAATTCTGCGCGTGCGAGGTTCGGTCTGAGCCCACCGAGGAGGAAGTGAACTGCTGTCCCTGAGGGGATGAGAAATTCTGTGCTTGCAGGATTCTGCCTGGAGTGACTACATTTTCTCTTGCGCAATGACCATGGCAGTCTCATGACTTTTCAGTCAGTCCTCGTAGACGGGAGGGTGTGAGGAATTCTATAAATGGTGCTCAAAAATGTGTACAAGGATAAAACAGGGGAAACAAAACCACAGCCTCAAAAGCACAGAACAAAGGTGGAATTGTCCCAATCAGAATGGTGCACAAAAAAGGGTCTTTCAACTCATCTGATAAATCCAACGTCACAGCGTTGGATAACGCGATACGTTTCTCCAAAGCAGCATTTAGTGAGATTCGTGCACTTTTTTTTATACAGTTGAAGACTCATAAGACTCCTGAGGCAGGCCGTTTGGGCCGAAACGTGCGCACGTCGAGTCGCAGAGTCATTTTATGAATTTTGGATGAATAAAGGCATTTGGATTTATCAGATGAGTTGAAAGACACTTTTTTGTGCACCATTCTGATTGGGACAATTCCACCTTTGTTCTGTGCTCAAAAATGTGTTACACACACACACACACAAAACAAGTGTTGAGATAAACTTCACAGTCGCACTAAATAACGTAGGAATCGATCACACGGAAAACCTGCGTACTTGTGGCTTTTGAAATCAGTAGTTAAAGTGGAGAAAAAGCATTAACTGCAGCGATTTACATATAGCTGCCAAATTCTTATCATGTTGTAATTAAGGAGACTGACTCAAGTCAATTAAACCTCCAAATGAGAAGGGCTCGTATACACTGTAACATAGCTCAGAGGCATGTAACTCTGAAGAGGGGGAGGTAACCCCCTCTTGGAATAAGAGTTGTAGATCCAATCATAGCATAGTATTTGGTAAAAACGAGTCCAACTTTTGAAGATGTGAATTGATTGAAAACTATATTCAACACTTAGATAGAATAACTCGCAAAATTTTCAAAAGTGCAAAATAATAGTGATTGCATTCAGGATATGCTAAAGATTGTACTTAGCTTATATGCAAAAAAATGCAACTTCCCAGGGTCCCGACGCGGCCCCGTTTCGGCGTCTGCTTCAGGACCGCGTCGGGACCCTGGGAAGTTGCATTTTTTTGCATATAAGCTAAGTACAATCTTTAGCATATCCTGAATGCAATCACTATTATTTTGCACTTTTGAAAATTTTGCGAGTTATTCTATCTAAGTGTTGAATATAGTTTTCAATCAATTCATATCTTCAAAAGTTGGACTCGTTTTTACCAAATACTATGCTATGATTGGATATACAACTCTTATTCCAAGAGGGGGTTACCTCCCCCTCTTCAGAGTTACATGCCTCTGAGCTATGTTACAGTGTATACGAGCCCTTCTCATTTGGAGGTTTAATTGACTTGAGTCAGTCTCCTTAATTACAGCTCAGCTATTTTTCTGACTCCCAATTGCTACATTGTCCCTGTTTATTGGAAACGAAATTCTTATCATGGGCAAAAAACTCCACATTTGACTTTTAGGGCTCCTTTTACAAAGACGCGCTGGACCGCCTCCTCTTGAGCAGGCGGTAGTTTTTAGGCCGGGGGGGGGGGGGGGTTAGCGCAGGATGAACAGTCACGCACGTTAACCCCGCTAGCACGGCTTAATAAAAGGAGCCCTTAATGTTTCCAGACGCCATAGCCCCTGGCAGCCTCGCACGTATGTGCACCCTTTTGCACGTTTGCCACTTACACAACCCTGCTGGATATAGAACCAAAGGCGGAAGGACTGGAGTCATTATGGGTCAAATTACCAGGAAAAGGTGGCCTTGACATAAGATTGGGTCTATACTATCGTCCACCTGGACAAACGGAAGCAAACGACAAAGATCTGGCGGCAGAATTGAGGCGGGAAGGCAACAACAGGAATGTGACAGTAATGGGAGATTTCAACTACCCCGGGATAAACTGGAGTATTGGAAACTCAAACTGTGCGAGGGAAACAGAATTCTTGGAGGCTGTGAGCGACTGCTTTATGGATCAGCTTGTCAAGGAACCAACAAGAGGAGATGCCACTCTTGACCTAATCCTCAACGGATTAGGGGGACCTGCAAAAGAAGTGGAAGTAGTAGGGCCAATAGGAAACAGTGATCACAACATGATCCAGTACAAATTAGGAGTAAGTACAACAAAAGGCAAAAGAACCACAGTGACAACGCTCAACTTCAAGAAAGGGAACTATGATGCTATGAGAGCAATGGTAAGAAAAAAACTTAGAAACAGCTCAAGGAAAACAGAAACTGTAGAGCAAGCCTGGTCTCTATTCAAGGGCACAGTGCAAGAAGCACAACATATGTACATCCCCATATTTAGAAAAGGGTGCAAAAAAAACCGAACAAAAGACCCCGCATGGATAAACAATGAGGTGAAGAAAGCGATAGGAGACAAAAAAAAATCATTCCGGAAATGGAAAAAAGGACCAGACTGGGGAAAACTGGGATGAACACAGGAAAAGCCAAAGAGAATGTCACCAAGTGGTTAGGAGAGCGAAAAGAGAATACGAAGAGAGACTAGCCAGGGAGGCAAAAAACTTCAAATCATTCTTCAGATATGTTAAGGGGAAGAAACCGGCGAGGGAGGAAGTAGGACCGTTGGATGATGGAGATAAAAAGGGAGTGATAAAGGAGCAAAAAGAGGTAGCTGACAGGTTAAACAAATTCTTCTCGTCAGTCTTCACAAGCGAGGACACATCCAATGTACCGGAACCCGACGTGATCTTCCATGGTGATCAAGAAGAAAAACTGTCGGCAATAGAGGTGAGCCATGAGGATGTCCTCCAACAGATAGATAGATTGAAAAGCGACAAATCACCAGGCCCAGACGGAATCCATCCTAGGGTACTAAAAGAACTAAGAAATGAGATAGCGGAAATACTCCAACGAGTTTGCAACCTATCCTTGAAAACTGGAGAGATACCGGAGGACTGGAAGATAGCAAATGTTACACCTATCTTTAAAAAGGGGTCAAGAGGAGACCCGGGAAACTATAGGCCGGTAAGTTTGACATCGGTTCCAGGCAAGATGGTAGAAGCACTGATAAAGGACAGCATCTGTGAGCACATAGAAAAAAATGGGCTGATGAAAGCGAGCCAACATGGCTTCTGCAAGGGAAGATCGTGCCAAACAAACTTACTGCACTTCTTCGAGGGGGTAAACAGCCATTTGGACAAAGGGGAACCTGTAGACATCATCTACCTTGACTTCCAAAAGGCCTTTGACAAGGTACCCCATGAGCGGTTACTTAGGAAGCTGTGGAACCACGGGGTGGAAGGGGACGTACACAGATGGGTCAAACACTGGTTGGCAGGCAGGAGACAGAGGGTTGGAGTGAAGGGTCACTACTCGGGATGGAGAAAGGTCACGAGTGGAGTTCCGCAGGGGTCTGTACTTGGACCGCTGCTGTTCAATGTATTTATTAATGACCTGGAAACGGGGACGAAATGTGAAGTTATAAAATTTGCGGATGACACTAAACTCTGTAGAAGGGTCAGAACTACGGAAGAGTGTGAGGCCCTACAAAGAGACCTAAGCAAACTGGAGGAGTGGGCAAATAAATGGCAGATGAAATTCAATGTAGGGAAATGCAAGGTCATGCATATAGGGAGAAAGAACCCGATGTTCAGCTACCAAATGGGGGGATTAGTATTAGAGGGAAGTAACCTTGAAAGAGATTTGGGTGTACTGGTGGATACAACAATGAAGTCAACGGCGCAATGCGCAGCAGCCGCGAAGAAGGCGAACAAAATGTTGGGTATTATTAAAAATGGTATTACGACCAGAACGAAAGAAGTCATCCTGCCGTTGTATCGGGCAATGGTGCGCCCGCACCTGGAGTACTGTGTTCAGTATTGGTCACCGCATCTTAAGAAGGATATGGCAATACTTGAGAGGGTCCAGAGGAGAGCGACACGAATGATTAAGGGCATGGAAAACCTTTCATACACTGAAAGATTGGAGAAGCTGGAGCTCTTCTCCCTGGAAAAGCGGAGACTCAGAGGAGACATGATAGAGACCTATAAGATCATGAAGGGCATAGAGAAAGTGGAGAGAGACAGATTCTTCAAACTTTCAAAACATAAAAGAACAAGAGGGCATTCGGAAAAATTAGAAGGTGATAGATTCAAAACAAATGCTAGGAAGTTTTTCTTTACTCAGCGGGTGGTGGACACCTGGAATGCGCTTCCAGAGGATGTAATAGGACAGAGTACGGTACTGGGGTTTAAGAAAGGATTGGACAATTTCCTGTTGGAAAAGGGGATAGAGGGGTATAGATAGAGGATTATTACGCAGGTTCTGGACCTGTTGGGCCGCCGCGTGAGCGGACTGCTGGGCACGATGGACCTCAGGTCTGACCCGGCAGAGGCATTGCTTATGTGCTTATGTGCTTATGATATAGGGTTACCAGATTTTCCAGAAGGAAAATCCGGAACCATGGCCCCGCCCACAGGCCCACACAGCTCCGCCCCGTTCTGCCTGTATCACACCCTGTTCTGTCCCCAGCCCCACCACAGATGGCATCCGCGTAGGCGCAGATGCAACGCAATGACATCACGTGTAAGTACACGTGCGGGTGACATCACCATGGTGCGTCTGCGCATGCGCAGAGGCCCCTTCCTGATGCTATTTTTACGGGAAACTTTTCAAAACACGGCCAGACCCCCGGACATGTTCTCAAAAAGGAGGGCATGTCTGGCAAAATCTGGACGTGTGGTAACCCTAATTTGATATGCAAAGGAATACTCTCTTTCTGTGGTTGACGTTATGTACAGCCATTTATTTTGTACTTGGGGGTAATGGAGGGTAAGTGACTCACCCAGAATTGAACCTGGTCTTCATAAGAACATAAGAAGATAAGAATTGCTGTTGCTGGGTCAGACAGGTGGTCCATCGTGCCCAGCAGTCCGCTCACGCGACGGCCCTTAGGTCAAAGACCAGTGCCTAACTGAGACTAGCCCTACCTGCGTACGTTCTAGTTCAGCAGGAACTTTATCTTGTCTAACTTTATCTTGAATCCCTGGAGGGTGTTTTCCCCTGTAACAGACTCCGGAAGAGCGTTCCAGTTCTCTACCACTCTCTGGGTGAAGAAGAACTTCCTTACGTTCGTACGGAATCTGTCCCCTTTCAATTTTAGAGGGTGCCCTCTCGTTCTCGCTACCTTGGAGAGGGTGAACAACCTGTCCTTATCTACTAAGTCTATTCCCTTCATTATCTTGAATCTTTTGATCATGCCCCCTCTCAGTCTCCTCTTTTCAAGGGAGAAGAGGCCCAGTTTCTCCAATCTCTCACTGTACGGCAACTCCTCCAGCCCCTTTACCATTTTAGTCACTCTTCTCTGGACCCTTTCGAGTAGTACCGTGTCCTTCTTCATGTACGGCAACCAGTGCTGGACTCAGTATTCCAGGTGGGGGTGTACCATGGCCCGGTACAGTGGCATGATAACCTTCTCTGTTCTGTTCGTGATCCCCTTCTTAATCATTCCTAGTATTCTGTTTGCCCTTTTCGCAGCCGCCGCGCATTAACCATTAGGGACTCCTCTACTCCTCAGGTTTCCATATACTTATGTGTAAGGGCTAATTTTGTAGACATTTATACCCACAAGAGGTGCATTAATGTGGGCAATCAGTTATCAAATCACACTTCACATGCTCCTAATAGTGCGAGAGAGAGGCTCCTCCACAGATAACAATCTCTAGTCTACTGTAACATAATTGGCTAGGTTTATTTCATTGTTTTAAGGGAAGGGGAAAATGGAGGCATATTGCATGGGAATAGCTACTACACACTCCATGCAGGTACTGTGTCCCTAGTGGGCTCACAGAATATGAGGAATGCGAGCAGTGTCAGCTGTCACTTTACAGGAACACAGAAGGTTCTGCAGACTAAATCAGTGTCATAAGGAAAAGCAGCATAAAATCTGTTTTACTACTTTGGATCTGAATAGGTACTTGGGACCTAGGTTGACCACTGTTGGGAACAGAATCTTGGGCTTGATGGACTTTCGGTCTGTCCCAGTAAGACAATTCTTAACGAGGGAATGGTACAGTTTAGGGAGTGAATGATGTGCATGATAGAAGAGCGGGACTTGGGTGTGATTGCATGTGATGATCTTAAGGTGGCCAAACAGGTTGAAAAGGTGATGGCGAAAGCTAGAAGGATGCTAGGTGGCATAGGGAGAGGTATGGCCAGTAGGAAAAAGGAGATATTGATGCCCCTGTATAAGACGTTGGTGAGACCTCATTTAGAATATTGTGTACAATTCTGGAGGCTGCACTTTCAAAAAGATATAAAAAGGATGGAGTCGATCCAGAGGAAGGCTACTAAAATGGTGTGTTGGCTTCGTGATACGGTGTATGGGGACAGACGTAAAGATCTCAATCTGTATACTTTGGAGGAAAGGCGGGAGAGGGGAGATATGACTGAGACGTTTAAACACCTACCGTACTTAATGTAAATGCGCATGAATCGAGTCTGTTTCATTTGAAAGAAAACTCTGCAATGAGAGGGCATAGGATGAAGTTAAGAGGTGATAGACTCCGGAGTAATCTAAGGAAACCCTTTTTTACACAAAGGGTGGTAGATGCGTGGAACAGTCTCCTGGAAGAGGTGGTGGAGACAGAGGCTGTGTTTGAATTCAAGAAAGCCTGGGATAGGCACGTGAGATCTCTTAGAGAGAGGAAGAGATAATGGTTACTGCGGATGGGCAGACTGGATGGGCTATTTGGCCTTTATCTGCTGTCATGTTCCTATGTTTCTTATTTATAAATGATCTGGAAATTGGTACGACGAGTGAGGTGATTAAATTTACAGACGATACAAAGTTATTCAGAGTAGTGAAGACGCAAGAGGATTGCGAACATCTGCAACGTGACATAAAAACGCTCGAGAAATGGGCCGCGACATGGCAGATGAGTTTCAAGTTTTCAAGTTTTATTAGGATTTTATATACCGCCTATCAAGGTTATCTAAGCGGTTTTTACAATCAGGTACTCAAGCATTTTCCCTCTCTGTCCCGGTGGGCTCACAATCTATCTAACGTACCTGGGGCTGTGGAGGATTAAGTGACTTGCCCAGGGTCACAAGGAGCAGCGCGGGGTTTGAACCCACAACCCCAGGGTGCTGAGGCTGTAGATCCAACCACTGCGCCACACACTCCTAATTTGGTTTAATTTGGATAAGTGTAAGGTGATGCATGTCGGTAACAAAAATTTTATACACGAATACAGGATGGTACATGGAGAGACCCCCCAGGAAAGAGACTTGGGAGTACTGGTCGACAAGACGATGAAGCCGTCCGTGCAAAGGGCAAACAGAATGCTAGGAATGATTAAGAAGGGGATCACGAACAGACCGGAGAGGGTTGTCATGCCGCTGTACCCGGCCATGGGGCGCCCTCACCTGGAGTACTGAGTCCAGCACTGGTCGGTGTACATGAAGGACACGGTACTACTCAAAAGGGTCCAGAGAAGAGCGACTAAGATGGTTAAGGGATTGGAGGAGCTGCCATACAGCGAAAGATTAGAGAAACTGGGCCTCTTCTCCCTTGAGACTGAGAGGGGACATGATCGAAACATTCAAGGTACTGAAGGGAATAGACTTAGTAGATAAGGACAGGTAGGGAGAACGAGAGGGCACTCTCTGATGTTGAAAGGGGATAGATTCTGTACAAAGTAAGGAGGTTCTTCTTCACCCAGAGAGTGGTGGAAAACTGGAACGCTCTTCCGGAGGCTGTTATAGGGGAAAACACCCTCCAGGGATTCAAGACAAAGTTAGACAAGTTCCTGCTGAACCAGATCGTATGCAGGTAGGGCTAGTCTCAGTTAGGGCACTGGCCTTTGACTTATGGGCTGCCGCGTGAGCGGACTGTTGGGCGTGATGGACCACTGATCTGCCCCAGCAGTGGCAATTCTTATCTTCTTATGTTCTTATGAGGACCAGGTTCAATTCTCACTACAGCCCCTTCCGACTCTGGAACACTCTTCCGGAGTCTGTCATAGGGGATAACACCCTCCAGGGATTCAAGCCAAAGTTAGACAAGTTCCTGCTGAACCAGAACGTAGGCAGGTGCGGCTAGTCTTAGTTAGGGCGCTGGTCTTTGACCTACGGGCCGCCACATAAGTGGACTGCTGGGCACGATGGACCACTAGTCTGACCCAGCAGTGGCAAATTCTTATGTTCTTATATTCTAACACTGACTTTACCTCTTTGATGTTTTAGGGCTTTTATTTTTGTCTTGCTTGTAGTTGATTTTATTTATTGTCAATTTGTGTTTTGGAAATGTTTCTTTCCTATCCAATTTCATGGCGTTCCTTTCTATTTTCTATTTCTGATGTACGCATATCGTTTTGACCTGTGCGTCAGCTAATGCGATATCTTAATAAACGAATAAATGAAAGCACGGATAGGGTGGCAGGGCTGTGCATAATCCTCCTCCTTACTCACTGCTTGAAACCTCTTTCATTGGCGCTTGCTCTAGAATTTGAGGCTGGCACTGCAGCGCGTTGGCTGAGGGAAGTCTCCTGTTAATTATGCAGAATTATAAATTCCTTTTAGGAGTGCGAAATAATTAGATTCATGAGGCAGAAGAGCAATTGCCTAAGTACAAGGTGGTTCGTTCGTTGGGGTTTCACAACAGTGCAAGTGTTTAATGATTGCAATAGAAGGAAGCCCAGTATGCATTAAGCCAGCCCTCCACCAAAGATGATTTAATCGCTCCGGAATTAAGACTGTTCTTTTCTGTGGCTGCCTTGCTTGAATGCAGAGAAGCGACAGTTTAACCCTTTCAGGACCATAAGGATCGTAGGCCAATTTTTGTGGTTTTGACGACATTTTTATGATAAAAAGGGCTTGCAGATGCCAAAAAATTGATTTTTTTTTTGTGAAATATCATTATTTTTTTAAAAAAAAATCACACTTCTGGCTTATGGACAGTGTGGCAAGTGAATCTTCTCGTCAATCTAGCAACGACGCTAATGAATGAATGTCGGAACCAGTTTGTTTACATAAAGGCAGTATCATATGGAATCCGTACATATCAAATTTAGAACTGTAGACTATCCCAATCAAAATTTATAGGATTTTAAAGTTATGGGACAAATATGTCCCTTGGTCCTGAAAGGGTTAAGGAGTTGCTCACAAGGCTTCTCGTCTCCCACACACATGCAGCCTCTTCTCCCCCTTTAAAAATGATATATCAGACCTTCTGCTCTCCTTAATTTCTTCTCTTAAAGCAGCTGAAGTTTTACTGCTTAAGGAATGAATTAGTTGCCCTTTGCAATGGTAGTAACTGCTGGTGTCTCCACATACATCTGTAAAGAAGGCTGGAAGCACCCTGCTGGCCTCCCCTGAAGTACAGTCGGAGCTGGATTAAAGGGAGGTCAATCAGCCTGAAGACATTGGGCCTTCCCAGTCGTCAAGATATTTTGCTACTCCTATTTATCATTTCTATAGCGCTGAAATATGTACATAGCACTGTACATTTAACATATAATAGTCGTTCCCTGCTCAGAAGAGCTTACATATTCCTTTATTATCTGATTCTAGTGCGATCTCACCTGCAGGCTTCCTACAGCACCTTCTCAAAGCTGTAATACAGGAATGCTAAGATTTTGTCATGTGCTTTACTGATGACATGAAACGCGATGCTAGACCATGTTTGGCTGAACCTGGAATGACAAGCCACGGTTTGATGAATACTTTGGAGTTGGGTTGGCCTGCTGATAGTAGCATTTCACTGGGCAGTGCCCCTGAATACCGGTTCTGACAGCCGTGGCACTGCCCAGTTAGTGGCAGGGCATTTGGACAGAGCTTGGGTGGAACCGTCGCTCAACAGTTATCGGCAGTATTCAGTCCACTAACTGGTTAACTAAGCATGCCAAAGGGCCAATCGGACACCAGTCTGAATATCGGCTAGTGCCTAGTTAACATCTGAAGTGACCAAACTGACATGGCCTAGCATCAAATACCTGGGCTTAATTATGCTCACGGCTGTCATGGACTGAATATTGGGAGCTTTGTTGTACCCCAGGGTTCTATCTTAGGTCCTCTACACCTCTTCCCTCGGTGCCCTTATCTCCTCCCATGATTTTCAGTATTACTTATATGCTGATGACTCCCAGATCTACCTCTCTACAACTGAAATTTCACCTAAAGTCCAAGAAAAAGTCTCTGTATGTTTGGATGACATTGCTGCCTGGATGTCCTGCTGTCATCTGAAACTAAATATGTCCAAGACTGAGCTGCTCCTCTTTCCTCCTAAACCCTCTGCTCCTTCTCTTCCATCTCTGTAAATAATACTGTCACTGTTCCAGTCTCCTTTGCTCGCAACCTTGGAGTTGCCTTTGATTCTGACCTCTCATTTTCTAAGCATATCCAACAAGCTGCTAAGACCTGTCACTTCTATCTGTTCAATATCACCAAAATTCACCCCTTCCTCTCTGAAAACACTACCCGGACCCTTGTCCAAGCTCTCGTAATCTCATGCTTAGATTACTTCAATCTATTCCTAACTGGTATCCCTCGGTGTCGCTTCTCCCCCTTACAATCTTGCAAAACTCTGCTGCGAGACTCATCTTCGACCAACACTCATGTCACCCCTCTCCGTAACTCACTTCACTGGCTCCCTATCTGCCATCGCATACAGTTCAAGATCTTATTGCTGACCGACAGAAAATGATGATGTGGTCCGTGAGTTTCAGAAACGTCGCAAGATGATATCGCCAAAGTGCCGGGCGTCCTGAGGTTGGCAGATGGACACTCGAGTCCTGGGTTCTGATTGCCCTCAAGAGTCTGGATCCTCACGGGTTTTTCTTAGCTCTCCACTTGGAGTTCTCCTTGTGGAACTCAGAAAGGAAGAAAAGGGCTTTGTGTGGTTTCGAGATTGGGAGGTAGTTAAAAAGTGGTGCATGCCCAATCTGAAGAGCAGGTGCAAAGAAATACAGTTTTGTCTTCTAGAGTGACCCGGCTGGGCTTCCTGGCTAAAATGATGCTATGGTTGCCTTTCTTGCTAAGGTTGGTTCATGGGACCATAACATGAAGTTGTACTTCTATGCTGCAATACTATTATATTCTATGCGGTTTACAAAAAAAGAATAAAAACTGTACATATACAATTGAATGCAGTACATTAATTTCCTAAAAATCTTGTAAACAGATACATTTTCAATTGTCTCCTAAAGTGCTGATTAGAGAATGACACGGAGATAGATTTTTCCCCCGTCCTCGCAGAAACTCAATTTTAAAGTATTTGAGGCTTGTGCAGATGAGCTTGCAGGAATTTAATTTAATTTAATTCTTATAATAACCATGAGGTTTCTAAGCGGTTTACAAAAATGAATGCATTTAAAGATACAATAAATAAAAAAATAAGATAGGTACTTGGAAATTCCCTAACTGTCCCAAAGGCTCACAATCTAACTACAGTACCTGAAGAGACAATTTATGAAAAATAAAGATAAAATATAAAGACAGAGATAGAGATAGAGATAGCAATGAGTATTCCACCAAGTAATAAATAAATAAATTTAAAGATAGAATTAAAAATAAATAAGTAAAATAAATAAAAAATAGAGATAAAAAATAAGTATCAAGAGAAATAAAAAATATATATTTAAAATATTCTCCCCTGCTGGATCGGGGGAGGGGGACAGGGACAGGAAAAGAACTCGCAGGGATGGGGGAAAATTGGTCCCCGTATCATTCGCTAGTGCTGATACGAGCCAGAGGCCACTATTAAAGAATTCAGATAGTTATCCCATAATCCAGCTTGAAACGACAAAAGAGGATATTTTGTATCCTGGCAGCCCTTGACTGAAAGAAAGACAAGCAAAGCATGCGTGCCTCGAGAGCGCTTTGAATTTGCAAATGTAAACAAATCCACTTTGTAATTGTGTGCAAGGCCAGACAATACCTTTCTAGCAAATGCAACCAAATTGAAAAAAAGCAATCAGCACTGGCTTCCTTTTCCCATTAGAGTCCTTGGGTTGACCTGTAAGGCCCTGCAGGGTCCTGGTCCTGGTTCTCTTTGGGAAATCAGCTGGATCATTGCATTCCCAGGCTGCTTAGGGATATGGCAGTGAAGATGCCCATTTGGCCGGGGCTTGGAGTAGACACTGTGGAATCCGAATCCATTAGAATTTTGCCAACTCCAGAATTTCTTGTTATTTCATCATAAATTGAAGACTTATTTTGCCTGAAATTAGGTTATCTAGGGCCCCAAACAGCGCGGTCTGCCTTCATCTTGTATCACAATTGAAGGGGTTGTTTGCTTTTTTTATCGTGAGGTGTTCGATTGAGGGTTATTGTTTCATTCTCTGTGTTTTTGTGGGGAAAAAAAATGTTCTTACATTGCAAATGTTTACTTTACGCTGTCCCTCACCTTGAATTTGTTCAGAAATTACACAGATAAAAGACCCGCGGCGTGCCAGCAAGAGTGGCTGTTTCTGAAGTTGTGTCCTTCAATCAGAATTGATAACGTCGGTGCAAAGTAGCTGCTCCGGCATTCTTTCAAGAACTGGCTTGCGCTGACCTTGTAACTTCTATTTGAACGAAATTTGACAAGTTCAGACACAAAAGGCTTTGTAACCCCGGAGACTGATGTATGACCCTCCCCCCCCCCCCCCCCCCCCCCGATGCAGGCCACCTGTCGAAACATGGCCTGTGTCGAGCCTCAGAATAAACTTCTCTTCCTTATTCAAGCATTCTGCTGCATCCTTGTCTCCTTCGTCCCACCTGTGCCCATTGCACTTGCTCGTGTGGTCCATCTCTAACTGAGCCAGCATCATCACCTCTGCCAGGCTCTTCCTATGGCTGTGGAGTCCATAAGTTACCGATGTTGGTGCATCTTCTAAACTGTCTGAGAAACAAGCTAACAAGACAAACTTATGGACAGGTACCAGCTTGCATCGCCAGAGCTCTTTAAATGTATTAGGCGAAAAGTAAACTTGCCATCAAACTTTGCCAACTCTGCTTTTTTATTTCTTTAAAGCAGAGGTTTTGACGGCAGCCAGACAGGTTAATAAAAAAGCGCAGGTATCTGTGTCTGTTTTGAATAGTCACATCATGGGCTAATTCCATCCAGTGTAGATGTTTTTCAGCTCATGTTCACCTTGATGGCGGTGGCCACATTAGAAGGAAACCATCCCTCTCCCCCATATCCTTCGCCAGGTACATTCGTAGTCTGCAGTTGGTGGGTAAGGTAGATATGGGAAAGCCACTGTTTATCCCTGGAGTCGGCAGCATGGAATCTTGGGGTTCTGCCAGGTACTTGTGTCTTGGCTCAACCACTGTTGGATGGATACGTGATCTAACCTAGAATGTTCTCATGTTATTGAAGAAGAAAGATTTGCCTGGCGAGAGCACAGTGTGGGAGCGAAGCAGCAGCAAGCTTCGAATCTGCCGTATGCCAAAAGCAAAGGATGTGTAGCAATTCGAAAATGAAATCTCTCTGTGTTTTCACTCGCAAACCTAACTCCCTCGTGTTTTAGGTGGAGAAAGAGTGGACGCACTGTGAATCCCCTTCGGCCTGTTGGTTAGCAACCGATCAAATGTAAAGAAATAAAATTTATTTAAAAAAATTTCTATACATTTTACAACTAAACAGTTAATAGAATATACATACGTGGAGGGGCATAATTTAAAAAAAAAAAAAAATGTAAGTCCCCTTTTGGCCTAAGGCCTTAAATGTTGAAAGTAGAAGCAGGGAATATGTCCATTATCAAAAAAAAGGTCCAAAAGGAGGTTTTTTTGATAATGGCTTGCTTCTAAGTTCAGCTATTTAAATGCTCAGACCACCACTATATCTACACTTACACCATATCATCAACCTAAAAAAAGCCTAAGTCCCAAACGCCCAAAACAAGGGCTTTTAGGCGAAGGAGGAGCCAGTCCTTCGCCTAAAAGCTGGATTCTGTAACCGGTGTCTGTCAAAAACAACATCGGTTACAGAATCCACTCCCCCCCCCCCCCCCCCTACAACGATCCGGGCAGGAGAGAGCCCAAGCCCTCCTGCCTGGTGACACCGCGAACCCCCGACTACGATCGGGGCAAGAGGGAGCCCAAGCCCTCTTGCCCCGGCGATCCCAAACCCAGTGCCGCGGTTCAGAGGGGGTGATGGGTGATCACTTGCCGCGATAGTTTCAGTAAGCGGTAGGCAGGTTGCTGGGGCCGCTGAACTGCAGCGATCAGCTCAGCGGCCCCTTTTTCGGTACTTATACCTGTTTTGACTTGGTCTAAGTCAAAACGTATAAGTGCCGACTAGACAACCTGCCTACACTTTTGGTTATACCTGCTGTACGCCTAGGTGTAGGTCGGCCCACCTCTCGCCCATCCCCGCCTCTAAAAATGCCTCTGTTCGCTCTATGCGTTTAAAGGCAGGGGAAAGGCCTAAGCTGGTTTTAGATACGTCTAAAACCAGCTTTGGTTATGGGTACTTGGACGATCAGGCTTTTTGATCATCCAAGTACCCATTTAGGCCACTTTTTAGATTTTATTTTTTTTTATTATGAGCCCCATAGTTGTTTTTTTTGAGGTTTTTTTCAAGCATAAAGTAAGCAATAAATAATGGTTATGTCACAACAGAGCAATCAGAAAACAGTAAAAATAATTGTATACAAAGCATCACAAAGGATTATAAATCAAAATATTATAAGCAAGCGGTTGGCTATCAGCGAGGAATAATAATGAGTATGAGAAAATATACATAAGTTATGAAACCAAGCACATAAACACGTAAAGTGGGCCAAGGTTATGCATGGAGACCCCTTTCACAGTAGGTTAATATAGGTGACCAAATCTTACAATAAGAATGGAATGTATTGTGTCGTTCAGCATTGATTTTTTCATATTTAGCTGATAAACATACAAAGTTCCACCAGACATTATATTCATTAGCCAGGTTTCTCCAATTATAAAGGACATTCTGGAGGGCCAATGCGGAAAAGTTGGGCCTCAAAATAAGGCACGGAAAATAATGACATACTTGGAGCAAGATTCCCCCGATGTCATTCTCATACATACATAGTTTTAAAACATAATAAAATGAACATACAGACAAACCTTAAAATTCATAGCTAAAAATACTAACCTAGCTTTGCATCGAAACAAAAGCTTAAGAGGCATAGATGTGAAGTATGGCTGCTTAGTTTACCTCATTGGAATGACTACAAGACGGCATTGTATTTTCCAAAATAAACAATATTTTTATTGTTAGTATAATGGCTTACAAATTTATAGCAGCGGAGACATAACAGAAAGAAATATATATTGTCAGTTCAGAATATGCAATGGAGAGTAACACTTACACTCGTATGCCGAGCAGGGGGCTAGCACACCCTCCGGCATAAGCAGGTAAACCTCTCTGGCCCTACTTGTGATGCATGTTTCTTTTATACAGATAAATTCTTGCTTTGTTTCAAAAGGCTCATCCCCGAACTCTGGTCATATGACTCCCTAACGATACAAAAAATGTATACCTAACTATTTCCCCCCCCCCCAGTCCACGCCTCTCTCACTTCCCCCCACATGAGAGGGGCCCTAGCAGTCCAGAAACAGAGGGCACTTCGTGAACTTCTTTTGTCCATGTCTTGAATCCTTATCACCTTGCTGAGGCTGATTTGTTTGTTCTACAACACTGTATGTCTTCAGGATGGTGTCCTTGTAGACAGTCTTATGCAGAAAACTGAAACAAAGATGCAAGGGTGATATTCCAGCATCCTGGCCATGCCTGGATCCCATGGCTTGCTTCAGAGACAGGCCCCAGGCCCCCACATCCCTACTCCCCCTTCATCCTTCAGGGGTTGTTACTTGTTATGGGTGTTTTATGGCTTCTCAGGGTGCCTTGCATATGTCATACGGCACTGATAACAGCTCAGTACAAATGAACAATGGCCATCGAACCTTGGAGAAGTATCCTCCTTAGGAAGACAAGAACTAGGCCAGCAGGAGTAGCATTTCAAAAGGATACATGCGTTCATAGATTAGCAAAGTACAAGCTGTTCCATCTGGTTAGTTTGTAAAGAAAGGCTGCTTTAGACTGTGAGAAAATATGTGTTAAAATGGCTGTAGTGTCCAACATACACAACAAAGTAGTCCTCCACCAGGTAGTTCAGTATGTCCAGGTTATCCAACTCAGATGGAAATGAATAGCAAATCTGTGGATCATAAACAGTTCATCAGGTTGACCAAAAAAGAGATGTCTAAAAGGAAGCATCAACAAATAACTGTGTTTTAAGGAATTTTCTAAACGTACCCCTCTCACAACAGTTCCGTATCCTACCAGAGAGTTCCAGATCTTAAATCCGGCACAACAAAAGGTGTTTTTGTCAGTATCGATTAACCTTGGATTCACAGTCGTCTTCAGCAAGGCCAAATTCTCAGAACGCAAAGATCTTTTTGGAATGTAACTAGATATGTTATTTTAAAATCATTCTGGAATATTTCCGTACAGAAATTGGTGACAAATCATTATAACTTTGTAGACTCACAATCTATCTAATGTACCTGGGGCAATGGGGGGGGGGGGGGGATTGAGGAGCAGCGTGGGTTTGAACCCACAACCTCAGGGTGCTGAGGCTGTAGCTTTAACCACTGTGCCACACACTCGCCGCTTATGCTGATTTAAGCATTACTGAAAACGAGTCCATGATACATTAGACCATTCTGAGCCCAGAAACAAAAAAGAGATTTTAAATTTGTGATTAAGAATCTTTTTGTGTTGAATTCTAAGATATGCACCACCTTAGGCCAAAGACCTCCAATTTTACCCGACTGTCATGTGAAAATAACATTGTTTGCTGTAATCTGCAAAAGATTGTAGATCTAAAGGTGTATTTATTTTTAGTTCTTAAAAAGGTTTCATGGATGTTGTCAGCATAACTAGTCATATTTACCTTTGAATTTGCTGGACCTTGTTCACTAGGAAGCTTATGCTCAGGCTGAACTATGTTGAAACGGACTAACTCTTTCGCAAGACACATTGGGAGTTTTCTCTTTGGGGTTGGCCATTTTAGAAGACGCTGAAAGAGATTCAAAGACATAAGAGAGATTCTGCAGCTTTTATTTCTGTCTATGGCCAATTTGAAAGAGTTGTGATATAGGAAAACAAATTCTCGGGGGTTGATGGGGTGGAGAGGATCTTAGTCGCCATCTTCATTCTTGGGAGTGAAAACTTGGAACGACCTCACCGAAACTGTCACCACATTTTGGAAGAAGCTAAAGCCCCTCCTTTTTGACACCTGAGCTCTACCAGCAACTAAGTCCAATTTCCATCTACTAAGATCGCTTCTTCCTTCGACCACTAATAACGGTCGCGGATCCCTCTTTCTCTTGACTTCATTGTCCTATCCTTAAATTAATTGCAGCTCTTTCATGTACCTCCTACAGATATACTGTACAGTACATCCCTCCTTGCTCAGACCATAATTGACTTCCAACGCATCCCTACAATGAAATGTCTCCTTAAAATTCAGAAACTTCAAAATTTAATGTCTAATATATTGTCTTACTCACTATGCCCTGCAAAGTTCTAGGCCTAAGACTCTGCTATGATCTAATGTATTATTAATTTATCGCTGTAAGTCGCCTTCAGCCTCTATAGGTACAGAATGACCCACAAATAACAGATTAGATTGCAATTTAGCATAGATAAGGTTTAATTAATGAGTCGCTCACCACTCAACTCTCCTGATACATCTTCTCCTAGGGAAGACGTCCTACTAGCCCAAAACAATATGTCTTGGAGTAATGGAGTGAAAGATTCAGAAACATAACCTTGAATTCCTTTGAAGCTGGATACTGGAGGCTATCTAGTGAGTTTCAAAGGAGGAAATTGCCAAGAATCAATGAGTCTAATTCTAGGAGAAGTCAAAGTCATAAATTTGTCTCCCTTTGAGTAATTAGATCCCTCCTTCGTAACCTCTTGTACCCCTGCCCCTGTCCTTATAATAGCAGATGGCTTCATGCACCAGTCATCTGAGGGAGCTGTGAGGGCACAAAACGATATAAAACTTGATTGGTTTTTCTTTTTTCAAGATATTGTAAAAATAAAAAGAGTGACCGGTGAAGTCCTGCAGTTTGCAAAGGTTTTCTGCACTGGGGACACGTAGCCTTTTGGACGGATACCAGCTCTATACCCTAGAGATATGCAACCCTCATTAAAATCAATGGAGGGCACCCTGGCAATTACAAGGAGCTTCCAGCGTAAGACACTTTCTGACATATCCAAGAGACTGAGATTGTTTTTACCCATAGGGGAAAGAAATCAACCTTTATTATCCATCTTACATCTTTGCACAAAATCAGCAGAAAGTGAGGTCAAATTAAAAGCTCTGGTAAGACCTGGATATAGAAAGGTGGTTATTTAGCAGACTTACATAACATATAGATTGGTCCAGACCTCCAACGAACAACAGTTGTCTTAAGCTATTCACTTGGCGACCTTGGGATATTGTTGGCCAATCTTGGCTTTGTTTCTAGTTGAAACTAGCCCTCATTCCATTAAGCTTATTTATCTCTTGAGATGCAACAGTAAAATATGCATGTTGACTATTTCTCATCTCATTATTGCTATTAGATGTGCCCAGCACTGGACATATGAGATATTTACCTTCCCCATAGAGCCTACACAGTCTAGTTAAGAGAAACATACAGGACAAAAATCAACACCACAAACAAAACAGACTACAAATAATTAAATAATGTCATAATCAAACATATAAGACCAGATCCTACATTGAAAAAAAGCAGCCCAGAAACCTTTAGTCAACTTTAAGCCCTCCAGCCACATAAAAAGAATGAGAAAAGAAGTCTGTCAAGCCCTGAGTTTCTGTAGAGTCTCTGAATTCAATGATGTGACAATTACAAAGTCAGGACCTTATAAGCTTATTGATGGAATAATTCTGATGGCCCTACATTGATCAAAAATATTTCTGGCGAAGCACAATTATATCAAGAAACCACTAACCCCAAAGAGTAGTAAATATAAAGCAAAAGGTGACATTTTATTCCAAATAAACAACAAAAATACGTTTAAAAAAATCTTTATATAGATTTCCCCATAGGTGCTTTTTATTTGCATAAAGAACTGGGATGTTTATAGAAGCCCATTTCTGCAGCTAATGTCACAAAGAGTCTTTCAAATTGCTGTCCCCGAAGGCACTTCAGTTACTAAGCTGATTGCAGGGTGCCGTATGCCTGGAACCGGTTGCCTGAATCAATGCGTCGCGCTCCGTCCCTGGCAGGGTTCAAATCCAAGCTAAAGACCCACTTTTTGGAAACTTCTTTCATCTCTTAACTCCCCCTCACTGCTGTCAGATACCTAGAAACACTATAACCTCCCCAACCCTGAAATGTCCTGTCTAAATTAGATTGTAAGCTCTTCTGAGCAGGGACTGTCTATTGTGTGTTGGAATGTACAGTGCTGCGTATGCCTTTCAGCGCTATAGAAATAATAAATAGGAGAAGTAGGGTTTAAAATTGACTCCTTAATAGCTGTGGTTATCCCGGCCAAGGGATCGATATCCAGATCAACTTTTTTGCTAGGGCAATATCTCTGGAAAACAGATCTTGGGCAGTGTCACGAGATGGAGGGCTGGGATGAAGTGGTATTTCTAGTCTGAACCTGATGAGTGAGCGCAGTGGCGTAGCGAGGGGGAGAGGCGCCCATGATGGTGGCGCCCAACCCCTGCCCTTGTCTCCGTCTCGTCACGCGCGTGTGCCCCCATTCCCCCACACCTCTAGTTGTTCACCACAAAATAATTTGAACGTGCTCCTCGCGACTGCGTCAGCTCTCCCTTTGTTGCTTTCTATGCGCGGCACACAGAAATGATGTCAGCGGGAGCCGATGGCGGTCACGAGGAGTGCGTTGAAGTGGTTGCTTGCGGTGGTGAATAACTAGAGCTAAGGAAAAAGGGAAGAGGGCAAACGCGCAGCAGGGGGAGGAGTGGGAAGGGGCAGAGGTGGAGAGGCGCCCTTCCATCCCCCTTACCTCGCCACTGAGTGAGCAGAGGAGTGGCCTAGTGGTTAGGGCTGCAACCTCAGCACCCTGAGGTTGCAGGTTCAAATCTACCACTGTGCCCTGTGACCTTGGGCAAGTCACTTAACACTCCATTGTCCCAGGTACATTAATCAGATCGGACAAAATACTTGAGTACCTGAAGGGAAACTATTTAGACCAGGGGTGTCCAATGTCGGTCCTCGAGGGCCGCAATCCAGTTGGGTTTTCAGGATTTCCCCAATGAATATGCATGAGATCTATTTGCATGCACTGCTTTCATTGTATGCTAATAGATCTCATACATATTCATTGGGGAAATCCTGAAAACCCGACTGGATTGCGGCCCTCGAGGACCGACATTGGACACCCCTGATTTAGACTATAAGTGGTTTATGAATACAATAAATAAATGTTATTCTAACTTCTCTGTAGTAAGGAGAGGATGATGTGCGAATTGAGGGAGCGAGCCTGGAAGTGGGCATATTTGACGTGACGCAAGTAGTATGTGTTTGGACTGCAAGACGACGCTCACTTAGCGAGTTAAAATTTAAGAAAATGTTTTTGCTCATCTTGCAAAACACTCGTAAGCCACGTTACTCGCTATCCAAGGTTTTGACATAAGAACATAAGAACATAAGAAGCGCCATCTCCGGATCAGACCTTCGGTCCATCAAGTCCGGCGATCCGCACACGCGGAGGCCCTGCTAGGTATACACCTGGCTTATTTTATAGCCAACCATATCTTTATATGCCTCTCTCAAGGAGATATGCATCTAGTTTGCTTTTGAAGCCTAGGACTGTCGATTCCGCAATAATCTCCCCTGGGAGAGTATTCCAGATGTCAACCACTCTCTGTGTGAAGCAGAACTTCCTGATATTAGTCCTGAACTTGCCCCCCCTTAGCTTCATTTCATGTCCTCTTGTCCGTGTCAAATTGGACAATGTAAATAGTTTTTTCTGCTCTATTTTGTCGATTCCTTTCAGTATTTTGAAGGTTTCGATCATATCCCCACGCAGTCTCCTTTTCTCAAGGGAGAACAATCCCAGTGTTTTAAGTCGATCCTCATATTCCAGTTTCTCCATACCCTTCACTAGTTTAGTTGCTCGTCTCTGCACCCTCTCCAGCAGTTTTATATCCTTCTTTAAGTAGGGAGACCAATGTTGGACGCAGTATTCCAAGTGGGGTCTGACCATTGCCCTATAAAGCGGCATTATAACTTTCTCCGATCTACTCGAGATTCCTTTCTTTATCATGCCCAACATTCTATTTGCCTTATTTGCCGCTGCCGCGCATTGTGCCGATGACTGTACTTAATAAAGAAATGTTTTAAGGTGCGGCTGAAAGATGGCTGCAGTCCAAGATGGTGCGGCAGCTGACTTCGGAGAGAACTGAGCTCCGAGTCCTGGAGCTGGGGAGGGAAGAGGATGAGAAGCTGAACGTGACTCTGAGCGCAAGCTCACACCGCTTCATACAGCAAGCCGAAAGGCGGCGGATTTGCAATGCATTTATGAGTGCGTGGGCGACCGAGCTACGTGCTCCCAAAGGCTGTGGTTCCATATGCGGCTCCGTAATCATTGTCCCCATATGCTCAAGTCATGTCAACGCCTCCTAAAAATGAAGGCAAATGCAGTAGTCTGTATATTTATAAAAAAATAAAAAAGCTCAATTCTGTCTATCGTATGCAAATTGTACTAGAAAGCTGTGGCTCAATTGTACAAGGCAGCAGCATAGGAAAGAATTTATCACACGAAAAGCTGATTATTTACTGTTAGCACTGTACAAAGCCCTTTTTTTGCCAAGCTGCGGTAAAAAGTGGCCTTACTGTGCCCTTATGCCATTAGAAGGGAATTTTTTTTTCACTCAGAGAATAGTTAAGCTCTGGAATGCATTGCCAGAGGTTGTGGTACGAGCGGATAGATTTGGACAAGTTCCTGGAGGAAAAGTCCATAGTCTATTATTGAGAAAGACACGGGGGAAGCCACTGCTTGCCCTGGATCGGTAGCATGGAATGTTGCTACTCTGGAGATTCTAGAACAGGGGTGGGCAACTCCAGTCCTTGAGGGCCAGAATCCAGTCAGGTTTTCAGGATTTCCCTAATGAATAGGCATTGAAAGCAGTGCATACAAATAGATCTCGTGCATATTAATTGGGGAAATCCTGACTGGATTCCAGCCCTCTAGGACCGGAGTTGCCCACCTCTGTTCTAGAATCTTGCTATTCCTTGGGATTCTGTATGGAATGTTGCTACTCTTTGGGTTTTGGCCAGGTACTAGGGACCTGGATTGGCCACCGTGAGAACGGGCTATTGGGCTTGATGGACCATTGGTCTGACCTAGTAAGGCTGCTCTTATGCTCTTACGTGAGCCAAGTATAGGACAATCAAGCCATTGTGACAACACTGATGAGGTTGGTCTGAGGAATTATGACATCACAATCTCAGCTCTGGAATGTTGCTCTCATTGGGGTTCCAGAATCTTGCTATTCTTTGAGATTCTGGAATGTTGCCACTCCTTGGGTTTTGGCCGGGTACTAGGGACCTGGATTGGCCACCGTGAGAACGGGCTACTGGACTTGATGTCTTTCTGTAAACCTGTAATCATGATAATTGTAATAAAGCAGCTGAGACAAAAGCCAAGGGAGGGTCCACAAAAGGCTCCATAGTCCAAAGACAGCCGAAACCTACACAAACGAGACCCTCAGCAGATGGAGCGTGGGTGGTGCGAGCAGAGAACGAACGAACACAAGGCTTTATTTATGGAGAAATGAGTCAAGCAAGTTTAAGAGGTGCAGAGAGAGTATTTTAACAGCCAAACAGCCCGTAAATAGAAAAATCCCAGAGCTGGAACAGGGCAGTGTCCCTGAGCTGAAGAGCTGACAATTTTCTTCACAATGAAGGTTGAAATATTGTGTGATTCAGTTGCAGGCCACTTGGTGCCTCTTTGTCAAGACCATCGGAATTCCACTCGGTTTCGAGGTAGAAGGTGGCTGAAACTTAAGGCTCTTTTTACTAAGGTGCGTTAGGGCTTTAATGCGTGGAATAGCGCACGCTAGATCTTAACGCCGGCATTGAGCTGGCGTTAGTTAATTTCCTACGTGCGCAAAAAAAACGTTAGCGTACCTTAGTAAAAGGAGCCCTTACTTAAAGCTGGGGAGATCTTGATCGCTGTCTCTTTTGGCTCATCAAGCAAGCAAGAATATGATTTCAACGGTTTGGGCCTCAGAGGCTGAACCAGACCATTGGTTGACTCCTGTTAATGAAAAGTGCAGCTGATATTCTGCCGTAAATCTACCAAGTTGGGCAAATATCATTGAGAACATTGTGCTCCAGGTATGTTGTCGCCTATTTCGAAGACCCTTTGTTGTCTGAATATGATCAAAATGGCAACAAAACATTGTCGCCGTCAGTTTTTGAGCAAATAATTCCCCCCTCCTTGACTAACGCATGGCGCGGGTTTGAGCGCTGGCAGCGGCAGTGACTGCTCCGGCATTCATGGAATTCCTAGGAGCGTTGGAGCAGTTCTGCCGGCGTTCAAACCCGCGCTACGCGTTAGTCAAGGAGGGGGAATGGGATGTTTACATAATTATTTTATCAGCCTTTGATGTGGTCAGTCATCCAGTTTTAATAATAATAACTTTATTTTTATATGCCGCAATACCACAAATAGCTCAGAGCGGTTTACAGAGGAAGAGACTGTATACAGACAGCGATATACAGAAAACTTTCAAACTTAATAATCGCGTTTTAGGAATAGAAGTGGAGTCAGAGAAATTTGCCAAAGAGATAAGTTTTGATTGACTTCCCGAAAGTTTGATAAGAAAGTGCGTTCCATTTGCCTGATAGCGTTCGATCAAGGAATCTCTTGTAGATGCAGCCCTTCAAGGATGGAAAGGCGAACAAGTAGGCACTGGAAATTTGAAATGGTGAGAACGTTGATTCCAAGTGGAAGACTACGACGTGAGGCGTGCTGCCGGTTTCTTCAGTGTCAGCCGTGCTTCTTCATGTGGGTCTACCGTGCATGGTGAACAACGAATGTCTATAAATATCAGGATTTGTATATGATGTATAAATGAACAATATCTAATTCTCAGACTCTTTTACCATCCTGTCTTCCAAACTAAATGGTGTTGAGCCTGACGAAAACAAAACAAAAAAGAAAATATTTATTTCTTGTAGGTATTTATATACTGCCTATGAAAGTTATCTAAGCAGTTTACAAACAGGTACGCAGGCATTTTCCCTGACTGTCCTGGTGGGCTCACAATCTGGGGCATTGGAGGACTGAGTGACTTGCCCAGGAGGACTGAGGCTGTGGCTCTAGCCACGACACTACTCCATCTTTTTAGTGGATTAACTTTAGAGATTTTTCTTTTACTAGTTTCCACCTTTGAAAGCTAGTCAACCCCCCTCAAATTCAATAAATTCACACGCAAAATGTTGCATTACGGCTCGGATTCTGTGTAGTGTGACCAAAGTTGCCTTGCAGATTTGTACACGCAGCTTAAATGATCAAACGCCTGGACGTACCGAGAGACGCTTTTTGAAGAAAAAATATTTTGGACATACGTTTTGAGAATTTTACTGCTGCCGACTTTGGGCGACTAGCGCCCTATGTCCAAATCGGACTTAAACGCACGCAAAATCCAAAGCACACACGTGCAAGGGGGGGTCTGGACCCGGGAGGGGCATGAGCTGGCCTTTGACCCCCTAATCTCTTGTTTTTTGTCTTCTTTCAAAACAGAAATTGCCTCCCGTCCCATGGCTTTTTAATTTACCCAGGAGTCTCTCGTGAGACTTTTGCAATCACACTGCTCGTACTTTGGATGAATATGGAAGGTAAACATCTCCAACACCTCAGTGACTGTAATATTTTCACAGATCCCCCGTCAACCAGATGTCATGTAAGGAAAAAATAAAGTCACTTCTCAGGGCTTCTTTTCTCAGGCTATTATATAAATTGAGGCATTAGAATGCCCATATGCTATTGCAATTATTGGATATGAAGAATCTCAGGTACATACTTGGGTCTGCCTCAAAAGATTGCAAGAGCCCTGCAACAGTTACAATGGCACGATCGTTTCAAGAACACATTACATTACATTTAGAGCAGTTACATTGGCTCTCTGTCAAACAATGTATTAATTTTTATTTTATTTTTTGAATAATTTTTATTATTTTCCAATATGGACAGTGCACTATAAATATATACATCTGAAACATATCAAACCATTACAAAGCACTTTTGAACTACAGAAATTAAGACATCATTACCCCCCAACCCTGTATAACTCAGAAATGTAAACATACATTAAATATATATGCGGTATCCCCCCCTCCCTCCCCCAGATGTGTATGGGAACGAAACCTAATTTAAAAGAGATATAAGGCATAAATATATCACTACAAATAACGGGCCCCACACTAACTCAAATACCTTATTATTCCCCCCAAATTCTGCATTCATTTTTTCATATTTGTAACTAGAATACTAATTTGCCCACCAAAAAGGAAAATTTATAGTATCAGAACTCTTCTAATTTCTTGTTATCATCTGGATGGCTATCCCTGTCATTATCATGAAAAGCCTGCCTTTACACCGGTCAAATAGGGGTTTAACATACAATACGGTACCACATATGAGCATCTCATATGACAATGGACTTGCAGAATCAAGGATTACATTGATTTGTTTCCAGAAGCTGAGTATCAGAGGACAAAAAACAGCAGACGTATTCATGTCCACAAACAATGCATTCATTTTTAAATTAGGATGCTTTCTTTTTCTCATCTTGACAGAGGGGAAACCTGAGTACGTGTGCATTACACCGAGATTGACAAATCCAGGAATAAATTTACACTCAAGTGATAATCGAATGTTGTTTGTACCTTTGGAGAAATAAGATCCACTTTGTTTAACGTGCTGGTCCTATTTTTTTGACTGCCTTGCTAGCGCCAATGTATATTTGTACAGATTACTTGACATTTAGAATAATGTGAGGTGAGGACGCCTCATTTTTGTGAAGCCCATTAGAGAGCATTCTGCATTCTTCGAATGTGATGAGTTGCTTTAGGATACTGGATGAGTAACTGGATGATGGGAAGATATGTCTGCGTTTTATCTGTCACTCTTATTATATATGTTTAGTTATAAGCTGTAAAGAATTGTAGGTAAAATGCTACATACAAGCAAAATAAAAGATATTTAAAGGCTCTATGCTCCTAACTTTGAGGTTTCTTTACTAAAGATTTGCACATGCGAAATCCTGCATCTCCTATTTCATACCTGTGGGCCACGTGGTCCTTAGCACACGCTAAGCTTCAGTACCATAGCTGTGAATTATGCTCATCAATTGACTTCTTGGAAAATGTAGTAAGACTGAGTGCATACATTTTTACTCAAAATTTCACTAAACTTTTCAATGAATCGCTTGTTTACTCTTTCCAACAAGACTAGGACTGGATAAAATATTTCTTCACACAACGTGTAATTAAACTCTGGAATTCATTGCCGGAGAATGTGGTGAAATCAGTTAGCTTAGCGGGGTTTTAAAAAAAGGTTTGGCTCATTTCCTAAAAGAGAAGTCCATAGGCTTTGGGGAAATCCACGGCTTATTCCTAGGAGAAGCAGCATGAAATCTGTTGTACTCCTTGGGGTCTAGCTGGGTACTTGGGACTTGGGTTGGCCACTGTTGGAAGCATGTGTATTCTTTAATGTACAGCCAATTGCCAGTGGGCCCTAGGAATAGATCTCAGAAGCATCTTTAAAGAGAAAGGTTTTAAGGTTAGATTTAAAGTTGCTGAGATTAGTTTCTTGTCTCAGGGCCCAAGGTAGGGCATTCCACAATGTGGGAGCGACTACTGAGAAGATTTTCCCTACTGTCATTGTCAATCTGTGTAGTACTGGTGATGTTTATGGGGGACGCACCGCAGGATGGGAGCATGAGGCAAGGAGGAGTCACAGAGCTGGGTCTTCAAGACTCGAGGCTGGGTGATTATCCCGATCCCATTTTGTGAGCCACTCTTCTGGGCTTTTTTGTTTTGGCTGTATTTTGTGACCGGCTAAATGCTTGTTGCCCTGCTCTTAAAAAAGCTTCCGTGAAACAGGGCCGCTGTTGAGCTTGGGATTTCTTCACCAGTAGTTCATGAAGGATTTTGAATCTGGTTCGAATTGAAAATCTCAAGAAACCCCCAGACTACAGCTATGAAGATAAGCCTATTGCTACTCTGGAGATTCTTTTCGGAGACCTGTGAATAAATTGGATCCCTTATACAGGACTGTTGGACTGAATTATTGGGACCTGTTGCTCTGAGGCCTCTTTTTCTACCCTTTTTTTGATATCTGGAGTGGCTGGCGTTTCTCTACAGCTGTCTGATGTTTTCTATATTAACATAGTAACTTTGTAAATAACGGCAGATAAAGATCTGAATGGTCCATCCAGTCTGCCCCAACCATGCATGCTCCATAAATTAATCATTTCATTTAAATGGTCCTTTTTGGGCCAGAAACCCAGAGCCCTGCCCGGTAGTGTGCTTAGGTTCCATCTACTGGAGCCTCCATCAAAGCTCACTCCAGCCTGTCCTCAACTCAATGTCCATATACGGGACACAACTGTTGTTGTATTGGGTGTTTGTGGGTACAAAACAACAATCCATTGAGCCCAGAAATCCACTAGAGCAAAAGAAGCAGGAACCATCTTCTTGTTCTCGGAAAATACCACTTAGCTTATAATGGTGATAACGCACTGATGGGACAAGGGAAGGATTTAAGATGAAGCTGAGGAATTTTAATCTTACCAGGACATTGTTAAACAGTACAACATTATCCCTGTAAGCCATGTAATTAAAAAGAAAAAAAACGAAATAGGCTGAACGATGTTCATTACATTTTGGTTTTCTCTTTTCTAAGTAGCCTAAGAAATCGAAGGAAGGTCTCGGAGTCGGTTCATCTTCAGCAGCTTCTTCATAGCTGGAAAACCGTGCTAGACTAAGAGCAAACAAGAAATGTCTCTGGAGAGCCTTCGCTGATGGATTTTTCTGAAGATACAGTGTTGTGTTATTTCCCTGCCCACATTCCTCTAGTTTTGCTTCTGAATCTTCGTCGGCTTTGTCTTATTTTCTAGGTTCTTGTTATGATTTATTTTTCTCCTTCTAATTTCCCCTTTCCCGTCTTTCCAATTTTATTCTCTCTCGTCTTTATATTTCTTTCTCATTCTCTCCTTCTTGCTGTGATAAATATAGATTGAGTTTGCTATTGTGCTCTGTGGTGGGACTTTAACGTAAGTGGTTCAATTGCCAGTAACCCCTCAGGGCAGAAGGGAGTCAGCAAAACACCTGGAAAGCCCTATCTGTCAAATAAGGTCCTGACTTATTCCATGGCTAGTGAGAGATTCTTAGCAAGCCATTTTGTTCATTACTGACCTTTGTCATGTTACAGCAATGCAACACTCATTTGAAAGCCAAAACCAGAAACACAGCCCACTGGTAATACCCTACTCTTTCTTCCCAGATACACGCACTTAGCTTATGGTAAATTCATGCCGCAGGAGTCAGCAAAGAATGATGGGTCACAAAGGTAGAAGTACTTTGGAAGGACCTTTTGACATGACCCTGAAATCCACAGTTGTCAAATCTACAACCACAAGCAATATAGCGAGCAAGGTGGAAGTGGCTTCATGCACTAATGATGTCTACCTAGAGATTCGATCCCCTCACCCCCACCCAAAAAAAATAACCAAGGCAAAACACCCCACAGCAAATATAGCAACAAGGAAAAGTGGGGAGAAGGACAGTTCACGTCAACCTGAGATAAAAGTGAGTTTATTGAATATAATCATCTATTGAAACATTAAACATATACGATAATCAGTCTTTCTTCAAACATCCTTCCAGACCTGACACGGTCCGTGTTTCGGCTACTGAAACAAAGTTTGCCTCAGGGGTTCAGATGAAAATCCAAGAGATGGCGCTGAAGTTCCTTTATGGCATAAAATAGATAAAAAATCTGAAAACATGTAGTGTAACTCGTCTGGTTCTTGAAAACTCCATGGTTGCATGAACACAAGCAATTTATGAAGTGGAAGGATGTTTGAAGAAAGTCTGATTATCGTATATGTTTAATGTTTCAATAGATAATTGTATTCAATAAACTCACTTTTATCTCAGGTTGACGTGCACTGTCCTTCTCCCCACTTTTCTTTGCTGCCTATGAAGAGATGTCAGGGATGGAAGGAGAGACAGACAGAGATTAAGGGGTGGAAGAGAAGTATCAATAGGACACACGTGTGACATACCAAATTGGATGTCATTTCTAAAGTTCCATTCCACATTTAATAGTTAATCCTAAATGTCCTACATTTAACCCTCAAATGGTCTTTCCACTCTTCGTTTCTCTGTGTTATGATTGCACTTTCTCCAGTAAATGATAGAAACCACTGAGTTTATCAACCAATGTGTCATCTCTTCCAATTAACAGTTAAAGCAAAGATATCAACTCATCTGATCATGATACTATGTCAATAGGGTTCAAAAGGGAAAATGTCTTGAATTCGTCTCAAAGTTCCATTTCATGTCTTAGATTAAAAAGCAAATGTGAAGATTATGTAAACCTCATCTAAACATTTCCTAAATTGCCCTGTTTAAACTTGACGGGGGTTTATGTTGAAGCAGTGTCTCACTTCCGGCTCACCACACAATTGTTTCCCACATACTCACCTTTATAGGACCCCCAGAAGACTTTTTGTCGAAACGCGGATCGTGTTGGATCCTGTATCCGTAGCGGACTAGGTCCTTTAAGGCTCTTATGTGGATGATTTACTTTTATGTGTATGGAATTATTTTATGTGGATGATTTTAGTGTACCTTTGGAACTTTGATACTTTCAAATAAAGTCCATTTAGGAATATCGTCACTCCACAGAGTTTTTTTGGTTTTCTCTGGATTTTCCTCTTTGTGGATATTTTGGGGTCAATTCCTTTTGTTTTTTGCTTGAAGCTCAGAAGTCTTCATGACATGTCCAGTTGATCTCAGCCCTTTAGATTTCCTCATGTTGTGCCAACGTGTGTCAAATTGCTCTCGGCACCAGGAGGTTTCCAGTGGAGCTGTGATGACCACGTGAAAGCCAGGGCGCATTCAGCATAGCTGTGTTTCACGTCATTTTATTTTACTGGGGTTGGTTGCTAGCACATCTTTTCCCAGGCTTCCTTGGAAAATCGTCTTTTTGCACTGAAGCCTGCTTGTGAATAATTCTTTAACAAGGTGCTGGCTTTTATTTTTTTTTAACTGCATCCCATTAATGTGGGAATGCATTTATATACTGCATTGACTTTAAAGCCAGTATTTTTTCACCCCACCGCTACTGGTTGAGAAGCTCTTTGAGTGCTTTTAAAAGGTTTTCTTCTTGCAAGCTACGTGCGTTTCCTAGAAACCAGCTCTATATTATCCTCTGCTAATCAAAGGTAGTCGCACGAATGCCAGATCTTAATCTAGACTAAAATAAGCAAAATGGCCCCATGTCAGCATTTGTGTAGCCAATAAAAGCTATCACACAGGGCCATTTGCTTTTGTTATCCCAAAACGAGATTAATGTTCCAAAAAGTGCTTTCATTCCAGTTTTCACTGTAAAATTTTGAATAATATTTTTCAATCGAATTTTAAGCATGAATGAAAGAACGCTCCAAGCCTGAAGCGTAGGACTTTGAGAGCAACACACTATGTCCTCATCAGGAGCCTCTAGAATACGTTTCTCTGTGATGAACGATATTTGTCACGAAATACCCAACAGCAGGGACTCTAGAAGAGCCGAATGTTCTGCATAAGTTCATTAAGTAGAAGAGACTTTTTGTGGAAGAATACATTAGCAATTAAGGGCGAAGTTATCGATGTGGGTTCATGTTAAGATGGATTAACCAGGTTATTACTAACTAGAGCAGTATCTCACAAACTTTGCCGAGCCACGGCACACTAAGCGTAGTGGCCACGGCTCAAGGCATCCAGAAGTGCGTGGACGTCGACGTGAAGCCCTCCAGACGGGACCTGAACCACCAGGGGGGGAGGGGGTGCTGGCAGGGAAAACGTGTGGAGAGAAGGTGATTGGCTACAGGATGTGTCTCTCGCTGCTGTACGCAGTCAGTTGGCGCAGGCACCTTTCCTCCTCCCAAGCGTTTTGCAGCGCACATGAAATCTCAGGAGGTACACTGAACTAGAGGGTCAATATTAGGGTTGCCAGATTTTATATAGTAAAATCTGAAACCCCCCCTAGACCCACCCCCAGGCCTGACCAGTTCCGTCCATCCCCACCCCGTTACACCCCAGCCCTGCGTTGATTTCCTCCTACCCGACGTGATTTAGAGAAGGCTTTTCAAAACCCGGACAGTGTTGGGTTTTGAAAAGCCATCCAGACTAGAAAGTTGCACAGGTACAGAAATCCCACCCATCCTGGCCCGGCCCCACCAGGATCCTCTCCATCCCCACCCGTCCCCGTCAGGATCCTCTCCGTCCCCACCCATCCACGCAAGGAATTACCTCCATCCCCACCCGTCCCCATAAAAAGCAGCAATTACTTTTGATCGGATCATCAATTCCACAGTTTCTTTTGTGTTTGCGCTGCTGTTTTCCTTGTGGAATCTCTTTGGTGGAATCCTTTTTTTGTTTTCTGTTCAGGTAATTAACTTATAAACCCCCTCTTTTACTAAGGCTGATGTGTCCATTATATTATATGGACAAACCCTGCTTCCAAAGCCTTCCATCCCTGTGGGAGTCCCGTTGGCTAGAGGGGGGTCCCCGTGGGAATCCCGTGGGTTAGGGGGGGATTCCCGCGATCCCCATTCCTGTGCAGACCTCTAGTCCAGACATGTCTGTGGAAATCCGGCCGTCTGCTAACCCTAGGAAAGTGTGATGTAGTGGTTAGAGCTACAGCCTCAGCCCCCACGCTGCTCCTTGTGACCCTGGACAAGTCACCTATTCCTCCGCTGCCCCAGGTGCATTAGATAGCGTGAGCCCGCCAGGACAGATAGGGAAAATGCTTGAGTACCTGATTTATAACCTGTTCTGAACTCCTTTGGGAGGACGAGCTAAACAAATCGAATAAATAAAGTACCGTAGGTTTCTATGGCACTTTGTGTGTCTAAGTGCTTTGAAAATGAGCCCTTAAGTTTCTAAGCCTCACAGCCCTTTTCGGATTGAGCCCCCTGGTGCTTTCCTGGACTTTCACTCTTAATAGCAGTTTCCCCTTATTGGCGAAGGCCACTGTTAAGGGGATAGAGCCTAATTTCGGAAAGAAATGTGGACATTTTCCTCCCCCATATACTCGGGGTAATTAATTTTGCGAGCTGGGCAGAGTGCTGCCGATCAGTCTTGACACGAAGGACAAACGGAAAGGCCGAAATGGCGAGGCAATGTGAAAGAATGACAGGCAGAGCCTGTGAAGGTGAATGGCTTTTATCTGCAAATGCAGCGCCACTGTCAGTAATTCCTCACCTCTGCAGAGCGACCTACGACCTCTCTACCCGGCAAACATATCATTCACCCCCCTCTCCAAAGCCATTCCTGGATTGCCATCACTGATGTGCCGTTGGGTTTCGAAAAGATCCTGTGTGACACCCGTAGAGCCTCCGCTCCCCTCCTGCTCTGGCAAATATTAATAAATGTGATAGTTGATGCAAACTGTCAGGTCCACATCTGTGTTTTCGTAGCTATCATAGCCAATTATTAAAGTGTGGTGGAAAGGTTTCCCTTCTTTGCTTAAACGACTCGCAGTGCAATTTTTCAAGAAACTTGCGGAGATTTGCCGCCATGGCCAAATACTTACAAAAATCCTGTGGCCCTCAAAGAAGCCACGATGCTTGAAAGGAAGACCCCCCCCCCCTAAATGCCACCAAGACTGGCTATTGCTTAAAGCCCTGGAAATTGAAAATAAATAGTTAGCAGTCCTGGTAGCAGAAGGAAGTCAGCCCTACAGCCAAGAAAATGCTGAAAAGGAGAAACGGTGAAGGCTAAGTGAGACACAGCAAGTTTCTGTTGAGAAACTAGTTCTACAAGTTAGATGATATAAAATCCAAAATGTGGCAGTGCGCTTGATTTTTAATTTGAAGACATCGGATCATATTACAGAGAACTCCGTTGGCTTCCATTTGAGGCCCGGACACTAGTTAAATTTGGGATCCTTTGTTATAAAGCTTTCTATGGGCAAGAACCTGAGTGTTTGCTGGAATTATTGGCTTTTGTGAACTGCATTGATCCGAGAGGTTTTGCAGTCTAGAAATGAAATATAATGAATAACAGAGGTGGAGAATTCCTTTTCTAGCCATGGACCACCACATAAATGTTTGATATTTTTGAAGTCAGGGAAAGAATGAAAGCCTGGCATGGATTAAAGACTTTCTTGTGAATGTTTTCAGCTATGCTTGGGAGAATTTATTCTTCTATGAGTTTGAGGCTTAAGGTGAAGGTAAGCCATTTCTTCTACCGTGTACTTCACCTGGAGACATAACATCAGCTCAAGCCCGCCTGCAGGGGGCGACATTGTTTAAGTGTGCAGAAGAGCGTCACTTGTATAAGTGTTCAGAAAAATGTTGCATGTTTTAGGCCCATATTTTAGGCCCATATTCTATTCCTTGCTAGGCACCCTAGAGACACCGAACTTAAGTTGAAAATGCCATTTAAATAATAAGCATTTTAAGATTAAAATGGTGCCTACGCGTGCCTTAAAAACCGGCTCCTGCTTCACACCTACGGAGGCGTTTTACAATGCCTAATGCCATGTAGGCGTGGCTAACTCTGGAAGTGACATGAAAGGTAAGTGCCTGAAATGTAGACCTTGAGAGCCCTGACCTGCATTTCCAGCTCCTGCCTTTTCCAAAGCTGCAAATCTATAAACGGCAATCGTCGGCAACTGACATGCAATCGGAGGCCATGTTTAAGGCAGCTGCCGACAACGGTACCATTCGTAGGGTTGCTAGATTTTACTATAGTAAAATCCGGATACCCCCTAGACCCGCCCCCAGTTCCACCCATCCCCAGCCCTGCCCCCCATTGCCTGCTCTCGCTGGATTTCCTTCTGCCCAACGCGATTTAGAGGAGGCTTTTCAAAACCCGGGCAAAGTACTGGTTTTTGAAGAGCCGTCCGGACCCCCTCAAAAGGAGGACATGTCCGGGTTCTAGCCATTTACAGGATCTGGGCCTGAGTGCATAACTGCAATGGGGTGTCTGGCAAGGGAGGGGCAGGGGCTGGACATAGGGTTAGTTATATACATTGAATGCTTCACTCGGGGTCACCCTTTGATATCTGCCATTCACCCGTTGTGCCTACATTTAAGTGTACCCCATGTCATAGTAAGGGGGGGACAGTCCACTTTGGGCACTGTCTTGATAGGGGGTTCCGGCACCCGTCCTCTTCTCTGCCCCCGCTCCCCCACTGCCACACACGCGCACCCATTCCCTTCCCCGTACATCTGTAACATTCCTAGTGTGAACAGTTACCCCCAACCTGCTGTCATGCCAGCTGCGGCTCTCCCTCTGATGTCACTTCCTGAACCCGTGTCTAGGAAGTGACATCGGAGGGAGAGCCGACCGCTGATGCGGATGGCAGGTTGGTGATGCTGCTCACGCCAGGGACGTTAAAGAGTGATGGATCGGGGAAAGAGCAGGTGCACAGTGGAGATGAGGGCGGGGGAGGGGCACCTCTTACCCTCGCTACACCACTGAGTGTACCAATGTGGCCTATAATGGAATCCGAGTACCCAGGTGCTGACGTAGAATAGACTCTCACTGTGCAGCTTTAGGGCTCCCACTTATAAAACCGCCTTAATTTCTTTACTTAATGACTGTCACCATGAAAGAATTAGCAAGACTTAGAATAATACAGAATACAGCGGTCAGAATGATTTACAGCCTGAAGAAATTTGATAATGTTTCTCCCTTTTATTGCGAATTGCATTGGCTGCCAATGGAGGCCCAGGTATTGTTTCAACTAGGCTGTTTCTGGTACAGCTCCTTCTTACTTAGTCATAAGAACATAAGAAGTGCCTCCGCTGGGTCAGACCAGAGGTCCATCGTGCCCAGCAGTCCGCTCGCACGGCGGCCCAACAGGTCCAGGACCTGTGTAGTAATCCTCTATCTATGCCCCTCTATCCTCTTTTCCTTCAAAAAATTGTCCAATCCTTTCTTGAACCCCAGTACCATACTCTGCCCTATTACGCCCTCTGGAAGCGCATTCCAGGTGTCCACCATACGTTGGGTAAAGAAGAACTTCCTAGCATTCGTTTTGAATCTGTCCCCTTTCAACTTTTCCAAATGCCCTCTTGTTCTTTTATTATTCGAAAGTTTGAAGAATCTGTCCCTCTCTACTCTCTCTATGCCCTTCATGATCTTATAAGTCTCTATCATATCCCCTCTAAGTCTCCTCTTCTCCAGGGAAAAGAGACCCAGTTTCTCCAATCTTTCTCTCTGTCTCCCTTTCTCTCTCTCTATTTCTCCCTTTCTCTCTCTCTTTCTGTCCCTCTCTACTCTCTCTATGCCATTCATGATCTTGTAAGTCTTTATCATATCCCCTCTAAGTCTCCTCTTCTCCAGGGAAAAGAGACCCAGTTTCTCCAATCTTTCTCTATCTCTCTCTCTATTTCTGTCTCTCTCCCTTTCTCTCTCTCTCTCTCTATTTCTGGCTCTCCCTTTCTTTCTATCTCTCTCTCTTTCTGTCCCTCTCTACTCTCTCTATGCCCTTCATGATAATAATAATAATAATAATAACTTTATTCTTGTATCCCGCAATACCATGTAAGTCTCTATCATATCCCCTCTAAGTCTCCTCTTCTCCAGGGAAAAGAGACCCAGTTTCTCCAATCTTTCTCTATCTCTCTCTCTCTCTATTTCTGTCTCTCTCCCTTTCTCTCTCTCTCTCTCTATTTCTGACTCTCCCTTTCTCTCTCTCTTTCTTTCTATGTCTCTCTCTCTCTCTTTCTGTCCCTCTCTACTCTTTCTATGTCTCTCTCTCTCTCTCTTTCTGTCCCTCTCTACTCTCTCTATGCCCTTCATGATCTTCTAAGTCTCTATCATATCCCCTCTGTCTCCTCTTCTCCAGGGAAAAGAGACCCAGTTTCTCCAATCTCTCAGCGTATGAAAGGTTTTCCAAACCTTTTATCAGACGCGTCGCTCTCCTCTGAACCCTCTCGAGTAATGCCATATCCTTCTTAAGGTACGGCAACCAATATTGGACGTAGTACTCAAGATGCGGACGCACCATCGCCCGATACAACGGCAGGATAACTTCTTTCGTCCTGGTTGTAATACTCTTCTTGATTATACCTAGCATTCTATTCGCTCTCTTAGCGGCCGCCGCGCACTGTGCCGACGGCTTCATTGTCCTGTCCACTATTACCCCCAAGTCCCTTTCTTGGGTACTCTCAGTCAATAGATTTTCTTTAGCATCGTACAGACATAGTAGAAGAACTCATCCTTTGTTTAATTTAACATCTGTCCAGGGTTGCAGGAGTAAGAAATTTCTGAATCATTCTTTGGCATCTCAGGCAGCTCTTCATGATAACGAATTCGGAACATTATTGCTTTCTCTCCGTTCTTATGGACATTTTAGAAAACAATTGAAGACCTATCTTTTTTTCTAAATATTTGACTCTTTAACGAATCATCTTATTTCATGTAACATGTTTACTTTTATAACGTTTTGTAAACCGCGTTGAACTTCTGGTTACGCGGTCAATAAGCACTATGTTATGTTATGATTATAAGCCAGCATAAGATGTGTCTCCAGTCCTGGATTAGGCCAATATGTCAGGGTGACATGCGGTTGTAATGGATTGATGACATCAATCACATTTAAAGGGTCATACATCCCAGAAATTGCATTTTGAATTTGGATCAAGTTTCTAATTACCTTTGTAAAGCTTTCCTGGCAGCATTCAGGCTCAGGGAAATGGTATAATGACAAAAGAACACTAGTGAATAAAAATGTTTGGAACGCTAATGCAGCTGATTACCGAGAGACTCCGGCATTGTTATCTGTGGGAAATTGGTGGAATGTGTTCTTCAGATACAAAATAGACACTTCATTGACTTGTGCAAAAAAAGGACCCGGCTCCTGTTCATTGTCTCTGTCGAATCTCTGTAAAGTTAGCAAGTTGGCGAGGTGGTTCTGTGCCCGGCCTGGATTAAATGAACCTTTAGAGGGTGTAAATGAGTGAAGACCTGGGCAAAAATAAAGCGAAAGGCAGGGAGCAAGACTTAATTCTAGTCCATCAGGACATAATTAATAATGTTAAGTGCAATGGCTGTAAATTTTGTAACAGTCAGAAGGTGTAGGATGGTGCCCGGCGGCCCATCAAACGCCACTGTAGAGTCTTGTTTGGCACAGCTCAGAGGCTGAGTATCCAGGTCATCAGAAGGAGGAAGAGCGAGACAGCCAACATCCAGTCACATAGAGGACAGATGCCATCAACAGGCTGGGATTGTGTGTGTGTGCGTTTCCTGTTGGAACTTGAGCAGCACTAGAGGAGACAAAACTGCTTTTCTGGTGCTGGCCGGATCACACGGGTACTGGAACAACATATTTGGTCTTTTCTTTAGCTAAGTAATATATCAAATGTTTTAATATACAAACACGAGTCCACCAGAATACACCACATATCCTAATCTGCTCATTTTCAGCCTGCATGAGTCATATATTGCTGATTGGTATACGAGAGCTTCCGCTACTAATGACTGGGGAGTCAATTCAGAGCCGTTTGCATGAGCTTCAGTAACGGTGGTACAATACAGAGTTATTAATAATAATGATTATGCCATAATCAATCATCCTACTTATATGCATACGTTTATACCAAATCAATCGTCCTACGTATATTCACATATAATACTAGGTTTAATATTGCAGAGAAATAAACAATATTTACACCCCTCCTAAGGAGTTTGGCCAACTCAACTAAATAGAATCTACATACACTTATCTCTATCATGTTTTATGTTTATCTTTGAAATATTATCTTCAGAGTCCAGTTTTCTGGGCTTCTGGGTTTGTCTATTTTTATCCTATTGTGTTCATCCCATCGTGTTCCTGATGGTGGGGGAGGGTAGGGGGACTAGACAACTGTCTCCAGTGTTTTTGCTTCAGAAGTTCATCTTGCCTATAAGTTACTCAAAACAAGAGTATACGCCCATTTTGATACCCGTTTGATAGTATTTGCTATGGGTTTGGCTATTTATTTATTTATTTAAAAAATGTATATACCGTTTAAGCCTAAACGGTTTACATGTCATTATATACATAATACAATAAAACACTAAAATCAAACAAACTTGACGAATAATCCTCAAAAAATCAATTGAGATACCCAGCAAAAGGGCAATCATGAAAATCAATTTCTAAAAGAATGCATTAACAAATAACTGCGTTTTAAGCAGTTTTCTGAAGGTACCCTTGTTGTAACATTTTCGTAACTGACTGACTTGCGCGGAAAGAATTTTGCACATTCTGCTTAGCAGAATGAGCTACAAAAAAATCTGATCTGTTTTCTTGGGGATCTGCTGAGGACTTATCGGAGACAGGATGCTGGGTTCGATGAACCTTGACATGATGTAGAATGGGCGGTTACTTCTTGATTGCTAGATATGGAACTGTGCAGGGTAAACTCTTCTGCCATTTAATTCTAAGGTTTTTATGATGCGTTAAGAGGAGCTGAGTTGTATAAATGATTCACAGTCAAGATGGGTCAAGCACATTTTGGCTTGGCGTAAGTTCAGTGGAAACTTTGGTATTCACTTAGATATTCTGGGGAAATGCGCATTGAATTTCCCCAGTGGCTCTGAATAAAATTCAAAGAGAATCTTAAAAAAAATAAAAATCAACCAATCCTCTGTGAAAGAGCCCTGGCAAGGGGTTGGCTAGCTAGCCAATAGGGTCAAACAGACTTAGTGGTAATGCTTTAAGGCAGCAGTGACATGAGAACAGACAGCAATCCATAAGCAAACCCAGCTGAAGAAATGATGAAGGATAAACTCAGGAGAACCCACTCTGGGCTGGTCCCTGCAGAGCCAATCAGAAAGCAGAAATGCAACTAGACAGCCTGATGGATAGGGCAGGCTCAAATGAGATTTTTCAGGCAGAGAAATCACTTCATTGGGAAAACGTCTGCCAGAAAACCACAAAGATCCCTGCTCCGAGGCCAGTCCATCCTGAGATCTTTCTTGCTCTGTCTCTGTGGGTGCATCAATCAGGTGTGTTTTTATGAGGTTCATGGTCAATGGCAAAATGACAATGAAGATATTCAGAGGACCTAATGACCATTAACATTCTCAAGGGGGTGTCTTAAATTTATCAAGTGTCATGCATGTCTGTCCAGAAGAACCACGGATCAGTTCCTGGGTGAAGACTCTGGATGAATCCAAGTTTCCAAGTTTATTATTTCTTTGCTATACCGGCTATCAAAAAAGTATCTAGACGGTTTACAATCATTAAAAAGCAGGAAGGAAAGAAAGGAGAACAAGGTCCTTACAGTTATTAATCAATGGGATTATAGTAAGAGTGAAAGGGGAAAAGCCAAAGTCAAAAGATGTCAAAAAATCACTTGTTTATTGATCAACCACAATAAGAGAAAAAGGTCTCTATAAAGTAAGAATTAAGAACTGGAGAAGCCAGACTTGACATGACAAACTCATTTTACTATTTCGTGATTGTCAGATGGTTTCCAGCAGCATCATCAATGCCATTTTTTTTTAGCATTAGTGAACGCATTTCCCTTCTTTCTGTTGAGTCATAAATCACTGGATGATTGGACTCCAGATGCAGGCATTGACGCCAAAACAGGCCTGTGTCAAGTCTGGTTTCTCTAGTTGTCAATTTTCGCTTGATAGATGGACCTCTTCTTTTTATTGTGGTTGATTAATAAACAGAAGTGATTTTTTTCCACATCTCATAATCTCCTTGGGGGTTTTTTCTTTTCAACCTCACTATAATACCACTAAGACGCTGTTTTTCAGGTTGGACGGGGCTAGAGATGCTGTGGAGGCTTCATTAGTTTCACTACTGCTTCTTCTTCTCTCATACAGGTTTTGGAGATCCTCAACAGGACTCTTTCTCGGGTGCCCACTGTTGACCAATTCATGTCAGTTATTTTCCTCATGTTATAAGGATAATTACCAGGTACTATAGAGGAGGCAGTTAGCTCTATAAGATATTGCGAATGGTTTGAAAGATTTAGTGCATGTGATTTAGGGAAGAGGTGGTGTTCAGGTCTGCCCTGGAAAACTCTGGACAGTGGGAAGGTGCAAAGGTTCTCAGGTCCTCCAAATTAACCTAATCTAATCGAAGGTTTGGCTTTTATATACCGAGTCATCATTCTAAGAAAGCTTGACTCGGTTTACAATAGTTAACTTAACAGATAAAAAACATACGGAATGATGACAAAATTTCAAGAAAATTAATTTTCAAAATGTTTAGCAAATAAAGTGGTTTTTAAACAAAGTATCTAAATAGTAGCTTCCATTCCTGTAAGACCTAGGGGTGCACAAGTTACCATGAATTTGCTTCTGATGTTGATGTGATGGACATACCCTGGAAAACATGGACATGTTGGTACCTGATGATGGTATGAAAGGCTGAGAATGAACCAGAGAAACTTATCGGGTGTAATGGTTTGACTCAATATGGTGCAACTTATCGTAGAGTTCCTGTGGAACCCAAAGATGGATTTTTTTTCCTCATCTCTCACCTCACATTCATGTGTAAATGACGACTGCGGCAAATAAGGGAAAAGTCTATAGTTTCTTTTAAGTGATGGTGGAAGAGATGCAACTTCTATTACACTGGGGGCAGCTCTGGTGAGAGACACGCCTTTCCATTCTGCTTCTAAAGAAAACACTCTGCTCAGTGTATGGTGCAAATCTGCCGTGAAACGACTGGCCCCACCTTCTCCACTGAGCAAATAAATGAAGGAGCAGAGAAATAATGTGGCTTTAGATATTTTATTCAAAACAATAAATAAATTGTAGAAAAATTATATTCATAAATACACCTAACTTATAATATATCAAAATAAAGTGAATGTAATTATAAATTATTCATCAAAAAATAGAAAATATATATAATAAAATATGTATTAGAGTGCTCAGTGTGAAATCTTATGTTCTTATGTTCTTAAAACCAACAGGTTTAAGGAATAAAGATGTATTGTAACTACATCATTGCACTCACCTGCCTACCTACCCTTCAATACTGGTTAAATCAAATCTGACTCAAAAGATATCAAGCAGTGTAAAAAGTACTTAGCTGGATCCTGAAGAAGATGAGATCAGATGATAAATACAAAGTCCAATGTTGTTACACTCATCTTCACAAGATGGAAATATAAGTATGTGTACTTGTAGGTTGTTGCAGGTGCTAACAATCATGCAACGAACTAATCCATGTTGGTAACGCTGGCTTTGAAAAAAGTATTATAAAAGTGAGTCCCCAAAACAAAAAAGTTGTTTTAACTACTTCTACAAAAATCACCATGTATCCAAAAACTCCAAAACTCCACTACGTGAAAAGTTGAAATATCCAAAATCTCCTCAACACCGATCGATCCATTAGGAGGTCTGAGGGTAATTTTTATTTTTGAGTTTATACGTTCTTTTTGATATATGTTATTTGTTTGTTAACTGCAATTTTTCATATGTTTTGTTTAGTTTACATTGTTTCCTCCTGATGAAGCAATTCACAGTGAAACACGATCGGTGTTGAGGAGATTTTGGATATTTCTATTTTATACTTCTACAAAAATCACCATGTATCCAAAAACTCCAAAACTCCACTACGTGAAAAGTTGAAATATCCAAAATCTCCTCAACACCGATCGTGTTTCACTGTGAATAGCTACGTGATGCTGGGTTCTGGGTTGGGATCTAGGTGTCATTGTTGAGGATACGTTGAAACCCTCAGCTCAATGTGCCCTGGTCCATCCAAATTATGTGCCCAGCAACACCTTCACACGAAAGTGGCTGCTAGCTTTTCGCACACCAACTTTGCATGTGTTTACCTCCACCCAGAGCTTCAGAATGGTCATTGTCAGGGTAGAGAACGTGCTTCCTACTATCTGCTAATCTACTGCAGTCTCCGGATTATCTCCAACGTTCAACGGGTGCCAGGTTGAGCTACTCAGGCTCTCTGAGAAGGTGAACTGTCTCTTTTCCAAGCCCTGTGTTCGAATGGTACCCTCATATTGACATGGGCAGGCTGGGATACTCCCCCAAGAGCAGATTATCACTCTTCCCCTACTCTTGCTAAGCCATTACCCATAAAATTCAGTAAACCCTGTGAGCAACAGATTTATCACAATTAAAAATGGGAGGAATGAAGAGCTCTTGAAACATCTGGTGTTTATTGTTCAGATGGGAACCGTTCCATGCCTGGATAGCTATTTACACCCCGCAGAGAATACTGCATGCAGAGACATGGATAAATAAGGAAATGTTGGGATCATTAATGTTTGGCAAACAATATGAAGCCGGAAAGAGATAGATACGTTGATAGATAGAAGATGGGGCTATATTAGTTTTAGCAGAGGGCCGATTTCTCTTCTGCTGTGCTATAATGTCATGCACTCCTAGAAGCTTCCTTTTGGGGAAAGGCAGCTCTGTAGTTAAAAGAGATCGAGCATATTACACTCTATAAAATTCTCCGTCAGCATGGGCTTCGCTGCTGAGGCTCCCAGAGTGTTTCTCACCGTTGACCCAGGTGTGAAGTTCACCAGGTTGCTGCAAATACCTGGATGTCTTTTCCCTTTGAGAAAGAGGGAGGAGGACTGAGGGAAGCCATTATAAAAGAGAATGATTGGCCTTCAAAGCCAAAGTAACTCACTTGGGGGAGCCTTTAAAACATAAGAACATAAGAATTGCCACTGCTGGGTCAGACCAGTGGTCCATCGCACCCAGCAGTCCGCTCCCGCGGTGGCACCAGAGCCCTAACTGAGATCAACCCTACCTGCGTACGTTCCAGTTCAGCAGCAACTTGTCCAACATTGTCTTGAAACCCTGGAGGGTGTTTCCCCTACAACAGCCTCCGGAAGAGTGTTCCAGTTTTCCACCACTCTCTCTTACGTTTGTACAGAATCTATCCCCTTTTAACTTTAGAGAGTGCCCTCTCGTTCTCTCTACCTTGGAGAGGGTGAACAGTCTGTCTTTATCTACTAAGTCTATTCCCTTCATTATCTTGAATGTTTCGATCATGTCCCCTCTCATGTCTCCTCTCAATCTCCTCTTTAACCAAACTACTGTAAAAAGAAGTGTTCTTGGCGTGTGGTTCCATGGGTCATTCTTGCACGCTAAGACCACTTTTACTGCATCACAGTTTTCTTTTTTTTGAATTAATGGCCACACGCCAATATCGCATGAACCCCTTCCATCATCTGTTTTGCAGGTGATATAGGTGTGCTAAGTGATTAGCGCATTCACGCCTACTCTCTGTCCCCCAACTCGCTTCAGTACTAAAAAAATGAAATCTCTTTTTTAGCACATGGGAAGTGCACGCAGCTGTGAAGGTTACTGCAGGACGCCTGAACTTGCCCTGTGGGAAGCACATGTTAGGACCCCACAGCCTTCAATCAAAACGCTTTTGATTGAAGGCGGGTGTACATGTGCTATCCAAGTCGATGTGGATGAATTTTGAGGACTCTATAACATGGCAGGTTGATACATTTATATGATTTTGTAGGTTTTATATTGGTTGCTTAGAGTTCATTGATTAATTTCCCTGCCTCAATGTTAAATAAATACTCTTAATGTGAAGGTAGTGCATTTGATATATGTGGAGCAACCAAAGTAGTCCACATAGGACTTTCCCTGTCTCTAGTGGACTCATAGTCAAAGTTGTTTTGCAGCTGGGGCAGTCGGTAACTTGCTTGGGGTCAGAAGGAGTGGGAGGTGAATCCAGTTCTCCGGGTTCTCAGCCGGCCTGGTTTCTTTTTCATTGCATATTCCTGCAAGTCAAGATACATCACTTTAAAAACCTTAGAAAAGGTCAGGTGGGGCTTAGAGGATTTTCTTTTTGATGTTGCAAGAAGGTAGGTTGTTCTGCTTTGAGCGAGTTTATCATAAGTAGATCTTGACTGTATGACCTGCCCTGCATTGGATTCAAGGACAGTTTACAATTTGTATTAGGACACCAACGTGATTCTGCCCTTTCTCTGGTTGCATCTATTATCTGCCTGGACTCTGCATTTGTCATATCCTGAGTCTGGCTAACTCATTGAAGGGGAGGGGGGGGGGAGATTTTCTCAACAAGTACTGCTGCGGGACTGGAATCGTGAGGTTAATGGTTGCCCACTTATCTTTTTATTGTACTTTTTTATTTATGAATTTTCAAATTTTTTTTTTTTAAATCAAGCGTTCACATCTTATGCAGAAAAGAGTGATCTAGTTACGTCTTTTACTAAATGCTGCTCCCGACGCTCATAGTTTCCAAGTTTATTTAAGATTTGATGAATCACTTAATCAAATTTCAAAGTGATGTACATCACTAAAATCCATACACGCCACATATAACCACAAACAAGACTTACGCATAGTGAGGAAAGGGGGAAAGAAATACAATATTTTAAAGAAAATAAGACAAAAAGGGAATGGACAAAAGGGAGGGTGACAAGAAAAGAAATACAGTTGCACGGCAGACCCTAAGGAATGTATCAAGACAAGAGTACTAGCAGTTGAAGGCATCTTTAAAAAGAGTTCCTATGAGCATTGGGAGCTTTCAGCGCAGCTCCCTGTGCTAAGAAACGCTATTGCGGTTTCGTAAAAGGGGAAGATAATTCCTCAAGAGAAGAAAAAAAATACATTTAAAGAAATATTATTAACTAATCATTCTCAAGTCCCCAGATATGGATCCAAGATTGCATTAAAGCAGAGTTTGAAGAAATGACTAGTTCGAGAGACCACCGATCTTTGAAGAGCTCCAACTTCGTTCTCCCTCGAGACGTTTCATGGACCGAAAAGCTGTTGGATGAGAAGGTTCAAAAAAACACGTACTTCCCAGATCGATACTTTACTCTGCATTTACATGGGTATCTCAAATAAAAAAAAGTAACTCCAGTTTCCAAAAGGAAAAACTGACGCTTTCGCTCCTGTTTATTTCTAGATCCATCAGGAAATATTTGACTCTTAAGCCCTAACAATTCCTTAGGTCTGTTCTTAAAGAATATTTTCAAGATCCAGTTACTAACGACCCTGTAATTCTGACATACAAAACTCCTTAGAGCAGAAAATGTTAGTAATCTTTCATGCGGACCAGCTCCCAGCACTATTTATGGTCTAAAGACTCGGAATTATAGCCACATTCAATTCACTTTTTTGATGGTCTATATTAAGTGATCCTACAAAGAACAGAGGAACAATACATGAGGGAAATAAGATGCAGAGCTAAGATGAAATGGAAAACTATGGATGTGCCCAGTGAAATTAGCTGCAGCCTGGGCTCTCTGCGTAGTGGGTGTTAGTTCAGGCTATCTCAGAATTGTGCTCTTTACTTCACCTCAAAAGGTTTACACTAAAAAATAATATTTGCACCCTAGAATCCATCCAGCAATGGATTGGTTACGCAAATGCTCGGTCTCCTAATAATTGATATTATGATTCTAGAGTGACTGAAGACCAATCGGCAATTCTCTGAGAAGTGCAATAAGGTTGATTTCCAGTACGACCACTTCCCACTTCATTCCAGTCCACTCACTTAAACAGAAGATCACCAAGACAGCCCTGGGATTTCCCCTTCTCTCGCCAAACAGCATTATTACTGAAAATACCTGGATGTCTCGTCCCAGTCGAGTGTCTCATATTTACAGTAACATCGGTAAAAGTAGAACGGGCACAAGTGGATCGATTTTTCACTCCGTCAAAAATTACAAAGACTAGGGGACACTCGATGAGGTTACAGGGAAATACTTTTAAAACCAATAGGAGGAAATATTTTTTTACTCAGAGAATAGTTAAGCTCTTGAACACATTCCCAGAGGTCGTAGTAAGAGCGGATAGCGTAGCTGATTTTAAGAAAGGTTTGAACAAGTTCCTGGAGGAAAAGTCCATAGTCTGTTATTGAGAAAGACATGGGGGAAGCCACTGTTTGCCCTGGATCAGTAGCATGGAATGTTGGTACTCTTTGGGATTCTAGAATCTTGTTGCTCTCTGGGATTCCGGAATCTTGCTATTCCTTGAGATTCTATATGGAATGTTGCTACTCTTTGGCATTCTAGAATCTTCTTGCTGTCTGGGATTCCAGAATTTTGCTATTCTTTGAGATTCCATATGGAATGTTGCTACTCTTTGGGATTCTAGAATCTTGTTACTCTCTGAGATTCTGGAATGTTGCTACTCCTTGGGTTTTGGCCAGATACTAGTGACTTGGATTGGCCACTGTGAGGACGGGGTACTGGGCTTGGTCTGACCCAGTAAGGCTATCTTTATGTTCTAAGAAGGTCCTTGCTGTTCCCCTCTTCCTGGCTTCCCCCCAAAAGGTACAAATGATCAAATATTTGTCTTTTCACAGAATTGGGGGCTGCTCCGTTCCGTTCTTTGCCTCATTTTCTGGCGAGAGGCCGCTTTCTCTGTTCTTTGGTTCCAGAAACCCTGCTGCGCAACGCTTCCCTTTTCATCCTCCACGCAAACATCATCTCATGAACACATTCACCTTAGGGCCAGGCTGGATTGTAGCAAGCCTTTCCTCAATGCAACTCTCCTTGAGCTACTGAATAAGGTGCGAGCGAAAGCCAAATAAACAGACAAATAAAGAAATATTCAGCTAACATTTGACATAAGAGAACATCGATTTGAAGAGAAAGGTCAGTGGTGGGTTTAGTTTACCCAACAGGAGAAAAGGAAACGAGTGGAAAAGGCAAAGCTAAGAGAAAATTGAGAAAGAACATAACGTTGTGAGAACAGACGGAAAGGGATACAGAGCGGGAAGAGGAGGCAGCCCATGAAGACAGGAGCAAAGATTTTGAGTCAGAAGCTGCCAGGAGCTAGCTAGCTCAACTACAGAGCGCCGGGAAATACATGAATTATTCAAGGTTATCTGGACGGTTTGAGCTCAGTATCTTTGGGTTTTTCTTGCTTCTCAGTGCCAGGGTTAGACTAGGGTTGCACAGAAAAGGTTGCCCACCTAGGGCATTGCGCTCACTCCATTTTGACTACAGATGGGGGCAGGGGGAACAGGGGGAGGACCCTTCGTTGTGCTGTGTTTTTTCTTTTCCACTTTGATAAATGGAAACAGAATTTTTAAAACTAGGAAGCTTTTTTTTTTTTTTTTTTTCCTACTCCACGTCATTGTTGATGGCTTTCAGAGATGTCTCCCACTGGAATGCACTATCCATCGAACGGACTCTGCTCTCTTATTATCGCCGTGGAGCCTTCGTCTAGTGGTTTAGGCCAGATGCACTAGGCAGATTGTTCGTTAGAAAATGGAGACAACTGAGGCATGCTAGCCATTCTATTCTATGGGCGCCCTAGGATTTAGCGTGTGCTAAATCGGTTAGCACGCCTTAGTAAAAGGAGCCCTAAGTGGTACATTTTGATCAGGTAACTGGCCCAATTTTATTCTCGTTACTTTTATTTAAAGATTTTCTTTTATAACAAACAGACAATAATTGTGCCAAGGGGCAGGAGCAAAATTGATCCAGATAGGGTTGATATTCAGCCGCTATCTGTTTCGATGCGGGTGGGGGAGGGGGGCAGGGCAAAATTGAGCTGGATAGCAGCAATATCCAGCCACTGTCTTTCTGCTAAATCTGCTTCAGCCCATATTCTGCTGCTGACCATCAGGCCTAGAGCTGGCTGATGAAATTAACCACAGCTGTAAGTCCAAGTGTTACCTCCACTTTATCATTGCCATAGGGGGAGAGTGTGGTACAATGGCCAAAGCTACAGCTTTAGCTCCCTGAGGTGGTGGGTTCAAACCCATGCTGCTAAAAAAACAAATACAAATATATAAATAGTGTGAAAAGCTTCTGTCTCTGGTAACTAGAGCTGAGATTGTGATGTCATAATGCCTCATTCCACCAATAAAAGCCAACCTCATCGGTGATGTCACAATGGCTTCACTGTCGCTACATTTTGATTTCTAGAGTGGTGCAGTGGTTAAAGCTACAGCCTCAGCACCCTGAGGTTGAGAATTCAATCCCACGGGCAAGTCGCTTAATCCCCCCATTGCCCCAGGTACATTAGATAGATTGTGAGTCCACCAGGACAGACAGGGAAACATGCTTTAGTACCTAAATAAATTCATGTAAATCGTTCTGAGCTCCCCTGGGAGAATGATATCGAAAATTGAATAAATAAATAGTGTGAAGAGTTTCAGTCTCTGATAAGCAGAGCAGGTAGTGTGACGTCATAATACCTCATTCCACCAATAAGAGCCGACTTCATCGGTGATGTCACAATGGCTTGATTGTCCTACTCTTGGCTCACTTTCACTACATTTTTATTTCTAGAGTGGTGCAGTGATTAAAGCTACAGCCTCGGCACCCTGAGGTTGTGGGTTCAAACCCACGCTGCTCCTTGTGACCCTGGGCAAGTCACTTAATCCCCCCATTGCCCCAGGTCCATTAGATAGATTGTGAGCCCACCGGGACAGACAGGGAAAATGCTTCAGTACCTGAGTAAATTCATGTAAACCGTTCTGAGCTCCCTGGGGAGAACATAGAAAATTTGAATAAATAATAAAATAAATAAGACATACATAATTGTGTAATTGAACGCAAGCTCTTGGTCTTTAAATCTGACCAATGAACAGGAGGGAACCTGTTTCTATAGAGAACAGTGTACAGATGCAGCACTTCCTCATAAATTGAGTTCACGGCTGTGTGTTTGGAATCGTTCCTGGCTGTTGGTAATTATACTGCAACCTGCTACCTCTCCATCAGATAGCTTCAACCACAGCTGATGGCTTCCTCTTACACTGCCAAAATTAATTACTTGGCAATGAAGATGTCCTGTGCTAAATAGATCCTGCAGCTCTACAGAAGAACCACTCCAGCAGGAGTGCTCCAGGCACCGAAAATCACGCTTTACATTTTAGGAGGGAGAGGGTGTGCGGTTGCCACTCCTCGTCCTGGGATCTGGGGCCAGTGTTCCCTCTAAGCCAGGGGTGTCAAAGTCCCTCCTCGGGGGCCGCAATCCTGTCGGGTTTTCAGGATTTCCCCAATGAATATGCATGAGATCTATTAGCATACAATGAAAGCAGTGCATGCAAATAGATCTCATGCCTATTCATTGGGATCATCCTGAAAACCTGATTGGCTGGGGATGGATTTGGGAAACATTGCCCTAGGACATACCTGCATGCACATCAGGGCGGCTCTGTAGCTCCACGCTAGCACGGATGAAACACAAGCAAACATGCTCACACACAGGCCAATAATTACCACAGCCCCCTCCCCCTCCAAACACACCTTTTCTTTGAGGGATTTGCTTTGTTCAGGAGTCTCACACATCTTCCACCAGTGGAGTTTCCATAACTCCTGCAAATTTCCAGATAAATGAGAATCTGATGTGATTTCTATCACTTAAAATAATAGCCTCTGAGCATTATTTTAAGTGATGTAATTCTATTCCATTTGCGGTTACGTAAACTGCTTATTACTTTTGTACAAGCGGTATATCAAATGTAATAAATCCAAGCCAAGCCAATCAAAGCCCAGCTCTATAAATATCCCTCGCTCTTTGGCTCTTTCACAGCCCCCTACACCTGCCCTCAGTAGTACTCACATGCTGGGTCAAGGTCGAGATCATTTGATAGGCCACCAAATGTAAAAGCAGTTTACGAAGTTAAAATAATGGTGGTGGGGGGGGGGGAGAGGATACATGAAAACATCTACCACAGTGATCAAGGAAGTGAGGTCCCATCTCGTCTTGCACCCAGGGTCTCCAAGTCTGCTATTGTCAGAGTACCTACAGCCTAGAGAGTGAACTAAGCTATCAAGCCTGGTGTGAACCCCTAGGGGAACAGCGCCAGACACAAGAGAAGGAATGTCAGCCATTGCGCCCCCTGCTGGCTGATGCAGGTAGAGTAAGGCTGTAAATGGAAAAGGCAGGCATTCTGGGTGACAGCTGAATGGGAGGATCAGGCCCGTAGTGTATCTAGCAGCATTGTCAAATGTTGTGGTCATTATTTGGATAGCTTTGAGGCTCCCTCTCTTCCTCCCTCTACCCTGATCTTCATTGCCAAACAATGAAAGAGATGCAGCCAGTAGGATTAAGGATGAGTTCTCCTTCCCACTTTCTCCAGATGAATTTGGAGGAGGGAAAGTAAAGGAAGGTCAGCAAGATATTTTAGAGTTAGGGAGGAGGGATGCTTATTGCTTTCATTGTTGTTTTATTGCATGGGGGGACCATGTTACAACATGTTATTGTATGGGGGACCATGTTACAACATGTTATTGCACGAAGGGACCATGTTACAACACTTTATTGATGCCTGGAAAGGGGTCCATGTCCATGCAATAACATGTTATTGCATGGGGGACCATGTTATAACCCCTGGAAAGGGGTCCATGTCAATAGGAAGGGATGGATTGGTAATACCGTATTTTATAAAGAGAATTTAACTGGTTAATGCTGATTTTTCACACTCACCGTCTGGGTGCTCTCAGATGCTGGCCTATTTGTCATTCTCTTGTCACCTTTTTGGCTTCCGCAATCTCCTCTAAAAGTCCATTCCTCTTGACTTTCTCTATATTCCATATCCGGATGGGCTCGTCTGTTCTTTTTTGGGGGGGTAGGTCTTGTAGAGATGAGTGTCCTAGAACCCTGAAGCAGGCACAGTTGTATGTCATCGCTGTTAAGACGCAGTGGTTTGGACTCAAATTTATAACTCTGTCTAATGTTCTTGCCAGTCTATTTAATAATGATTTAACTGCATCCAACCAATTCAGTAACTACACACTGAATAATTAGGACTTTTGACAGAAAATTTAGTTTACTAGGGAGAGACATTTAATAAGTTTCACTCAGGGAGTCTCTGCTTCCAATAAAAGACTTAACAAACTTAATTAAACTAAAACAGTAATTATCGCAGCTCCACATCGTTTAAATTACCTTGTTGAACCGGTGTTTTCCTGATTAATTTTTTTGATTAAAACATATGAAGTTGGAAAGAGTCTGAAACACAAAATGACAGGCTCCCCTCCCTGAAACAATGTTTCTACAGGCATGGAAAGAAGTGAGAATTAGGAGATGTTGAGAAGAAATGTATTATTCTGCTTTGTGGGCCAACACAAGAACTGCAGGAAATGCAAAACACTGTTGCAGAGAGCTGCGCAAATAATTGGAGAATATTCCTGTTACTACATGGGTGATCATCTGATTTTAGAACACAGAAACATGGCTGCAGGTAAAGAGCAAATGGCCCATCCAATCTGCCCATCTGCAACATCCACTATCTCCTCCTCTCCCTATTGGCTAAAGGCTCTTAACATTTGCATCTCCTCTTCCTATTGGCTAAGGCTCTTAACACCTGCATTGTGAGGTCATAGAGCTTTTTTTCATAGAAACATGATGGCAGATAAAGGCCAAATGGCCCATCCGCAGCATCCACTATCTCCTACTCTCCCTATTGGCTACGGCTCTTAACATTTGCATCTCCTCTTCCTATTGGCTAAGGCTCTTAACACCTGCATTGTGAGGTCATAGAACTTTATGGTTATAGAAACATAGACAAAATATGAGGGAACTTCTTTCTTCTAAGGTGATAAATTTATATATTTCATACACTAATCACCTTATTAATCATATTAATAAATAAATACATCACATGGTCACAGCAGTGACTCTAGGTTTCTAAGTGAACGCTCAGACCCATAATTGAAATTAGTGAAAAATCATGGAGCCAGTTATTGTAGAGACCATAACAGCTAATTCTCTGTCTCCGCCACCTGCTATGAAAACAACGGCGTACATCAAATTGCAACCTAAAATGCAAACTATTATAGATTACTTAAGTGCTCCGGGTACATGCTTATAGTGCTATTAAGTTGTTGCTGCCATACTCTTTCCGACCCCCCAACCCGGGTTTCACAGTTGGCTTCTTCAGGAGGGGACACTACAAGAGACAAGACTAACCATCACACCCATGTGAAAATGGGGCCATGATGCTCAAGAAGCCCAAACAAATTAGTTCACAACATTAAAAGCATTAAAACCTTTCCATGCGTGTCAAAGCAGCTCTTGACTGGTGAGGCCCGACTTTAGTACAGGAAGAGGCGATCGGAGCATACAACGAGTGATTTCCTTCATTCGCCGGCACTCAGGCTGCCCTCTCCTGCCTCTCCAGTTGTCCTCTCCTGTCTCCCCTGCCTAAAAACCGTATTCACAGTTTTTCAAAATTTGCGGGGGTTCCTGGAATAGTCCTTGAACTAGGATGGTGGTATGACACCGAGCAATAAAGCTCAACTTCTAAAGGCTGTCAGAAGCCTTCGCCAGCTCTTCCAGTCATTTCTTCCTTCTCTTTGGAGTCTGATAGGAGGATTAGATGGGAATCAGAGCTGTGGAGTTCCTGCCAATTTCCTTTCACATTTTAATCCAAATTAGGATGGGGAGGCTTTAAAGTGTTTAAAAGGGCCTATCTGGTAGCTACTGAGACACTCTGCTGGAGTGTGACATGTACATCACGAACAAGGCCCCCCCAACCCCCATGTAAGCAGCATTTACAAAGGACCTGGCTGACTGCCTTGTCTAAGATTTAATCATTTCGGAGGGGGGGGGGCAATCTTGCCAGTTTCATCAGCAGATAAAGAATTCCTTCTCATCCTCTTGAGGTTTAAGACAACAAATCCCTCGGCGAAATCCTATTAACTAGAGCTGGAGCGAATCGGAACTCGCTGTAACTCCACTAACTGCTACGGACCAACCTTTGATTCAGTCCACACGTGTTTTTGAGCTGGAAAAGGTCAGCTGGGAAGAAGTGGTTCCTTCAAACCAGGGCAGCTCCTCTCTCTGACAGCAGTGAACAACAGGCTCTTTGAGAACTTATATAAGAAATGTATATAAATCTCCTGCCAATATGGTTTTGATTTTAAAAGGTTGCTGCTATCATTTCCATCATTAGTTTCTTATAATTCTCTGGTGTCCTGCGACACTAATCTCGTCCCAGTAGACAGAACCTGGACAGTCTTTGAGTATGTATCTGAGGCTCAGGTTTCAAAATTGTGTCACAAATTAAGATCTTGTCAATGTGTCTTGGATCCATTTCCTTCATACCTATATGAGAAAATTCCCACTCGGGCTATTTCATCTCTTACCAGACTTATAAATTCTGCCTTACTATCAAGTCTATTTTCTGTAGAGATGGGTCACATTGCTCTGACCCCTTTACTGAAAAAAGCTGATCTACACCGTTCTTCACCGTCTAGTTATCGACCTATAGCAAATATTCCTCTCCTACCAAAATGTTAGAGTCTATCATATCTACTCAGCCTTCATCTATTTAGAGAGATTTTCCATTCTTTTACCTTGCCAATATGGTTTCAGACCCAACTTCAGTACCGAATCTCTAATGGGCTCATTAATTTCAAATCTCTAATGGGCTCATTAATTTCAAAGGTTCTGCAACTACATTCACATAATAAGTTCGCAATTCTATTACAATTTGATCTATCTGCGGCCTTTGACGTCGTTCACCACGATATTTTGATTTACCAACTTTCTGAGTCTTAGATTGGTTCTCGAAATTCTTACAATCTCATTCATATACTGTTAATATCAAAGGCACTTTGTCATCTTCTTGGAAGCTGTTATGCGGAGTCCCGCAGGGATCACCTCTGTCCCCTATTCTTTTCAACATCTATATGTCAACTTTGAAAATTTTTCATCTATCTCTCTTTGAAACAATATATACATTACATTACATTAGTGATTTCTATTCCGCCTGTGCCTTGCGGTTCTAGGCGGATTACAAATTAGAAGAGATCTGGACATTACCGAGAGAATTACGTAACAATGATTACCTAGAGAATTACATAACAGTGATTCATGTACTTTACATGGTGTGGTAGAGGATCTGGATTTTTCCGAAAGAATTACATAGCAGAGAATCAAGTGATAACAGGAAACAGTGGAGAATATCAGTATATATGTGTTACAGAAGAAAAATTACCTAACAATGACGGAAGAAGTTTGTTGGATAGTGAAGGTAGATGCTTATTTAGGAATCAGAATATTTTTGGAAGGTAAGGTTCTAGGAGTTGACTAATGTGTTATTCACGAGAGGGAGAGCTTGTGCGAAAGGGGAGGAGATTAGTTAGTAGGGACGTGTTTTTTGAATAGAAATGTTTTGATTTCTTTTCGAAACACTTTGATGTCTGTTGTTTTGACATCAAAGTGTTTGGTGATGTGCAGATGACATCTTTGTCCTTCTTGAGATAGATTCGAAGCTCACTAACCTCGCTGAGACTATAATAGCATGTATAATGAAACTTCAATCTTGGGCTCTCACTGTACAAATGAAGCTGAATGAGTCCAAAACAAAACTACTTTGGCTTGGCCCAAAATTAGATCAGCTACCTTCGTTCATTTCATTGCCTTCAGGATCTTCACTGCAGATTGAATTTTCAAGTAAAGTTTTGGGTGTCATTATAGACTCAACACTTTCATTTAATGACTATCTTAATTCTCTGGTAAAAAAAAATAAAATGGTATTTTTAGTCTCCATATGCTGAGGAAAGCGAGATCCTGTTTCCACCAACATCATTTTGCTGTCCTTGTACAATCGATCATTCTTTCGAGGTTGGATTATTGCAATTCGATCTATTTAAGTATAACTCAGAAAAGTCTTCAAAGACTTCAACAGATCCAGAATACTGCGGCTAGGTTGATCTTTGCAAAAAGCAAATTTGATCATGTTTCCCCGCTTTTGTTAAAACTTCACTGGCTCCCAGTAATCTCTAGGGTTTACTTTACATGTGTCTGCCTAACATTTAAGATTTTGCATGACATTCTTCCCCCTTAAATTCCTCTATCTTGGAATTCTGCGAGACCTAATATTACCAGATCTATCCAAAAGCTCAAATGATTATCTTTCCCCTCGTTAAAAGGCGTTATCTATATTGGAAAATTAGGGAAATCTCTTTATTTTAAAATCACTGAGCTTTGGAATAATTTTCCTGTCCAGCTGCGTAACTTGGGCTCTTTCCAATTATTTCGAAAACATCTGAAAACATGGCTGTTTTCAAAAATGTAAATTCCGTTGCTCTCTATATAATCACTATAATTCTTATATATATATTTTTTATATTATATAATTATATTATATTTATAATTGTTATTATATTTTCCTTTCTTTAAATTTCTTGTAAACCATGCTGAGCTCTATCTTTATAGAGAAAATGTGGTATATAAGCTTAGAGGGGCATAATCGAAAGGGACGTCTAAGTCCGTTTACGTCCATCTCGCAAGTCGTCCAAAGTAAAAAACAGCTTAAGACACATTTTCGAAAGATACGTGTTTTACATGGTCTAAGTCACAACGTCCAAGTTCCGTCGATCGTGGGCTGTATAACTTTCGGTTATACATGCTGTACGACTAAGTCTAAGCCGGCCCCACGTCCCGCCCTTGACACGCCTCCCGAAACGCCCCGTTTAGCTTTGGACGTTCAGCGGCACTATGAAGGCCTGGGTCATTTAGAAATACGTCCAAACCCCGTTTTTATTATCGGCGCTTGGACGTTTTTGAGAAATGTTTGTCCAAGTGCCGACTTAGGCCGGTTTTTGGACGTTTTTCTCTTTCGATTATGAGCCTCTTAAGGTTTAGGTTAGTTAAAATTGTAAAGCACTTACACCAAGGACTCCTTTTACAAAGGTGCGCTAGCGTTTTTAACACATGCACCGGATTAGCGCACGCTAGCCGAAAATCTACCGCCTGCTCAAAAGGAGGCGGTAGCGGCTAGCGTGCACTAATCCGTGCGTTAAGGCCCTAGCGTGCCTTTGTAAAAGGAGCCCTAACTGTGTCTACCTATATTTTGTGCCGAGTGACAAACTGAGCTACAAATATCTCTTTTAAATAGGCCTCAAAATCCCAAAGAATCACTGCGCAGAAAGGGGAGACTCTGCTCCCATAAGAGTCACAATGGTTAGCATTGGCCCGATGCCGGAAAAACGGCAGAGAAGAAAAAAATTATCTGACCAAAAAAACGGAATGAATACAAATACTCGGGCACAAATTATTTACAGGTATGCGAGAGTTACTAAACGTTGTAGCAGTATTCAAAAAAGTTTACTTATCTTTAGTGCAGTCTTTAAATATCCAAATCTACTGCTTCCTTGTAAATTCATTGTCGATTGTAGTTAATACAACCCTCAGAGTCAAACGATGTTTATAATCCACAATTCTCTAAATTTGTCCCTCGGCACAAAATATAGGTAGTGTAAGCGCTTTACCATTTGGCAGAGTGTCTTCCCCTCCTTTATTTTTGATAGTTTGATTTTACATTGACATCTGAGTGAGGTTTCAGATATTCTGTAAATGTAATTTACATAAGAATGTATTTTTCGTATGTCTGCCGATTTATACTCTATATGTGGAGTTGTACTGTGTACGTTGATTTGTAGCCCGTTCTGGGCTTTTTGGGAGGACTGGCTGAAATGAGTAAATAAATAAGACAGTTCTAGGAGGAGGTCCCCGATGGAAGGGATTTAATTCATACGCATTTCAATAGTTAGATTATGAAACCCTCAAGAAACATGAGAATGTCTAGCGACCTGAATGTAAGTTTGTACTGGAGGGGAAGGAGGGTTAAGTGACTTAGCCAAGGTCACAGAAAGCAGTGGTGGGATATGAACCAAGCTCCCTTAGTTCTCACCCTGCTGATCTAACTATTGGGTTCCTCCACTTGATAGGCATTCTGTAACTGATCTACCTTCTGTAAATTTGTTGAAGCCCCTTCTTGAGCGTAATTGTGTTATGTGGCTTCAGAACACCCTGGGATGGTGAAGATTAGGCCTGGAATCCTGTTTGTTTCATTCCATTAATATCGCACTGAGTTGCCCATTTATTCAACCACACTATAATTTTGCATTTAACACACAGTAAATCATTTTAGCATGTGGTATTTGCATAAACCTGCATGGCACGATATGAGAAAAGGGCTGGCATTTGGGGGGAATCAGCCACATTGAGGGACAAACTCTTCTATGTTATCTACAGATTTGTAGTTAAAATGCATTTAGTTACTCCTGCATTGAGCAATCTTCAAACCTTCCCCCTTCCCCAATCCCTTTCCCCTTGTTAGGTATTTAAATTTCAATTATTAGCGTGATCTAATTGGTTAACACACTGTGCTAATCATTTTACACAGCTTACCAAAGAGGCTCCCAAAATCTGCAGTCTATAGGAGGTGTTGACGATCAGCTGCCAGGTAAGAAGGAAAAATGCGCCGAAAGAGATTTTCAAAAGTACGCAACTCTCACGTGAAGAAGTTAAAAGTGGAAGATTTGAAAAGTAATTCAAAGACAGAGGAAATTTTTCTGACGCGTCTGACAGTTCAACAGCTGGAGAAATAATTAATTGTATTCCATTAACAGCAAATGGGTGGCCAGATGTGATTGTCGACATAACTATTTTTTATCCTGGGCTGGTGGCACGTTGAGCTGCGCAGTCAGCTTCTTCCTTCAAACTGGAGATGCAAAGACTTTGGGCCTGATGGCCTAAGGGTTTTCTCTCAGTTCATATCTCCAAATAATACAGAACATAGCCATAAAACTCATTTCAAACGCTAATAAATTGGACCACGTAAATTCGACCTGAGCCACTCGTAGAAAGGGCGCACTGGCTCCCGGATTACTTATAGGATTTCATATAAAATAATATTGCTGCATTTAAAACACTATTATCAAAAGTGCCGCCATTTCTAGACAAATTTCTTATACCGTATATGCCCATTCTCCCACTTAGGTCTGCCGAGCAACAATTGCTAACTATTCCGTCGCTAAAGACAATTAGTACAAAACGCCATGACATTTTCTTGGTTACCGCTCCACAACTTTGGAATGCACTTCCTGCACATTTAAGAGAAAAAAAAACCCTTGACCAGTTCAAAGGCAAATTAAAAAACTATTTGTTTAAGGGCACCTTCATTCTATAACATCCCATGGACAGTTGTACCTTCTTCCATCCTTTCCAAGATTCTCCATTTTTTAATCCCCTACCTAATTGTTTTTAGCCTATAACAAATGTATTTATCCCTTTCCTTCCCTTCTTGTTTCAGTCAGAGACCATTTTTGTATTTTGTGTTAAATCAATATGTCTGTTTTAAATTTAATTGTACCCTTTTAAAAATTTTTGTACTTTGCTTAGAAACTTTGATAAGCGATTGAATCAAATTTTAATAAAACTTGAAACTTGTTACTGTTATGCATGTTCCCCTTGCCAACCCCTCCCAAGACCATGTGCCCCCTTCTCAATCTCCCAAGAACATTCGCCCATCTGAACACCCCTGAGGTGCCTCTTCCTTCTGTAGGGCCCCACCCAACAGCTCCCACCAACCTGTAGAACTCCTGGGCCTACCGTAGTAGGAGGTAGGCCACACAGAAGCAAATCCCAATTGCTTCTGCCCATGTCTCCTCCAATCACAAAATATCTGCCATGACCTCTAGCAGTAGCTCTGCGGAGTAACTATATATGAAGGGAAACTGTGCAGGGCTCAGTCAGTTCACTGATTTTATTGGTTTTCTTAGGCTATGCACAAAAGTTATTAATACCGAGCCTAAAATATTTGAGTTAGAGATGGGAAACAAACAACACGTCTTGTGCTTTACACAATGCCAAGTCCCTGAAGAAGGATTTATTTTTATAGAAAAGGGAGCATTGTACACTAGATACACTCCTCCCTGTTGACTTACATGCACTTTAATTCCAGAGATTGGGGAATCTGGAGGACAGGGCATCCAAGCCTGAGATTGCTTCCTGTCACCAGGCTTCCCAGAATCTTATATTTTCCCATCTCATTATGGAGGCAAACGCCAATGACTGGACCCCTTTTCCCCGTGGCTCTAATTTTTAAGAGCTCTTCATGGGTTTAGCAAGGCCCATCCAGTCACCTTTGAACCAGAAAGAGGAACATAACAGGAATTCATCTAGACACGTACACGAGGCAACTGGATAGACTGGATGGGTCATTCGCTATGTGTAGCTTTTCCACTGCCCTGCTGGTAGGACAGTTCAGATTTTGGTATCTTTGCTATTAGTAAGATCAGCCCTTTCAACAGGTCCATAACCAGGCCCCTTCCATGGCAAAATATGGCTCTCCTCATACTCCCTGAAGTTTTGGGTTTAGCTCTTGTCCAGCTGTCTTGGAGGCTCAATACCACCACCTGCTGTTCAGGATTGGGACTGTTATTCTGCATGGGTTCTCCCAGTGGCTTTTAGGAAGCCCAGCGGATTTTACATGCTGCTCTGCGCAGGTTACTTTACTCATACTGCTTTGTTCTCATAATCTTGTTGCTAGAGATTCTCCAGTTTAACTTTTCTTGTGTCTCTGTATTTTGATGTCCAGCATATCAGCCGAGGGACCTCTGCGGTTTACAATATTTTGCCACCAACAACATTGCCGGTGCCTGTTTGAGTCTGGACTATGGCCTAGATTCACTAAACTAACCTTTGTTGCGCGATCCGTGGCTGTTTTTTTGCCAGGCAACCGATTCACTACGAGTCCTCAGGCAAATTAATATGATCGGAGGCACGCCCCACAGCGACCTCATGGATCGCTGCAGAGTGATCCAGATGCATGTGCAGACCATCTTCTTTGCCTGTAGGTGCGATCTTGCATGCGCTTGATCTTTGCACAAGCAAGGTCAAAACAAAGAGGGGGGCGGGGTTTGGCTTTAATGGAACAGAACACGCTACAGCCAGATTATATGGAACAGAACACGCTTTTAACCCGCGGGTTAAAGCCACGGGCTCGCACTACAGGGACAAATTTCAGGGCGGCAGAGAGCAGGAGAGTCGGCAGAGCTTGCCTTCTTGTGCTTAGGAGAGCAAAAAATACAAATATTAGCAAGCTACATTTGATGTAATGCGGCAGGGACAGGGTGGAAGAGAGCAAGACGGTCAGCAAGGATGTAAGCGATTGGTCCTCGGGAATCGCTTCTTTTTGGATTGGCAAGCTCAATCGGTGTTCCATCTTCTGCCTTCCTACTTATGCATGCCATTTCCCCTTATTTGCATGTGCGGATCGGATCGGGCAGAAGAACATAAGAATTGCCGCTGCTGGGTCAGACCAGTGGTCCGTCATGCCCAGCAGTCCGCTCCCGCAGTGGCCCCTAGGTCAAAGACCAGTGCCCTAACTGAGACCAGCCCTACCTGCATAGGTTAGTGAATCAGGTGGAGATTGGAGAGGGCTCTCAAACTGGTCGGGACACGATCGGTGAGAGTAGTGAATCTAGCCCTATAACTCTGCCTCCCTCGATTCCCTTTCCCAGGGAGGGAGTCTGCTTGCGCTCTTTTCCCCCTGTTATTTCTTTGGATTTGTTGAGAGACTGTGTATGCAGCTCCCTGGGATGCTTTCGCCTTTGTCAGGATAGCAACAGGGGGTCTTCTGCAATTAATCTAATGCACACAGACATACTTCAGGTCATCTCATTACTTACCTCCCCAGAGCAAACACAGTAATAAGCAACCCAGGAGATACTGGGAAAGATGTTTTTACTAATATTTACATCGTTTCCACCCTAACTCAAGCCAGCGTGAGATTCCAAGACAATCTATTTTACTGCATCTACATCTGAAGGCATCCTGGTTTCCGTAGTTTCAATTTGCAATGGATAAAAGCAGCACTTTGAATATCCATGGTGCGATTGGTAGGAGACAATAAGGAGAGCTGGAAGAAATACCAAATGCTTTTTGGCAGCATGCAGAATGAACTAGGCCAGGTGCTAAATGGCCTAGTTATGATCTGGGCATCATTACATAAGAATATAAGAATTGCCATACTGGGACAGAACAAAGGTCCATCAAGCCCAGGCTCCTGTTTCCAACCATGGCCAACCCAGGTCCAAAGTACCAGGTAGAAACCCAAAGAATAGCAACATTCCAGAGCTGAGAAATGTGATGTCATAATGCCTCATTCCGCCAATGCCTAAGAGACAACCTCACCAGTGATGTCACAATGGCTTGACTGTTCTATATTTGGCTCACATAAGAACATAAGAATTGCCCAGGAGTGGCCAAAACAGATTTTATGCTGCTTATCCTAGGAATAAGCAGTGGATTTCCCCAAGCCATCTCAATAATGGCCTACGGACTTCTCTTTTAGGAAATGATCCAAGCCTTTTTAAAACCCCGCTAAGCTAACTGATTTCACCACATTCTTCAGCAACGAATTGCAGAGTTTAATTACACATTGTGTGAAGAAATATTTTCTCTGGTTTGTTTTAAATCTACTACGTAGTAGCTTCATCACCTGCCCCCTTTTCCTAGTATTTTTGGAAAAAGTGACCAAGCGATTCACATCTACCCTTTCCACTCCACTCGGTATTTTATAGACCTCTATCATATCATCCCCCCCTGAGCTACCTCTTCTCCAAGCTGAAGTGACCTAGTTATTAATACAGTTATAATACAAACTTCCTGATTGCAATAAACGTTCCCCGAGATTGCATTTCCTTTTGAATGGTGCAAAAACTGATTTGCCCAGTGTCACAGAGAATCAGGAGGTGACACGGGGCAAATCAGTTCTATTTTTCTCCTGTGCCTCTGGCATCCAATTTACTCTGGCTTTTCCATTCGATGTAGTCATGGTTAGTGAATAAAGAGCATCATTCATGATTTCTTTATTTAAAAAAAAGGTGACATAAGAAAGTGACAAACTGAATCCACAACTCAGCGTGTCTTGCTCTTAGATGTACACAGAGGGAGGCTGAAACTTAGATTCCATGATTTAGTGAAATTAAGTCTATAACGTTGTCCGTGATTAGAGGGTTTTTTCCTTGTCATTTGTGCTATTCTGATCATGACTTCAAACACTCACCCCCACCCCCCTTTCCAAAACTGTAGCAAGTGGTAACAGCTTTAGCGGTGGTAACAGCTCCGACACTAATAGAATTCCTATGAGCATTGGATCTAATACCATAGCGGCCAGTGAAAAAAAGTTTAACGTGGCATCGTAAATGGGGGAGGGGGTTAATGCGTGCAAAACTGATTTAATGCATGTTAACCTACCAGTTCATGTGCATGGGATTGATAGGCACCAATTAAAATGTTTTAATGCCTTGTCTTTGTCTGTTATATACTTTTTTAAAAAAAAATCTTGTTTTAATTTTAATATTTTTTTTAGCATTGTAAACCGTCTAGGTACTAGAAAATAGATGGTATATCAAGTAACGAATAAACTTGGAAACTTTATTATTATTAAAATAAATGTCTGAAATAATGCCAGACAGTTGTGCAAAAGTCCAAAAATACCCCAGAGAAGCAGAACATTTGTGGCCTGTACAATTCCTTAGAAAGCTGAAGGTTCTCTGTCTTGCGAAAAGAATTTATCTTTTGCTGGTTGCTTCCAACCAAGTATTCTTGTCTTTTCTTAATAGGACGTGCACACATGATCTCAAAACACTGTTTCCTTCACCAATTTCAGGCTGCATCTATCTTGTTCCGCTTAAAGAAATCTTGCCCTCAAAAATATGCAGCAGTAAAAAAAAAAAATGGATATATTTATTTATAACATTTCTAACCCGCTTAAACCTAAATGGCTTACGAAAAAGTACAGGAAAAAATGACTAACTCTCCCACTGTGCAAAAGCCTCAGTGATAGCGAGTCTATTGAAATCTGGCTCTACTCAAAGAACCAACACCTCCACCTCCTGAAGCAGCTCTACTTTGGCGAAACGCTGGCCCTCGTCGGTATGCAGTGGATTCATCTGACGCTAAAGTATTCATCAATAATTTCTTTTCTCATTTAATGCTCTGAAGTGAACTGTTCGGCACCTAAAGTCTCTGCATCGCACAGGTCTTTTCTAGATTTGAATTCCCGATTGAGGAGGGTTTTTTTTAATGCCCAGCTTTAGAGCCTAACATTTGGTTGGTGTGGAAGGGGTTCTGAGGCTTTTTCCTACCTCGTGGGTCTTTATTTTAATAGTTGGCCTGAGCGCTGGGGCTTTGGGTTCTGAACATTTTCACTATAAGACCTGGGATTCTCAGCGGGTTAGTTATGTGCTTGTAGTATGCTGATATTATCTTGAGGGAGTGGTATATTTGTCTACTCAGAGTATAACATTGGCATAAAAAACTTTCGGGTCTCTGTAGCACAGAGGAGAGCGCTCTACTTCAGTTCTATTAAAAAATCAATGAGGCCTCCTTATACTAACCCGAAAGTTTTTTATGCCGATGTTATACTTTGAGTAGAAAAGCCATAAAGAGTAAACTAGAGTAATATTAACCTTATTGCAGGACCTCATACACCTGGGGCATAACTCAAATCTCTTTCAAACCCTTACTGGGTTGGTGTATTTATCAACTACCAACATAAGAACCTAAGAATAGCCTTACTGGGTCAGACCCATGGTCCATGAAGCCCAGTAGCCCGTTCTCATGGTGGCCAATCCAGGTCACTAGTACCTGGCCAAAACCCAAGGTGTAGCAATATTCCATGCTCGTGTCTTTCTCAATAATAGACTATGGACTTTTCTTCCAGGAACTTGTCCAAATCTTTCTTAAACCCAGCTACTCAAATCTCTTTCAAACCCTTACTGGGGTGGTGTGTTCATCAACTACCAACATGATGTGTGTTTCAAAACCTAGAAGAACGGTTACTCAACCATTTTGCTCCTTGGTTTCATCAGGGGCCGTGCTGCTTCCTCTGTACATGTGCTTCACACCACACCACTGTAGGCAAATTTTCATATAATTTGTTTGAAACCGCACGCACGCATAATGCTTTCTTTTTTCTGGCTAGCAGTGCGAGCAAAAAGACTGAAGAAAATGTGCTTCTTGCATAGAAACATAGAAACATGTGCTTCTTGCATAGTAACATAGAAACATAGTAACATAGAAATAGACGGCAGATAAGGGCCACGGCTCATCAAGTCTGCCCACTCCAATGACCCTCCCTATCTATCTTTGCGGATAGATCCCACATGTCTGTCCCATCTGGCCTTAAAATCTGGCACGCTGCTGGCCTCAATAACCTGAAGTGGAAGACTATTCCAGCTATCAACCACCCTTTCGGTGAAGAAGAATTTCCTAGTGTCACCGTGCAGTTTCCCGCCCCTGATTTTCCACTGATGCCCCCTTGTTGCCGCGGGACCCTTGAAAAAGAAGATATCCTCTTCCACCTCGATGCGACCTGTGAGGTACTTGAATGTCTCGATCATATCTCCCCTCTCTCTACGTTCCTCGAGTGAGTAGAACTGCAACTTCCCTAACCGCTCTTCGTATGGGAGCTCCTTGAGTCCCGAGACCATCCTGGTGGCCATTCTCTGGACTGATTCCAGTCTCAGCACATCCTTGTGGTAATGTGGCCTCCAAAATTGCACACAGTACTCCAGGTGCGGTCTCACCATGGATCTATACAGTGGCATAATGACTTCAGGTTTACGGCTGACGAAACTCCTGCGTATGCAACCTATGATTTGCCTTGCTTTGGATGAAGCTTGCTCTACTTGATTTACAGACTTCATGTCTTCCCTGACAATCACCCCTAGGTCTCTTTCTGCTTCAGTTTTTGTCAAGATCTCGCCATTTAGGGTGTAAATCCTGCATGGATTCCCAGGTGCATGTCTTTGCATTTTTTGGCATTGAAACTGAGTTGCCAGGACCTAGACCAGCGTTCCAGTAGAAGTAAGTCATGCATCATATCGTCTGCCATTGAATTTTTGTCTGTTGTGCTTTTGCTCACTACATTGCTTAGTTTGGCATCATCGGTGAATAATGTTATTATACCTCGGAGCCCTTCTGTCAAGTCTCTTATGTAGATGTTGAACAAGATCGGGCCCAGGACGGAGCCCTGTGGCACTCCACTTATCACCTCTGACATTTCGGAGGGGGTGCCATTCACCACTACCCTCTGAAGCCTACTTCCAAGCCAGTTCCCAACCCAATTGGTCAATGTGTCACCCAAACCTAAAGAACTCATCTTGCTCAGCAACCTGCGGTGTGGTACGCTATCAAATGCTTTGCTGAAATCCAGGTAGACGATGTCCAGGGACTCACCAACATCCAGTTTCCTCGTCACCCAGTCAAAGAAGCTGATCAGGTTGGATTGGCAGGATCTCCCCTTAGTAAATCCATGTTGGCGGGGATCCCATAGATTCTCTTCGTCCATGATCCTATCCAATTCGCGTTTGATTAGGGTTTCCATTAGTTTGCTCACTATTGATGTGAGACTCACTGGTCTGTAGTTTGCCATCTCCATCCTGGAGCCTTTCTTGTGGAGTGGAATGACGTTAGCTGTCTTCCAGTCCATCGGGACGTTACCTGTACTAAGGGAGAGATTGAAGAGCGCGGATAGCGGTTCCGCTAGGACATCACCCAACTCCCTGAGCACCCTAGGGTGTAGGTTGTCAGGCCCCATTGCCTTGTTGACTTTGATTTTTGACAGCTCGCAGTAGACGCTGCTGGGTGTAAACTTGAAATTACTAAATGGGTCAACTGATTTATCCCTTGTCTGTGGCTGAGGGCCGATTCCCGGCGCCTCGCGGGTGAAGACTGAGCAGAAGTATTCATTTAACAGTTGGGCTTTTTCCGAGTCTGTATCTACATAGTCTCCGTCTGGTTTTCTGAGACGTACTATCCCACCCGAGTTCTTATTTCTGTCACTGATATACTTGAAGAAAGATTTATCTCCTTTCTGGATGTTCTTTGCTAGAGACTCCTCCATGCGGAATTTGGCCTCCCTAACTGCTGTTTTGATGGCCCTTGACTTGGCCAGATATTCTACTCTAGAGTCCTGTGTCCCTGATTGTTTATAAGATATGAATGCTTTTTTCTTCTCTTTGATGAGGGCCGAGATCTCCGTAGAGAACCACTGTGGCTTGTTGTTCCTACTCCGTTAGCTTACTGATTTAACATAGCGGTTTGTTGCTTCCTGTATGGTGGCTTTCAAAGTTGACCACATTTCTTCCACGCTGTCGGTGTCTGCTTGGCTTTGTAGCGCCTGGTGAACGAAGTCTCCCATGTCTTGGAAGTTTGTGTCCTTGAATTTGAGAACCTTGGTCATTGTGGTAGATTTCGTGAAACCTTTCCTGATATTGAACCATATCATATTGTGGTCACTGGAGGCCAAAGTTTCACCCACCGAGACCTCTGTGATACTTTCCCCATTGGTAAGTACTAGGTCTAGTATTGCCTGATCTCTTGTTGGTTCAAATACCAGTTGCCTGAGTCTTGCTCCATTCAAAGAGTTTAATAGCTACCTGCTGCTGCCGGAAGCAGAGGAAAGTGTGACCCAATCCACATCAGGCATGTTGAAGTCACCTACCAATACTGTGTCACCTCGCAAGGTGATATTCTCTATATCTCCGATTAATTCCATATCTAGGTCATCTTGATGTCTTGGGGGTCTATATACTACGCCAAGATACAGGCATTTGTCCTTCCCTCTGGCCAAATTTACCCAAAGGGATTCCCCAGTGTACTGTACATCTGTGATTCTGGTGACCTTAATGTCATCTTTAGTATATAATGCTACACCACCTCCCATTTTACCCTCTCAGTCCCGGCGAAGCAAGTTGTAACCTGGTATGACCATGTCCCATCCGTGGGAGTCTGTGAGCCAGGTCTCAGATATCACCACCACATCTAGGTCGGCATTCCTCATTTCTGTTTTCAAGTCTAGGATCTTATTTCCCAGACTGTGGGCGTTGACGTACATAGCCCTCCATGTTGTGTGTTTGTTGTATCTCAGTGAGGACGATCCCTCTTTATCATCTGGGACACCATTAGCATTATTCGCATGTCTCTCACACTCCCTAGACCTAGAGCTAAGGCTTGTTCCTGTCTCGGACTCCCCATGACTATAGTGTGCTCTTATCTCAGACTCTGTAATGTGTGTACCCTGTGGGGGTATTCCCGTTTGGGCTACTTGAGCTCCTATAGTGCAATTTGCAATGTGTGCACTCTTGCTGGTCCCGGAATTACAATGTGTACCCCCTCTAGACCCAGAATTGGTATGTGTACTCCCCCTAGACCCAAAATTGTAATGTGTTCCAGAAATATACTGTTTACTTAGCTCAGTCTCAAGAGAGTATTGGTAGCTTAGCTCGTTAGGTGGGTTGTTTGCGCCCGTACCCTCCCCCAACTTACCTGACCACGTTCAGGTCATTTCTAGCAAATAGAGGATTTCAATTGAGCATTCAACCAAAGAGCCTTAATATTATAACCTAGCAGTTATGTTCAGTCATGATGGATTCTCTGTGTGGTACAATGACAGAAACACAGCAGCCTCAAGTTAATAATTAAAAAAAAACCCACCTCTTCAGTGGGACCTTTGTTTTTTGTATATCAATGAAATTAGGGAACAGCTACTCTGGACTCAATAGACTCACTGAGTTGCCCGGTAGTGGTTGGAAATTGTGGTTCGTGATTTCATAGTATGATAAAAACCATCTGTTAGGTAAAAGTCTTTCTTTTCATGAAAATAGGTGACTATGGAAATTAATTCTAATTAAGACAGAGCATTTGCAGGTTGAGGGACAGGTCAAAGCCCCAGTGAATCCATATTCTAAGCATATAGGTATTTTCTTAAACATTGGCCTCTCTCTTCCCCCGTCCACCCCTACAGCCTCGGATTCTTATTCTTTGCACTTTACAAAACCTATGATTTATCCATACCATGTCATCCTCTCTGGATGATTTTTTAAGTTTTATTTATCATTTCAACAAACTAATTACAAGCATCAAACTTGCTTAACAGAAACGAGTTGCAAATATAGGCAAAGTGGCCGTAGCGTGTGGGTCATTTCTGTGCACTAAGGCCATTTGTGCTGCTTGGGTAAATGGCCAAATTTTGGATGTTTTTTTCCTATTCCTAGATGTGAGGTCACGTTGACGTCGGTCGGGAGGTTTCTCATTGGGTGTGGTTGATTCATTTGGAGTTGGAAGATTTAGCTGGTGAGCCCTACCATGGAACAAGATTTTCTTTTCTCATTTCAATTATTCTTGGGGTTTTTTCATTAATTTTGTTGAAGTTTGAGGAGGGATACTTAAGTGCCAGGACTCTTAAAATAGCGACACGCAAAACAGGGCCGCTGTCGAGTCTGGCAGTTTTTGGTTTGATGTGGTCTATCCTTCTGGTGTTTGAATTATTTTTGGGGAGAACTTGAATCCTATGTACTCCTGTGGTTAAGAAGATTTGGCTAAAAATATGTACAAAGTCTATACTTGTGGTTTTTTTGGAGTTTCTTGAGAGACCTATGACTTGATTGTGCTGAATTCTGTGGGCGTTTATTTTCCGAGGTCTCTTTTTCTCCACTTTTTTTTTTTATGATCATGACTTCAAACACTCACCCCCACCCCCCTTTCCAAAACTGTAGCATGGTCTTTAGCGGTGGTAACAGCTCCGACACTGATAGAATTCCTATGAGCATTGGATCTAATACCATAGCGGCCAGTGAAAAAAAGTTTAACATGGCATCGTAAATGGGGGAGGGGGTTAATGCGTGCAAAACTGATTTAATGCATGTTAACCTACCAGTTTATGTGCATGGGATTGATTGGCAACAATTAAAACATTTTAATGCCTTGTCTTTGTCTGTTATATACTTTTTTTTTTTTTTTAATCTTATTTTAATTTTAATATTTTTTTTAGCATTGTAAACCATCTAGGTACTAGAAGGTAGATGATATATCAAGTAACAAATAAACTTGGAAACTTTATTATCTAATATAATAAAACGCTAGGCCGCACATGCGCACTTCCTATGCGTGCGCCGGTTTTCCGTGAGCTGTAGCGACTCATAGGAAGTGCGCATGCGCGACTTACGGTCTGGCCTGCTCCCTGTTGAAAGACGCAGCGGTGGCTACTCTCACGATCCCCGCCTGCGTTCCCTCCCTTCCTGTAAGTTGGCCGTCCCGGCCGCCGTCGTTCCCTTGCGCACCAGTGCTCCATTATTGCTCTTGGCGTCTCCCTTACAGTAACTTTGCCGTCGCCGTGATGTAGGGACCCGCAGGTAGGAGTGCGCATGCCCCTACAGTACTCTCTCCGCTCTCTCTCTTCCTCCCCCCCCCGAGTCGGATGTCGACCGTGGCGGCCCGAGTCAGATGTCGGCCGTGGCGGCCCGAGTCGGATGTTGGCCGCGGCGGCTGTCGGCGGCTGCAGGCTACGGCAGCCAAACCCGGAAAGCATTTTAACATAAGTAGGGCATGGAGTTCAGGAGGAAGGTATGGGGGGGGAGGAAAATAGTGCACAGGGAAGTGGGGTGGGAGGGAAATGCTGCAACACACGGAAATGGAGGGGCAGAAAAGGGGTTGATGGACAGGGGAAGAGGTGCTGATGAACAGGGAGGGGGGCAGAAAAATGAAGACAGGCCTACTGCTGGACAGGGGGAGCAGGAAGGAGGTGATGATGGACAGGGGGAGGTAAAACAAAGGGAGAAGGGCTTCTGCTGGATAAGGTGAGCAGTGATGGGGTGGTGGAGGACACAGGGGAGGTAAAAGGAAGGGAGAATGGACAGGGGGAGCAGGCAAGGGGTGGTAGTGGACAGCCAAGAGAAAAAAAAAAAATGACAGACAGAAATACAGAAAGCGGCTAAGGAGAGAGAAAAAAAAAATAAAGACAGACACACACACATATATTCTAGCACCCGTTAATGTAACGGGCTATAAGACTAGTTATTAAAATAAATGTCTGAAATAATGCCAGACAGTTGTGCAAAAGTCCAAAAATACCCCAGAGAAGCAGGCTCAACTCAGGAGCCCAAACTGTTTAAAGTATTGTTTTGAGTTTCTGATTTAGATAAAGAGTAGTTCGTGTGATTTTCTTTTCTCATCTTTGGCCATACACTAATTTTCCCTTAAGACCATGAGCCCCTACCATCACCTATTCTGTAGGCAGTAAGGCCCTGATTGGGATTAGAAGCCTAGATGGGCACCTAACTTAGGCCCTTTTTATCAAGCTGTATTAGGGTTTTTTTTATCGCAGGCCACTGCAGTAAGAGGTTCGATGCTAACAGAATTCCTATAAGCATCGGAGCTTTTACCACAGTGACCCACAATAAAAAAAAACCCATAACACAGCTTGATAAAAGGGGGCCTTAATTTTTTAATTGGTTCAGTTTCAAGTTTATTCAAAAATTTTATAAACCGCCCAATTGGCCTTCTAGGCGGTGAACATTATGTTAAAAACATATATGGGGTAACTATACATCCTTTAAAACAATAGTCATAATTCAAAACATTTAAAAACAATACAAAAACAAACAGGAACAAAAAAGGAGAGAAGGATAGAACTACTATTTATCAAGTAAGAAAGAGAACATATAGGGAAAGGACAAAAGGGAGGGTAACAAAAAATAGATTAAAACTACGTAGCCCTAAAAAGGGCATTTAGGTCTCGAAAGCATCAAGAAAAAGAAATGTTTTTAGTTTTGTTTTAAAATGGTTAAGATTTGATTCTTCCCGTAAGTGGACCGGAGTATTATTCCAAAGAGATGGCGCGCTGACAGAAAAAAATGATAGACTTCATTGTATTGATAAACTTCAGAGATGGAACTGATAGCAAATTTTTAGTCGTAGATCTTAAAGACTTAGAAGAACTATAGGGAATAAGAAGGTTATTGATAAATTCTGGTTGACTATTTTGTCTAGTTTTAAAGATTAGTAAAATAATTTTGTATGTGATTCTATGTTCAACCGGCAGCCAATGTGCTTTATAAAGGAGGGGAGTAACATTTTCTTTGCGTTGAATATGATCTTCACTGCAGTGTTCTAAACTAAACTAAATCTTGGGTTTATATACCGCATCATCTCCACAAAGTGGAGCTCGACACGGTTTGGGATAGAACGGAACTCCAATGGAATTATATAAGAAAGTATGAAGAGAGATTAGGGCTTAGAGTACCAGAGAGGGGAGGAGGTTACATTTTGGAGAAGAGCCAAGTCTTCAGATGCTTACGGAATAGTTGAAGGGAGCTCAAGTTACGAAGAGGGGAAGTGAGACTATTCCAGAGCTGAGTGATTCTGAAGGAGAGGGAGGACCCAAGTTTACCAACGAGGGAGATGCCTTTTAAGGAGGGGTAGGATAATTTTAGTTTTTGCGTGGATCTAGTGGAAATTGGATTTGAGGAATTCCAGGATAGAGGAATAAGAGGAGGAAGGATGCCGTGAAGGATCTTGAAGGTTAGGCAGGCACATTTAAAGTGGACCCTGGAGATAACAGGAAGCCAGTGGAGCTTGGACAGGAGTGGTGAGACATGGTCAAATTTACTTTTTGAAGCTTAGCCGCGGTGTTCTGGATCAGTTGGAGTCTTCTTATTTCTTTAGCTATGCCCTTATAGAGCGCATTACAGAAATCAATACAGGAAATCACAAGGGAGTGAATCAAGATATTCAGGGAAGTGGGCTCTAACACTTTGGATATAGATCTAATCATTCGTAGCCGGTGAAAACAGCGCTGAACAACTGTGCTGATATGGAGATAATAACTGAGTTTACTGTCGAAAATGATGCCAAGTAATTTTAGGGATGACACAACTTGAAGAGATTGAGTTTTAAGTGTAATGGGAGATAAAAGGGAGAGTCCTTCTTTGTTGGGAAAAATCATTAATTTAGACTTTTCAATGTTCAAAGAGAGCATATGTAGGTCTAACCAGGCGTTGATTTTTTCCAATTTCTTGTTTATAAGATTCATTTCAGTTAAGTCGCTTAAATCTATTGGATGAATTAATTGCACATCATCTGCATAGGCAAACATTGTAAAGCCAATGGATTGTCCCAATGTTAAAAGGGGTGCAAGAAAAATATTAAAAAGTAAGGGAGATAAAATCGAACCCTGTGGGATACCATAATCTGTTGAAAATGGATCTGATATAGTTTTATTAAACACTACCTTAGAGGAACGGTCTGTAAAGAAAGATGAGAACCAATCCAAGACCTGGTCTGTGATTGCTATGTCCTTCAGACGGGCCAGTAGGAGCTTATGATCAATTGTATCAAATGCAGACGATAAATCTAAGGAAATGACTGGCTGGTGGTGATCGAAATGATAAATAACTTTTGTAGTCAACCCAATGAGAGAAAGTTCTGTGGAATGATATTGACGGAACCCTGTTTGGTGTGGATGTAGTACATTAGTTTGCTCAAAAAAGTCTGAGATTTGATGGAAAACTATTTTTTCTGTAAGCTTAGCCAAGAAAGGGGTATTTGAAATGGGTCGATAATTTGAAACTTCATGTGCACTAATTTTGTAGTCTTTAATTATTGGGTAAATGATTGCTTCTTTCCATGCTTTTGGAAATATTCCTATAGTTAAGCTAGAATATATTAGATTTAAAATATCTGAACCAAAGAGTGAAAAGAATCGTTTCAGAAAAAGTGGAGGAATAATCTCTGATTTAGCACCTTTTATGTTTAGTGTGTTTAAGGTTCTCTGTAGATCCTGGAGGGTGGGTATGTTAAATCTTAAACATTTAGACTGAGGAAGACTTGAAATTTCCACTGGATTAAATGACGAGTTTATAGCAGAGTCATCTGAACAGTGAGAGCTGACGGCACTTACTTTAGAAATGCAACTTCTGATCTTTTGGACTTTTGTAGTGAAATAAGAGGCAATGGATTGGGCAGAAGGTAATTGTACAGTCAATTGTGACTCTTTCTGCTGCGTAGTCAATGTTTTCACTATGGCATATAATACAGATGAATTTTTAGCTTTTTTTATTTGTATAGAATAGTAATTCTTCTTAGATTTAATTATTTCAGCTTTGTAATATGAAGCTTGATCCTTAAATTTGTTTAAATTTTGTAGAGTCTTATTATGCCGCCATTTTCTTTCAAGCGATCTCAATTGTCTTTTAATAAGGGTAATTTGAGGACTGTACCAGGGATTGCTTTGTTTACTTGGGGGGAATAGTGTAGGTGATAATGGGAGCTACAGAATCCAAGAGTTTGGTAATGGAAGCTTTCCAAGAAGCAACTTTCTCATCAATGGATGATTCTGATAATTTTGTTAGACTGGAAACAAAGTTAGAAGAAATAGAAGAAGCATACAGTTTTGAATAGTCGCGAGAGGTTATTATCGTAGAACTGAGGGTATAAAAACACTAGGTATAATGGAGTATGAAAAGGTAATAAGAAAAAGATCAGACCTAGGAAGTTGTGTTTAAGCTCCGACTTGGAATTGGTCTTTTAATAGTTTTGGATTAAGTACCATATCTAAAATATGCCCTGCATTATGAGTAAGACAGGTTAACAAAGGTTGAAGATTTAAATCGTCAAGAAGAGTTAAAATATCTGAAGTAAGAGTGTTATTTTTGTCATCAAAATGAATATTAAAATCTCCTAAAATAATGGGGTTAGAAACTGAAGTACAGAACTCAAAAATAGCAGACTGAAGTAAAGTTAGTGTTTGGCTATTAACAGGAGGGGGACGATAAAGCAGTAAATAATCCAAAGAGTGGTGAGATTTTAACCTAAATTGAATAAAATTCTAATTTAGAGAGTAAGGAATCCCGATGGATTATTCCTAAACCACCTCCTTTTTTTCCTTTTCGATGGTTAAACTGATACCCATAGCCTGGGGGACATGCATAGGCAAGGTAACTTTCATCCACCTACACTGAGAGGTCTACCTGAAAAGTAGGTGTGTTTAGGGAGCGGAGTTCGGGTTGTGGAATGAGTTAGGCGCGGATATTTTGGGCCTTGAAAAGCCTGGCCTAATAAACCGGCACCTAAGTTACAGTTTACTCCTGGCGCCTAACTTGAGCGATCTAGGCCTGATTCTATAAATGGCGCCTAGCTTTGGATGACCCACGGCACGTACCGTTTTCCTAGGCACCTACTGATTTCAGCACTGTTTATAGAATCAGGCTTTATGTGCTCACGCACTGGTTGAGCTGCTGCCTCTGCAATCAGAGGTTGTGAGACCAAATCCCGGTGCTGCTCCTTGTGACCCTGGACAACTCATTTAATCCTCCAATGCCCACCGCTTTGAAATGTCAAAAGCCACAAAAAGGCAGTATACAAGTCTCCATTCCCCTCCCTTCCCTATCGGTTAACATGCGGCAATGTTCGCTGTGCTAAGCCTACTCTCTGGGTAGCACGCAACGAAGCCTAAATTACTGCAAGATGCCTGCAAACATCCCACAGTAAAGCACACATTAGCGCTTTCTATGGCTAAATAAGGGCTCCCTAGAGAATAAGAGTAAAGACATGAAAATAAAAAAACACACCATAACAGCTATTCCATGAGAGCAGAATAAAAAGAGAAGTCCTAGAAAAGCAGGAAAAAAAAGCAAAAAAGAGAATGGGCCTAAAAGCAAGAGAAGTGGGGGAGGGACTGTTCACATCAGCCTTCGGAAAAACAAATGTAAATTTATTTTTTAAAAAAAGGTCTAAATCTTTAGAACATATATATAGAACAATTCAAGCCTAATAAAGAGTCCTTAAACCTTAATCCGTGTTTCGGCTTCTAAATGCAAGCCTTCATCAGGGGTGTGCTTTGTAATCACCAGTAGATGGCGCTGGTGTCATGAAAATGCAAAAAGGATTGCTCTGGGCTTGTATATGACCAACTAAATCTCTTGTATAAAAAAGGAAAAACCGATCTTATACTGCCTGTATGTGGAATTTCAAGCAGATGATCTGAAAAGTCCCTTCCCCACTTCTTTTTGTTCTGGGTTTTGTTATTCGTGGAGTTGCTTTTTCCTTTCTACTGTGCATGATACAGTCCAAACTCAACTCCAAAGAATATTCATTTCAACATCCATTCAGGCTCTCAGCTTCTTAACATTACCCCCCCCCTCACACCAAAAAAAAATCTGGGGCAATGAAGGTGTAAGAGACCTCCAAATGTTTAAGCACACATCTCAGGAAAAAAGTAACACCCAAATCAACATTCCAAGAAATATTTATTCCTCTCCTGCAAGGTCCTTTTCAGTAGATACCCAGATCCTATGGCCATAGAAACATTTGTAGGTCTTGTTTCAATCCCAAACTCACATACAGAGTTGCTCTTTCATAGAGTTCAAGACCCCAACAAAGCTGTAACATCGAACTGCTAGTAACCTCAACTGATTGTTACTTCTCACAGGGAAAAAGGGGGTATTAACAAGGGATATTACCGAAGCAGGAATCTTTAATACCTCAGCAATATGTTTCCTGTAAATATCCAAAGGTAACACATCCAGTAATCTGGGGAAATCTGAGAAGCAGAGATTTAATGCCTAGCTTGATTCTCTGGTTATTCCAACTTCCTATGAATCAAAGATACAGCATGCCCTGGCCTAAACAATATCTTCAGAGTCTTTAGATTCTTGGGGGGGGGGGGGGAAGGGGGCTGCAGTCCACTCCCTATATTCGTTCCTCAGGCCTTCCTGCTTCTGCATTAACTCACCCAGAGGTTTCCTCTGAGAATTTAAATCAGAATAAAGTTACACACCAAGGACTCAAGCTTGAACCCTACACTCCTGATAGCACCCAAAGTCCCCGGCAGAAGACTGGACTAGCGGCTTGTGACTCCGGAGCAGAATGACTTAAGTGGAAAATGTCTCATTTATTAGGGATGGGCAGCCAGGAAATCGTTGCTTTGTGTCATTTCCAGGAATTTGGGTTAATGTGGGTTTCCTCAGCCAATCTTGTTAAGAGTGCTTCCTGTTTGCAAAATGGAGGTCAGCGTTATCAGCCTTCAGCAAATAACCCTACACCCCTCTGCCCTCTACTCACCACCGTAGCCAGCAGTTTAACCACCCCCTCTAACTGTAACCTCTACCCTGGCATCCTGTTTGTCTGTCTTGATTGTTTAGATTGTAAGCTCTTTGGAGCAGGAACTGTCTCCTTCATGACTACAGTGCTGCATAGGTCTGGTAGCACTCTAGAAATAGTAGTAGCTGTTATTAGCAAATGAACCCCCCCCCCTAAAATGTCATGTTTCTGCTCATTTGTTAATGACATGCAACGATATGGAATATGTCATTAACATTTCTTATGTCATTGCAAACAACAGCTCGTCTCTACTGTTCGTTGGTCAAACGTGGTGACATCTGTTATATATCTTTCCTCTTAAAATTGGGCTTATTGCCTATGTTGTAGTACTAAGTTAGAACTTTTTATTATATGGGCTATCGAAGCACTTACCTTTGATGACAGAGAAACATTTCTCTTTTCAGAATGCTGCACAGGGGCTGTGACAAATATCGAATCGAATCTTCCATTTGTGAGTTGCACAAACCTCAACAAGCTCAAGGTGACTGATCAGAGAGCAGGAGGGGAGAAGGGGAGGAAAACGGGGGTGGGGGTGGGGGGGTGGCGAAGAGAGACAAGAGGAGGGGCCTAGGTGGCAGGGGTGGTGAAAAGACAGAAGCTGAAACATTTGGTTGTCAAAGAGGTAAGTCTTCAGGTTTTTTCTGAATGAGATGTGATTTGTCTCCTTCCTGATTGCTTCTAGAAGGTCATTCCAGGTTTTTACTCCCAGGTAAGTTAGCATGGAGTGGAAGACTTGTTTGTAGTGGAGGTACTTTGTGGATGGCAGGTTTAGTTGAATTCTGTTAAGGTTAGCACAGCGACCATTGCGGCATATTCTCCAGCTGATTTGGCACACGAGGCCTCTTCAGTTCATCACTTATCCATTTAGCTCTGCATCACACATGGTATATGGTCAAGCTTGTCACTTTGGTGAGACCTCATTTAGAATATTGTGTACAATTCTGGAGGCCGCACCTTCAAAAAGATATAAAAAGGATGGAGTTGGTCCAGAGGAAGGCTAATAAAATGGTGAGTGGTCTTCGTGATAAGACGTATAGGGACAGACTTAAAGATTTCAATCTGTATACTTTGGAGGAAAGACAGGAGAGGGGAGACATTTAAATACCTACATAATGTAAATGCGCATAAGTCGAGTAACTTTAATTTGAAAGGAAACTCTGCAATGCGAGGGCATAGGATGAAGTTAAGAGGTGATAGGCTCCGGAGTAATCTCAGGAAATATTTTTTTACAGAAAGGGTGGAGGAGAAAAAAGTCACGGAAAGACTTAACATGTTCTTTTCGTCTGTATTTACGAATGAAGACACAACCAACATACCGGAACCTGAGCAATTCTTCAATGGAAATCAAGCAGAAAAATGAACATCCATGGAAGTGAGCCTTGAAGATGTGCGCAGGCAGATAGAAAAACTAAAAACTGACAAAACCCCGGGTCCAGACGGAATCCATCCAAGGGTTCTGAAGGAATTAAAGGAGGAGATAGCGGAACTATTGCAGCAAGTTTGCAACCTATCCCTGAAAACAGGCATGATACCGGAGGATTGGAAGATAGCCAACGTCACGCCTATCTTTAAAAAGGGATCAAGAGGTGACCCGGGAAACTACAGACTGGTGAGTCTGACCTCTGTTCCAGGGAAAATGGTGGAAGCACTGATAAAAGAAAACATCAATAAATATTTGGAAAGAAATGAACTTCTGATACCAAGCCAACATGGTTTCTGCAGGGGGAGATCGTGCTTAATTAACTTATTGCACTTCTTCGAAGGAATCAACAAATGGATGGACAAAGGAGACCCCATAGACATCGTATACCTTGATTTCCAAAAAGTCTTTGACAAGGTGCCTCACGAGCGTCTACTCCGGAAACTGAAGAACTATGAGGTGGATGGAGACGTACATAGATGGATCAGAAACTGGTTGGCGGGTAGGAAACAGAGGGTAGGGGTGAAGGGCCACTACTCGGACTGGAGGAGGGTCACGAGTGGTGTTCCGCAGGGCTCGATGCTCTGGCCACTACTATTTAATATATTCATAAATGATCTAGAAACAGGGATGACGTGTGAGATAATAAAATTTGCAGATGACACCAAACTATTTAGTGGAGCTAGGACTAAAGATGACTGTGAAGAATTGCAAAGGGACCTGATCAAACTAGGGGAATGGGCGACGAGATGGCAGATGAAGTATTGCATGTGGGAAGCAGAAACCCGAGGTACAACTATACGATGGGAGGGATGTTATTGACTGAGAGTACCCAAGAAAGGGACTTGGGGGTAATGGTGGACATGACAATGAAGCTGTCGGCACAGTGCGCAGCATCTGCTAAGAAAGCGAATAGAATGCTAGGTATAATCAAGAAGAGTATTACAACCAGGACGAAAGAAGTTATTCTGCCGTTGTATCGGGCGATGGTGCGCCCGCATCTGGAATACTGCATCCAATATTGGTCGCCGTACCTTAAGAAGGATATGGCGTTACTCGAGAGGGTTCAGAGGAGAGCGACACGTCTGATAAAAGGGATGGAAAACCTTTCATACGCTGAGAGATTGGAGAAACTGGGTCTCTTTTCCCTGGAGAAGAGGAGACTTAGAGGGGATATGATAGAGACTTATAAGATCATGAAGGGCATAGAGAGAGTAGAGAAGGACAGATTCTTCAAACTTTCAAATAATAAAAGAACAAGAGGGCATTCAGAAAAGTTGAAAGGGGACAGATTCAAAACAAATGCTAGGAAGTTCTTCTTTACCCAACGTGTGGTGAACACCTGGAATGCGCTTCCAGAGGACGTAATAGAGCAGAGTACGGTACTGGGGTTTAAGAAAGGATTGGACAGTTTCCTCCTGGAAAAGGGGATAGAAGGGTATAAATAGAGGATTACTGCACAGGTCCTGGACCTGTTGGGCCACCGCGTGAGCAGACTGCTGGGCATGATGGACCTCAGGTCTGACCCAGCAGAGGCATTGCTTATGTTCTTATGTTCTTATATGTGGAACAGCCTCCCAGAAGATGTGGTGAAGACAGAGACTATGTCTTGGGATCTCTTGGAGAGAGAAAGAGATAATGGTTACTGTGGATGGGAAAATGTCATTTATCTGCCATCATGTTTCTATAACCATAAAGCTCTATGACCTCACAATGCAGGTGTAAAGAGCCTTAGCCTATAGGAAGAGGAGATGCAAATGTTAAGAGCCTTAGCCAATAGGGAGAGGAGGAGATAGTGGATGCTCTGGATGGGCCATTTGGCCTTTATCTGCCATAATGTTTCTATATTTCATTGGATTTACATCACAAACGTACACCTCAGTGCACACTCCGTCACACACTATTGGATTTACATTACAAATTCACTTTGCAGCACCCCATTATTTTCTGAAACACAGACCGTGTCGGGTGCTGCATCTTCATATATGAGAGCCAACATTGGGATGGGATCACTACATTGCAATTATTTCAATAAAAGATCCTGCGCTTTGTACAAGTTGATTAAGGCCATCCTTTGTCAACAGCTTTATGGATTGGCAAACCTCTGATTGAATCTTGTCAGTTTTCAAACTCAATACTTATCAGACCATCAATAATGTTGATTTTAAGTTATGTTGTTATCTTGAATACTGTGTAATCTGGGGGTGGGGGGTGGGTGTCACTGAATTATACCACTGTAAACCACTTAGTACTGATATTATAGTGGTATACGAAGGGCTACTGAAAAGTTCTCAGCCCAACCAACAAAGTTGGGGCAATCTCCATTGAGAGCTGCGTGCTTAGACCAGTGATTTCCCACTTTTTTTTTGCTCTGTCGGAAAAATATGGAATGAAGAGTAGAATCTGATGATTTTCCCTAAGAAAGATGGACTTTCTTTGATCAATCCCTTTAAAATAGAATCATTCACAATTCAACAGGTATCCACACTCAAACTATTAGGTGTAATCCTCGATAGAAAATTTTCCTACCAAATTAGCTCAATAGTGCAAAATTGTTCTACAGATTGCGTATGATTCGTTCACTCTCTACTGTTCTCGAACCTCAGTCCATAAACATCTTAATCCATTCACTTGTTATTTCTCGCCTAGGCTATTGTAACGCTCTCTACAAAGGAATAACTAAAAAAAGAAATCAGAATACCGCAATTAAAATAATTTTCCACGCCAAAAACTATGATCACGTTTCTCTAGTGATTAAGGCTTAATGGCTTTCAGTGGAGCACAGAATCTTACTATTGCTATTCAAAAGCCTTCTAGTAACCTCCCAGAATTCATTAATAGGCTCCTTATTCCTTATACCCCGCATAGATCACTCTACTCAATCTTACTATTCCATCTCTGAGGCACATTACTACTAGGCGTAATAATATCTTCTCAGTAACTGCCCCATCCCTCTGGATCTCCTTGACAAACTATTTACGAGAAGAGGTGCCTCTAAATAATTTTAAGTCCAAACTAAAATCCTTCATCTTTGCTGACGCTTTTGGACTTTAACGGTCCTTCTAAGGCCTAAATAAATTACAGCTGAACTTGAGCCTTCCTCCCCCCTCCCTATTGTTTTTTTCCTTTCCGTTCTTCCCTTTGTTCCTGTTCGTCCCAAGTAATATGTCTGTTATCTAACCACACTGGCAGTGTTTGTATTTATTTAATTAATTAGTTTACATATTCTTAATGTAATGTCTGTTTTTATTAATACTGTTTAAGTTATATGTAACTCTGTTTATTATGATTGTACACTACCTTGAAGCCTGATTAGGCGGTATATCACATTTTTAATAAACTTTGAAAATCACTGGACTCGTGTGTATAGCCCTCGATGGTGACTGCTCCAGCGTTGTTGGTTGGGCTGAGAACTTTTCAGCAGCCCCTCGTATCAAGACCAATAAATCAAATCCGAAGATGGCACATTACAAGGTCATCTCGCAGCAAATCATTCAGCTACCAAATAGCAAAAGTGTGGCACTGACTTCCCATCAAAATTTGCACAACCACGGTATATACAATGTTTCGCAAAAAGCTAAAAGCGTGGCTTTTCATGAAATCCCTACCGGAAGTCTAAAGAGACTCAGGTTAAATAAGCCACCTCAGTCTCTCTTTATAATTTGATAACATTTTGATAACTTTATGTAGCGTGTATAAATCTCTGTAACATGTTTTAACTCTATACAGAATCCTATGTAATCCAGCTAGAACTCTAATTAATGAGAATTCTGAGGGATATAAGAATACATATAACATCTGCAGATGATACTGGGGCTACACCACCGAGTGTCCCTTCTAATCAAGAAGCTTTGCCAAGACAACTGGGCTTGTTTCAGTTTTCCCTTTATACAGCTTTAATCTTTCACATAAACTATACTAAAGGCAAAAAGAGCTACATGACTGATTTCAATGTGCAACCATTAAGCAAGATGAAACAGCTAAGTGGTTTACAATGCAATCCGATACTAAGGCATGTTGCACTAAGAAATGACCTTTTCGTTTTCATTTATATTTATGAAAGGAAAAGGTCCAATTTTCGTTGAAGATGTGGGAGGATAAAGGCCTATGTCAGACTGATGATTGCCTAGTAGTTAATCACCTTTGTATCTTAGCCGACCATGATCATAAATCATAGATAAATTAAAGTCTATTGTTGACCAATTTTAGTGCTGAATGGGATGGCTGACTTCAGGACGGTTTCATAATGGTCATTGTGATCATTAATCGTTACTATGGTTCAAAATGACAGTCAATATCTTGCTAAGACATGTTCAAAATCTATAGTCATTTTGAGGTCAAATCATAGCTAAACTTCTCAAACTAGCTCATTCGTATTTATGCTCATCCCAGTTCCTCTCTCTAGAATTTTCCTCTGGGAGTATTGCAGGTTGTCAGCCCATGTAATTTGAACTATCAGAATCCAAAATGGCTGCCATTAACTCTACTTGAGAGCTTGGGCTGAACTCTTTCTTTCTTTCTTCCTCCATCTGAAATAGGGTTTTGCCAACTAGTCAGGATTTCAGGATACCCACAATGCATGAGATCGATTTGCATATCCTATTTGTCATCTATATGCACTGTTGATATCCTGATAACCCAACTGTCTCTGGGTTCCAAAGAACTAGTTTGGGAAGCAATAGTGATTTTGTGTGTTAAAAGGAAAGCCATATCTTATACTTGTAGTTTTTGAAATGGTTTTAGCAAGCTAAAAGCATAGCAAACAGTCACACATTACTGAGGGATTAGCCCAGAGAATGAATAGTTAGTGCTGTATACAATTATTGTATGTGATTGAGTTTGATTCCTAACTGAGCTTCTTTTCATGAGTCAGTCACAGCTGGATACACTGCAGTGGAAAAAAGAGAGAATATTGTCCTTTAGTAGCGGTATTTTAGTAAGAGACCTCTATGCATCCTATTATCTGTTACAAAAGTAGAGGAAAGGGGGCTTACACTGGACTCTCCAGCATGACTGACCAGGTTTGGGTATACCACTGAGCTGCCCAGTTGACCATTGTTGACCTCAGAGGAGCTAAGAGACCTTCAGCTTTAGAGCAGACAACTTTTAACCCTTGACTAGGAAGGATCGTTCTGTATGTCCATTCCAAGGACTGAGGCAAAAATGAATATTGGAATGAAGAGGGAGGAAAGCCAGCTGGAAACGCAGGGACAGATGAATGTCAGACTCTCTCCTGGAATGACTGGGAATGGAACCCATTCTCTGGAAAGTCAGTTGTCTTCCTCCTCTGCCCCTCAGTAAATAAAACATTTAAGCCTCAAGATTCTTCTCGAAGAGTTTATGTCAGGGGGACCATGCTGATTGTGCCCGTAATTTGGTTCTCTGAGGATGTGCTAGTAATCTCCAGTCACACATCATTAGGCGTCACTGGAAACTGAACATAACTCCAGAGAGAGGCTTAGAGCCAATAATTCATTCTGTGAGGATGGTGACAAGAAATTAGGGACAGAAAGAACAAACAGCGAAGAAGACTCTGCCGTCCAATCACTTTTATTGTAGCACAAGACTCGACACGATCGTGTTTTGGCTCCAACTGGGTCTGCCTCAGAAGTCTAAACAAACATATATAATACAAGCGTACAAGCTTACATCTCAAAATAAAAATAAATAAAAACATTGCTTAAAGAAAATCCACGCATAATAAAAGAACAAAGGGTCCAAATACTTATCACGCAATGATGTATCACTGATATAAACAAACTAAGATTGTTTTTACATAAAAAATAAATAATGGCGGTTGCATGAGTATATCTGCATAAATGAACTGATGAAAACAGACAAAAAGATGGTTAACATATGACATGTGTGAAAAGCATGTGAATGTCATTGTGAATATAACACATATACTATAGAAATACATCTATGCACATGTAGATGGATCTTAGTTTGTTTATATATATATTTGTTATTTCCCTATTATTTTTGTTCACAAGTTTTAAAAATTTGTCTACGTATGGCCCATCAGTGATGCGTCATTGCGTGATAAGTATTTGGACCCTTTGTTTTTTTATTATACTTGGATTTTCTTTTTAAGCAATGTTTTTATTTATTTTTATTTTGAGATGTAAGCTTTTAAGCTTGTATTATATATGCTTGTTTAGACTCCTGAGGCAGACCCAGCTAAGGCCGAAACACAATCGTGTCGAGTCTTGTGATACAGTAAAAGTGATTGGACGACAGAGTCTTCTTTCTTTGGGAAGTTGTTGTCTTCTGTTCGACAAGAAATTAGGAACCATAATGCTGAAAAAAGGAAGAAAAAGGCAGCCATTCCCACAGTTCATGACGAATGTACTGTATGCTCTGGATATGTCACTTTAAAAAGACAATATCTTACTTGTAAAAACGCATCATTCAATAACAACCAGTGAGGCAATGCAGATTGTTTTTGGGTTGCTCAGTTCCTACATCAGAATACTGAATTGATATAGGTACAATAAGTAATTCTCAAATAATAATAATAACATTTTATATACCGCAGGACCGTGAAGTTCTATGCGGTTTACAATGATTAGAAAGATGCTACAAATTGAATGGAACATACATAGTTAGAGATTAGTGGCTAACAGTTTACGGGATCAGATTTAGGGGAGATATTGTGATGGGAGCAATTGTACAGATTCGTTACCTAGGTAATTCAAGAACAGGTATATTTTTCGGTGTTTCCTAAATTCGACATAGTTATTTGTGTGTATAATTAGTTTTTCCAGGTCTTTGCCCCATAAGGCTGCTTGATACGATAGAAGTTGTTGATGGTGCCTCTTAAATTTACATCCTCTAGCCGATGGGGAAACAAACTTCAGGTGTGTACTTCTCTTATGTCTGTTGGTTGAGAAGGAAAAGAGGTCAGTTATATATTTAGGGGCTAGACCGGATAATACCTTGAAGCAGAAACATCCCAGCTTGTACTTCGCACGTGCCTCCATTGGCAGCCAGTGCAGGAGTCGGTAGGAAGGGGTTATGCGATCGGACTTCTTCAACCCAAAGATCAACCTGACTGCCGCATTTTGTACCAGTTGTAGTCCCTGCATGTTCTTCTGGGAGATTGCCAGATGGGCAAATGTTACAATAATCGAGATGGCTTAGTATTAGGGTGAAAGGCCCCTCTCCTTTTCATATTAAGCTGTTAAGTAAACATAATTGGACACAGAAGGGGTTAAAGTGTGCTTCTTCAGCAGGAGAGGCAACAGCTCAGGAGACCTCCTGGGACTTGAGTTCCAATCCTATTCTGTCTATTTGTTAATTCTATTCTGCCTGAGCTCTAATCCAAGCTCGTCCCTGACAAGCACATAGTTGGGCAGAGTGCTAGTATCATGTTCTCGTCTGTGGAAGCTCTTCTGTGGCTTAAACACCGAACCCATTGAAACGAGCAAAGTAAAGCGAGTCCATTCAGCACGGACAGCTCCCAAGTCATTGCTTTTTGCAGCAAACCGTGATTTGAATGTATCAGTGGCTTCTTCACATGCATCCTACAGGCATTGAAGATTAAGGAAAAATACTGGCCAGGGAGCGTGGAAGCAGCAATTGGATTGTTTTGAGTAACAAGCTCTGTGTATTTGTGCCCGTCGGTGCTTGCCAACCTTTGCATGTTCTATCAGCCACAGAGGAAACATTTTAAACTACTGCTCTGTTAGGTCCCTCAGCCCCTCTTCTGACACCAGAGGAGTGGGGGGGGGGGAGAGTTTGTTTTTTTTCACCGTTTTAACTCTTGAGCGCATGCACTTTGATCATTAGACCATGCCATGCTAAGCACAAGGAGAGTACTGGGCAAATTAGTTGAATGAGGTCCCTGGGAATGATCCTGAATGTGCAGATAAAGGATTCATTAGACGAACATACTGTGGCTCCGCTTGGGGTCTAATTGTCATTGTTAGCAGGTAACAAGGCTGAAGCACAGAGATGGCGCTTATTAGCAAGAGGGCGAGACGCTGTGATTCTGTGAATGAGTCAGAGCTTTGTACGTTCAGGCTTCGCAGTGAATTTTTAGCTGCACAGTAATTGGACAGAGAGACTATCATCAAACTCTTCTTGTGGCAAAGCAATTCTGAGATCACCATCCTCTTCCAATCATCTCCTTTCACTGCCCTCTGATGCTTGGCCATCTTTATGACTGAAGAAGCAAATTTAAGCCTTCAACAATGAGATAAACAAGCTGTCGGGTGGTAGACTTAGAAAACAAGAGAAAGATTTGCTGTGGAACTAAAGACCAACTTCTTAAGCGTTAGAAAACCAGGCAGCATTCCGTGATGGTGGGTGCCTTTAATCTGGAGAGTATAGTCACAGAATATGTTAATAAAACAACTCATATAAGATTCGTGCAAAAAGTGCAGCAGTAAAAATAGATATGCTGTGTTTCCCCCAAAATAAGCCCTACCCCGAAAATAAGCCCTAGTTAGACCGCCCCCAAAGCCCCTCCTGCCCGCCCTGCCGTGCAGCTGAATCCTGCCGACTCTCCCACCGCAAGACCGACATACCTCCTTCCAAACAGCAATGTCGGCTGCTTCCCAGTCTTCTCCCGCCAGATCCTAACCTCTGCCGCATCACCGAGGATGCCATCAGCAATGCGGCACAGGGAAGGCCCCGGCGGGAGAAGGCTGCAAAGCAGCCTGTTTAGAGTGCTGCCGACACTGCTGTTTGGTGGGAGGGTCGGTGGGGTTCTGTTGCATGGGGGAATGGGAGGGATAGAAAGATGCTGCAGAGGGAAGGCACAAGGGGATGGGTGAGAGGGGAGGAAAGATGCTTCACATGTGGAGGAGAGAAAGGAAAGAGGAAGAATTGGGGTAGAGGAGAGGAATAGAGAGATGATTATTGTACATGAAAAAAATAAGACCGACCCCAAAATTAAGCCCTAATGCATTTCTTGGACCCCAAATTAATATAAGATAGTGTCTTATTTTCGTGGAAACACGGATAGTATGCCAAGAAGGAGAATCAGTTCACTGGTAGAAAATTAAAGCGTGATCCAAGGTAATGCCTAGGACATGAGTTCAAACCTTATTTCTAAGAGTGACTCTCTGTGCAAACTTTGCACAGATCACTTTCTCTCTCCATGACTCCAAGTCCCGAGAGATTTCACTTCCAGTTTTCTGATGAAGAAACTAATGAACACATCATAATTGGATTCTTTGAGCCTCTCCTACTCTGATCTCGTCCAAAAACAAAGACAGATAATTATTTCTAGGATTTAAACTAAGGATGCGGGGAGACAGCAGAGAAATGGGAGGTTTGTTAACCGTGTTTTCACTGAAGTGCAATTTCTAGTGTTGCTGTGAGAGAATGGACATCTACCTCTAGCAGGTTGGTGAAGACACACTAGGAAGCAACAAATGTGGTCTGCTGGAAGGAAGGGGGAACAGGAGTTGATATACAACACAGAAAGCTACAGCCTCATCACCCTGAGGTTCTGGGTTCAAACTAGTGCTTCCTGATTCAGGGGAAAAATGTTTGATTTGATTCAGCCTATTGAATTGAATTTTCGATTTGATTTGATTAACTTTTCCATCCTAATTGGGTGGGTTTATTTTTGTAGCCTCTTCACCCCCCCCCCCCCTTTTGCCCTCTCTAACCCACACAGGTACTATGGTATAAACAAAATAAAAAAGACTTTACCTCTCTCTCTAAGTCCTAGCTCATGCTTGCTGTCTAACACCAGCTCTTGCAGGATCCACATTTCAAATCTGCCCTATTGTAATCACAAAACAGAAAATAATTTTTTTCCTACCTTTTGTTGTCTGGTCACTTTATTCTTCAAATCATGTTGGTTCCAGGCTCTGGTTTCTGTTTGGCTTCTGTTAACTCGCTCACCGGGGTCTCCTGTCCATTTGATGTTTTCTTCTTTTTCCATCCTCACCATTCATCTTTCATCTCTAGACCTTCCCTTCCACTGCCATATCCAACATTTCTATTTCTTTCCCATTGTCTACCTTCTCTCTCTCTCGCTTTCCCTGCCTTGTGTCCTGGGTCAAACCTCTCTATTCTCCTCCATACAGCATCACTCCCTTCTTCCCCTTCATTATCATGTGCAACATTTCTTTCTCTCTCCCCATGCACTATCTCTCCCTGCCTTTCACCCTACATCCAACATTTCTCTCTCTTCTCCATGAATTTCTCCCTCCCCTCCACCATATGCAGGATTTCTCCCTCTTTGTTGTAGCTCTCCCTTCATCTCCTCTACCCCATATCCAACAATTATTTTCTCTTCTCTCCCCCCATGTGCAGCAGCTTTCCATCCCTCCTATCCCCCTGTGCAGCATTTTTCAATTGACCCCCCCCCATGAGACCTAACATACTTTTGGGCCTCCTAAAGCAGAAGCAGCAATGGCGGAGGCCAGCAGGCAGAGGCAGCGCAGTAAACAGGCTGCTTCTGGCCTACCCTCTGCCACCAATGCCATCAATGATGTCATCAGTGATGCGGCAGAGGGAAGACCCCGACGGGGCAGGCCAGAAGCAGCCTCTTCATTGCGCTGCCTCTGCCCGCCACCACCACTGCTGCTGCTGCTGCTGATTCAGGAGACCCAGACATATCAGGAGACTTAGGTCTCACTAAATCAGTAAGTCTGAGTTTTTAAGAAAATGAATCGATTCAAATCAATTCACCGAAGTGAATTGGTGAATCAATTGAAATGAATGAATTGGACAGCACTAGTTCAAACCCATGCTGCTCTTTATGACCCTGGGCAAGTCACTTCAGGGCAAAGAAGCGCCCAAAAGTTAGGCGCCAATATGGGCACTGTTCATGGCGATTCAAGTACAATCTTTAATCTGTAATTTAATCTTTAATGACTCACGCTGAGCGGCACCTATTTCAAAGGCGCCCAATAAATAGGCCAGCTTTAGGCACAACTAAAAGTTAGGCACCTGTGTGAGTGCTTAAGTACGCTTAAGAGCAGCGATTCTGCCACAAGGCACCTAACACGTAGCCACGCCCAACTTGCATAGCGCCTATTTTTTTTTAGAGGTGCCTTATTGCAGAATCGCGCCTTCTTGATAGGCACCTAAGTTTCAATTATTGCTGATTAAAAAGCTTAATTGAGCTTGTTAATCAATTTAGATAGGCGCCTATCTAGTTGGGTGCCTCCAAAATAGACGTCGGTTACAGAATTTGGGTCTTAATTCCCTACCCCCCTCTAGGTACATTAGAGAGATTGTGAGTCCGCCGAGACAGACAGAGAAAAATGCTTGAGTACCTGAATAAATTCATGTCAACTGTTCTGAGCTCCTTGGGAGAATGGGATAGAAAATGGAATGAACAAATGAGAAAATAAATATTGAGTCCCATTCTCCCCTCTCCCTTCCCTTCCCTTCCCTTCCCTCAGGAAGACCATATTTGCTGTTTTCTAGTGTGTCTTAACCAACATCACCCAACCCTTCTGCATCACTGTCCAACGATGGCTGCTTTTTCTTTTTCGTAACACATCATACCTCAGTAAGTTGCATTGCACATAACCCTTCCATTGTAGCAGAACGTCAATCGCACAGAATTCCTAGGGAATGGTCAGAGCCTGGGCTTGTGTTACACAGATGGATATGTGGCACATGACAAGGTAGCCCAGGAGACACTGTTTTTGCAAAGAATTGTTGCCGAGTTTGATGTGTGCATAACAAAAAGTTTGTTGTCGGTGAGTATGAGCTATTATTTCCTATTTGCAGATGAGTTGACGACCTTATCGCCTCCCCAGAAACGGTCATTTATAAACATTCTAAAACAAAGGAAAAATTTCTGGATTGCAGCACCCACTAACTCAGAGGGGGGAAAAAAAGTTCTCTGAGCTATTGGAGAGCTTATCTGACCAATGGAAGCTGTCGGGGAAATCACCCATTTGTGGCTGACTTATCCTGCTGTCTACGGAGAAACTACGATTCTCCCTGCCCCAACCCTGCAAGTTCTGTCCTCATCTGCACAAGCCTCAAATACTTAAAAAATCATGAGTTCGAGGCTTGTGCAGATAAGGACAGAACTTGCAGGGGATGGGGGCAGGGGCAGAACTCGCGGGGTCGGGGACAAATTTGTCCCCGTGTCCTTCTCTAGACTGAAGCTCAAAATTTGCAGATGGTAAAGCAAAGTGAACTGAGGGGTCCTGGGAAGACCCAGAGCTGAGCGGGCATGAAAAGAAGGCATTCAGAAGCTGAAATGAGGCCTGGCCTTTTCTTGGTGATGTCGGGGAATCGGCCAAGCTGAGATCTTCCCAGGCTGCAGCACCCTTAGTCCTGGTCCCAGACTGGAGCATCTCGCTGTTTAAGCTTCACTTGGCAGCCTATTACATCTGTTGCCATGGAAATGATTTATGCCAGGATTAAACAATGAGCCTGGGAACAGTCGCTAACACGTAACATTTAAACCCCTGGTGATACCGAGAGGCAGATCAAATTTCCTTTCTGCCCCAGAAGACAGGCCCTCTGACATTTATACGGCTCCCTAAGACAAAGACCCCTGTCAGAAGGTTATTAATCGTAATCTAACAATAAACCAAAGCTGATATTAAGCCCTGTCACCGACTGACAAACCCTGGTCTCCGATGGCCCATTCTGATCCTTTAAGCCCTGTCTAGGATAAAATGTCCTTGCTACCAATGGGTTATTACAATTTACATTCTCACACTAACGAGGGAAACTAAACCATAAAATGTTTGTTTATGAGCTTTGTATTCCTGTCGTGTGTCACTGTCATCGGACACCGAGGAAAGAAATTTAGCAAGCGGGGTCTTTTTGTGTCGCTTTGGCATAGTTTGATTTTGATTTAAAACTGATTCATTGGCGTTTTAATTACTCTTAGGTCTGCAATGGGAAAGAAGTCTTTTGAAAAAACTTTCATTTCATGTTTATTAAAACTTAGATTCCACTGACTGAATCTCAGCAGATTTCCGCCGAACATTGACATTGCAGACATGTCGTGTCAGACAGTATGACAAACTCATAGCAGTCGACGGAACCGACTGGATAATACCGAGAAAAACTTAAAAAGTGACTAAAACATAGCAATCAATTGATTTTCTTATGGAAAACGTTCAGAGACGTCTACAGTCTTATGGCCGACAGCAATGGCTCCCAAATCTCAGGGACAGCAATCGACAACCCTGAATTACAAGTACAGTTTGCTCACAGTGTCAGGGATTTTTGAACCATTCTCCCCAGAGTTTAGCATGCAGAACACTCACCGAGGACGATAAAAGGAAAAAAAAGGTTGGGATAACTATTAAAGGACTGTAGAATGTATAGACTTGTACATCATCAACGTTGGCAATTCGGAGCTAGTGCTATAACCTTGAAATCAGAGAGCTTTGATATTGGACTTTTGCATCAGAAAGCAGACACACACTTATGTTTTGTGCTAGTCCTTTATTGAGATGGATGGAAACACCGAGGTACGAAGGCATAGAACTGTGAGGTGTTTGTGTATACTGTGAGATGTTTGTGTAGAACTGTGAGGTGTTTTTATGGTATACCAATGGAGATGTGATGTTATGTACAGAGAAGGAGATAAAATGCCTCCCTTGTGAAGGCAGGCTAAACAGGTTAGGATTCAAGCTTGGAGAATAGTTGACTGAGAGGAGATTTAGTAGATGGGGTGGAACAGATAGAGAACAGCTGTTCAACCAACCAAACAACAGAAAAAACCAAGAGGCCAGAAGACTCCGTTTGGAGGAGGATGGGCAGGGGAGGACTTCAATGGCTGGGAGGGTGTAGATGGGCTGGAGTAAGTCTTAACAGAGATTTCGGCAGTTGGAACCCAAGCACAGTACCGGGTAAAGCTTTGGATTCTCGCCCAGAAATAGCTAAGAAGAAAAAAAAAAAATAATAATAATTTAAATTGAATCAGGTTGGGCAGACTGGATGGACCATTCGGGTCTTTATCTGCCGTCATCTACTATGTTACTATGTTAACAAATCGCCTGCTTTGTAGTCTCTGGGCCACTGAAGAATAAGAGCTGAACTCCCTGATCTGGGGCTTTGGGAACATTTCCTTTGCAATCAACCTGCAGATCAGGAACGCAGCCTAAGTTGCAAGCCTGAGTCCTGCAGCCTGTACTTAGCTCCGGTAGCAGCAGGGTTACCACAGGGCACTCATTTAAAATTATTTGCACTTCTTGTCTGCCTTCTGTCTCTCTGTCAATCTTCACTAACAATGTGATAGCATATTTTTTTTTTGTTAAATATATGCATTGTCAAAAAGGTTTACCATCAAATTTATCCTGGAAACCTAGGAGAAGCCATAAAGAGATGCAGTCTACATGCTGAATATGTGCTTCCTTGTGCTTTAAGAAAAGTTCCAACAAATAACTGCTGAGAAGTGGGATCAAATGGTCAGTTGGTCTTTATGGTTTATTTGTACTTTCCAGATCGCCTTTAGCACGACACATCAAAGCAGTTTAGAAATGTAAACAACTAAACACAAAGGAAAAATGATAGTCACAAAAACCACAACACAGGGACTCCAGAAATCAAAGAGAGTAGGACAGACGGGAGATTGAAAGAGAACCTTATAAAAATGAAGATATAGACACCATTTGCTGTCCACCATGAGCCCGCAAGAATGCTGCAATTAAGCTGGGTTCGTGTTGACTGTACTAAAGAAATGGATAGAGGATATGTACTAGATTTGGCGTATTTAGATTTTAGCAAAGCCTTTGACAGTGTTCCACACAGACGTCTAATAAATAAACTGAGTGCCCTCGGAATGGGTCCCAAAGTAACGGGCTGGGTCAAGTGGAAGGCGACAGAGGGAGTGATCAATGGAGATTGCTCTGAGGAAAGGGATGTTACCAGTGGTGTGCCTCAAGGTTCTGTTCTTGGGCCTGTTCTTTTTAACATTTTTATAAACGATACTAGTCGTTAAGCCCGTTACATTAACGGGTGCTAGAATTTATGTCTGTCTGTATTTTTATTTCTGTCTCTTTCCTCCCTCCATTTCCCTGTGTAGCGCTGTCTCTGCTTTCTTCCTCAGTCTGCACTCTCAAGCTGTGGCTGACTATCCTGCTGTCCACGGAGAACCTACGTTACAGGTAAGTAACTACACTTTACTGCTTAGCTTTTTCTCCCTGCAAGCATCTCTGCTCTCTTTCTCATCCCCAGTCTCTTTGCTATTTTTCTCTTCTTGCAGGGGTCTCTGCTCTCCTTTCTCTATATGTTCCTGATTCCTGCAAACTTCTGTTTTCTCTGTATGCTCTTGATCCTGTGTTTCCCTGTAGGTGTCTTTTCCCTTTTTTTTTTTTTTATTCCTTCTTCATGTATGGTTGATTTATTAAAAGTTTTTTTATTTTTCCTATTTGTTGCATGCCTGTCTCCTTGGCCGCTGTATGTTTCTAATTTTTTGCTTTGTGTGTTTGTTTGTGTTTTTATGCTGATTGTATACTTTTATTGTTGTGCATATCTTGGAGACTGAAGGTCTGCTGCAGTGGCCGATGTCCTTTTGTTTTGCATATCTTGGAAAGTAGAATTCCTCTTCTATACTGCTACACCACCCTGCCATCCTTTGTCAGCTATAGATTAAACAATTAACACCTTTTGTTTTAGGCTTTCAGTGTTCTGAAGACAGATGGCTAGAGTCTTTCAGAGGTCAGTGTAAGAAATACATTTAATATAATTCTTAAATTCAGATATCCAGCCATACTTTTATCATTCTTAGATTCTTTCAGAGTTCAACCTGAGAAATGCATTTTATAATTCTTATATCCAGAGTTCAAGCTATACTTTTTTAATTCCAAATCCAGCATAATTAATCATATCGTGCTACAAATCAGCTATGGGCTTTGAGTTGCTCACTGACATTTCGGTTGCCTGGTTGCTTTATAGCCAGTTCAAAGATTGATGGGTTAATGAGAGACTTTAAGATCAGACTGCTTTTAAGGAAGCATGACAGGCAGATAGACCTAAACTATTTTCAGTCTGGGTTACACCTTTCTGTCAGTGAAACCAAGGCAAGAGATCAAGAAACGAGAGACAGCATATGGTGATATTGATTTACAGAACAAGTCGAGGCAATGCAAGCTACACCAAACGGATCCACCCCAATTGCTAGTTCAAGCCCATAAAGAGCTTTCAGATGCTTAAACATCAATTGCTGGATTGTAGCTCTTCCGTATCATAATATGGATTGGACACATCATCCTGTAAGCTGCACTTCATACTTCTTAAAAAATCAAAATGGTTCAGTTTCCTCCTTGAGTTTTGCTTTAGACTTAATCCACCAGTACTTGTGAGAGCTCAGAAGCCACATCTCCAAATAGCAGCGGATCCTCGCTCGTGACATGTTTTAAATGCTCCTTCCTGCGACTAGGCTGCCAACTTCTACCTCTTTTTGGTCAAGATGCAAGAGCAGGTCTGAACCATGAGCTGAGGGAAATTCCTTGTTGTAGAGAAGACAAATTTTTTCCCGTCCCGGTGGGAACTCATTTTCCCATCTCGTTGGCTCTTATTGGTTGAATGAGACATTATGACGTCACAATCTCAGCTCTGCTTCTCAAAGACTGAAACTCTTCACACTATTTATTCAATTTTCTATACTGTTCTCCCAAGTAGCGAATGCCTGGGGACAAATTTTCCCCGTCACCGCGGGAACTCATTTTCCCATCCCATCCGTGCCCCATTCCTGCAAGCTCCATCCTCATCTGCACAAGCCTCAAACACCTTAAAATCATAAGTGCTCGAGGCTTGTGCAGTTAAGTCAGAGCTTACAGGAATGGGACAGGGATAGTGACAAAACTCAGGGGATGGAGAATTTGAGTTCCCCGTGTCATTCTCTACCTTGTTGGTCTTTTGCAAGATATTACATTACATTACATTACATTAGTGATTTCAATTCCGCCTGTGCCTTGCGGTTCTAAGCGGATTACAAATTAGAAGAGATCTGGACATTACCGAGAGAATTACGTAACAATGATTACCGAGTACGGTATGGTAGAGGATTACAAATTATAAGATACAGTGGTGCCTCACACAACGAACTTAATTGGTTCCAGGAGCAAGTTTGTTATGCGAAAAGTTCGTTATGTGAAACGCGTTTTCCCATAACAATACATGTTAAAAAAAATAATTCGTTCTGTAGCATAAAATATGCTAAGATGACATAAAAAAAGATAAATGTGTTGTTATTATTTTTATTTAGATACATCTAAAAACATAATTGTTTTTTAAAACAACACACATTTTTTAAATTTAAAGACAGACTAAGTAGAGTCTAATTTTACAGTGAGAGAGGGCAGAGTCTCAGCGGCAAAAACTGGGACTTAACTGTTCATTTTTTTTTTCTAGCATCGGGGAAGCGGCGAGAGTAGCTCCGCCCCCCCAACGCATCAGCAGTAGGCGCCGGGCCCCTGCGAGCCGACGGTCCGCCACTGCACAGGGAGCCAGGCGGAGAGAGGGCAGTTAAGCGCAGTGCCTGCGCGGAAGGATGCAGCTCGGGCGACTTCGTTGTGTGAAACGAAGTTCGTTGTAGGAAGCAAGACATGAAGTTCGTTGTGCGCAGCGTTCGCTGTGCGAGGCGTTCGTTATGCGAGGCACCACTGTATCTGGATTTATCCGAAAGAATTACATAGCAAAGAATCAAGTGATAACAGGATACAGTGGAAAATATCAGTATATATGGGTTACAGAAGAAAAGTTACCTAACAATGAAGGAAGAAGTTTGTTGGATACTGAAGGTAGATGCTTATTTAGGAATCAGAATATTTTTGGAAGGTATGGTTCTAGGAGTTGACTAATGTGTTATTCACGGGGGGGGGGGGGGGGAGAGCATGTGCGAAAGGGGAGGAGATTAGTTAACGATATTGCGGTATATAAACTGTTATTATTATTATTATTATTACCGTAGTTAGTAGGGACGTGTTTTTTGAATAGAAATGTTTTGATTTCTTTTCGAAACACTTTGATGTCTGTTGTTTTGATCATCAGTTTGGTGATGGTGGGGTCAATTTTCGCTGCCTGTGTCGCTAGATATTGGGGGTAAAGGTGGTTAATGCCCTGTCACTGATTTTGGAGCTGAAAACCTGGCGGCACAATCTGAGAAATAGTGAGCAAAGTTTGCGCAGAACAAAGAAAATCTACCCAGCTTTAATCAGAGCCAGTCACTATCCAGTGATCTAACTGGTGCATTGGTGGTAAGACTTAGTAAGCAAAGAAGTACTTGCAGTGCCTTAATGTGGTACGTCTCCAGCACAGAGTGCCGAGCAGCTGGCAGGGAAGACATCGCCAGGGTTTTAGAAAGAGAGGGTCTATTTCTGTCCTCTCGCTTTATGAGCGGACATTTTCCCCCTACCAGTTCCACAGCATTGAAAGCAAGCTATGAGAGCTTAAGGAAAATGGCTTCCTGCTCCTCAGGCCTCCGCAGGAGCGGCTGTACTGGGACTGCGTGCAGCCCGGTGTACTCTGGCACCCGAGAACGCATTAAGAGCATCAGTTTACAACAGATTGCTTAATATCCATGGATCCAAAATAGAAGCATGGGCTCCTTTTACAAAGCGCTAAGTGGCTTGCAGATTAATCTGCAGTCTTATAACACTGGATGAGCCAGCGAAGATTGTTTTTTGGGGGAAAGGGTTAATTAAATAGTAGTAGGTAGATAAGAGGATGAGTAGTGGGTTGTTAGGCAGGTTAGGTAAGGGGAGGAGTGGAAGTAAGAAGGTAAAGATAGGTGTAGGTGAAACCGTGCAAGGATTGGCTAGAAAAAGGGGCTTAAGGATTGGTGGAGTTTTCTGAGGAGATTTGGCGGGCAGTGGAGAATTAGGGGTTTGGAGGGAGTGGGGAAGGTTAGGGTTGGAGGAGTAAATTGTCCCACCCTCCCCTTCCCTATTTTGGGGGCTCTCTCTTTGGTGGGTTTTTGTTTTGGGGGTGGGGTGGGTGGGTAGGGTTGGTCGCAGTTTGGTTGTGGAAAAAATTATATATTGGGGAAACAATTTTGGATCAGTGTGGCTATGCAACAGGTTTGGTTGACTACATTTTGTAACTGCTCATGTGCAATACCGCCATGGGTGGCGGCTGGACTCTGCGGCACCGCGTGTCTTACTGTAAGGGAATTGGGGAGTGGGGGAGAATTTTGGAAGAGGAGCTAGTTCGACACCGAGTAGCTCCAGAATTTTGAGTATAAGCTACACTGTTTTTTGAAAATGTTGATAAGTTGATTTGATTAAGGTTTGTTCTTAATGAAAATAAAGCTGCGGCCCATTTTTTGCCACTATATCTGAGTTGGTGTATTTTATTGTGAACAATCTGAGTGTGGTGCGAATTCCAGTGTTAGTGGTTTTAACGCACGCACCGTATTACCGCGTGCTATTCTGTGTGTTTAGGCCCTAGTGTGGCTTTGTAAAAGGAGCCCCGTGTGTTTTTAAAGTATCACATACTACGTCAAAAAGATCCACTGGCAAACAAAACAGAAGTGTAAGGTGAAAGTCTATTTAATTCTTTAAGGGAATAACGAGCCTCAGAATGTGGAGCTTGTCTACCCAATTCGGGTTCTTCTGTGAACAGCGTTCACTGGCTCAAATTCCACACTACCACTTAATTTTCTTTTTATTCTTTAAATTAATCTTATTTTAATTCTTTAATAACTTTTATTTTTAAAAAAATTCTCTATTGTTAAAAAAATTTTTTTTAATTGTCCGGCATTCTCATTAACCCACCAGCTGACTCTGCGGATGGTAAAGTCACCTCACAAATTGCTTTGACCAGAATCGGCAAATATATCTTCAAGCTTTATAAACAGTAACTCCGTCCTATGTCAGTAAAAGAAGCAGTACTTATCTTTTTAGAAGATTTTCATTCTTAATTCAGTCATTTCTTTTAATAGAGTTCCTGCTGCTTTTACCAAGCCATTGCTCGCTTTCTCGGCTCATTTCGACGCAGCCTGCATTGCGCGGGGCCGTATCTGCTCCCACTGCGTCAGGGAATTCAGGCGGTTTATTGTGCTAGTTAAGCATACCGATTCAGATTTCTATTCCGCTTAAACCTATGTTACTCAGCTTTATAAGGGAAAGTGTGTCCACCCACTTTTTTTTCAACAGTTACCTCAGTGTGCTACAGCATCCAAAAAACAAACAATCCCCCTCTTTTATGAACGCATAGCGTGGTTTTTAGCACCAGCAGGAGCGGTAACTGCTCCGACGCTCATATGCCGGAGCTAAAACCCATGCTAGGCATGCGTAAAAGCTAGCCAATGTTAGGAATTCTTAGGAAAGGAATGGAGAAAAGCCAGAGGGTATCATAATATCTCTATACCACTCTGTAGTGAGACCACGTCTCTAATACTGTGTTCAATTCTGGTCACCATATCTAAAAAAAGATAGAGCGGAATTAGAAAAAGGTGCAATAAAGAGGAACCAAAATGATAAAGGGGACGGAACGACTTCTCTATGAGGAAAGGCTCTTCTGCCTAGAGAATTGACAGCTGAGGGGAGAAATTTTTCCAGTGTATCCTCAATCCATTGGTATTTTCCCCTCCCCTTTTCCAATTCTAATTTAGGACAACATGTAAACTGCTTAGATAACTGTTTTATTTGTGGTATATTAATTAAATGTGAACTCTGGACTGTTGACCTGTTCTATTCCACTCAGTATTTTATGGAGCTCTATCATATCTCTTCTCCAAGCTGAAGAGTCCTAACTCCTCATATGGAAATCACCCCAACCCCTTTATCATTTTTCCTGCCCTTCTATGTACTTTTTCTAAAACCTCTATATCTTTTTTTGAGACGCGGTGACCAGAATTGCACATGAAAAGAGTGAACTTAACTACCATTGTAACTAATTTTTCCATATCTCATGACAGCTTGTTCCTCCAATTCTTAACAAATTTTATCAGTTTTCTCAACATCATTAAAATCTTCAACTGTCTCCTCTAGCCAATATTTCAGAGACAACAATCTGTTTGAATACTTTCATGAATAGCCATGACTTGCCTCTTTGAAGGATAAGCCCAATTCCATCCCCTGGAGATCTCATTATATAATTTTGGATTGTCTTCTTTATTGAAACAAACAAAAATGATTTTTTTTTTCAACCAACAAAAATCATGTTCTACTGACTACTTTTTATCTTGTTGAAGGTGGTTTTTTTCCCCCTTTCATTTTCAAGATAACACTTTGCAAGGGAATCTTACTTCTGTGACTAAAGGGAATTGTCTGTACGTCAACAAAGTTGCTTCTCTGAATACAGCGGTTCACAAGTCAAATTCCTTTCCAATAACCAAAACTATTTCTGGTTCAGAAGGGAGTTTCAGCACCACAGTGGCACTGGACAGCATGTACATACCTGAATGTACATGTAGAGTCCATGTACATGTAGTGGAGTAATCTAGACTAGAGAAGAGAGTTTCCCAACTTGGTCCTGGAGTACCCCTTTGCCATTCAGGTTTTCGGGATAGCCACAATGAATGTACATAAATTTGATTTGCATACACTATCTCCATTCTATGCAAATTTACTTCATGCATATTCATTGTGGATATCCTCAAAACCTGACTGGCAAGGGGCTACTCCAGGACTGAGTTGAGAAACACTGAAGCAGGGGCTCTCAGTCCCCTCCTTGGGACACATCTGGCCAACCAGATTTTGAGGGTATCCACAATGAATATGCATAAGAAAATTTGCATTCTCACACAGATGATAATATTATATAGTAGCATATACTTGGAGACAATAGAGCAACATACAGTTCCTATACTGTATAGCCCCAAGTCCAATTCTTCACGGACCTCAGCAAAACCACTAACCACTCAATAATATCTCATAGTGGCAAAGCTTAATGTGTCATCTCGTCTTAGGTCCACATTACACTTGCATAAGAATTTTACTTAAACTTTCAACTTTTAAACATTAATTTAGATGTTATCTTAAAAAGTTTTTGGTACGACCTGGGACGCTAGATCCAACATGTGATGATAGGACAGAGTACAATATTGGGTTTCAAAAAGGGATTGGATGACTTCCTGAAGGAGAAAGGGATTACAGGGTATAGATAGAGGATTACTATACAGCTTACTTCAGGATTAGGGTATAAACAATTTAGGTGGTGGAGAACTTACAGGTCATGGTCCTGGGGGGCCGCTGCGGGAGCGGACTGCTGGGCACGATGGACCCCTGGTCTGACCCGGCAGAGCCAATGCTTATGTTCTTATGTTTCGCCTGAAGCTTTTTCAAGGATCCTCCCCAGAACCGCTCATTGCCACTAAACTCTATGAGTTGTGGGTTTCTTGAAAACTTGACTGGTTAGGTGTATCCTGAGCAGTGGATTGGGTTAGAGCAATGAGCTGAGAACCAGAAAGCCAGGGCACAATGCTTGGCAAGCCATTTAACTGGTGGGCAGATTTTTTATTGCTTTTTCCAATTTGTGCAATGGGACTAGTTATTAATAATACACTGTGGTAGAGGTTAATATCTCTAGCTGTTCGACTGAAGATCTCTGAAGACAGGGAAATGCCTCTTACTGAAATAAAGACCTTTTTCAAAAGCTTAGAAACAGATGTTTTTTCAGTGCTCAGCATGGCCACATCACCCACGTATGTGACTGGCGAACTGTTGTCCACAGAAAACAGCAGCTACAAATGTCTTATCCAGATCATCTACATTTTTTTTAAAAAAATAGCTATTTACAGTCTTTTGTAAGCACAGAAATCATAATGTACGAACTGAGGCCCATGTATTTCCAATAACGTGTTTTTTCCACTTGTCAAGTTAATTAGTGGTAAAACAACGGAGCGTGCGATTTTTGTGTGTGCGAACAAGGACTCTTCACAGGAGGAAAATGAACCAGGGGAGTCATCCCTAGTGATTCCAATCTCCAGAGCTCTGCAATCACTCAGAGGTCCGGGGTGCATGTTGTCGATAACACGCTGTAACCATAAGTGACTCATCAGGAAATGGGCAGAAAAGTGCAGAACTGAAAGATAACTGCTCAGGACCCTGTCAGAGATATGGGCACAGAAGGAAGTCAGTCAAACTCAAAAAATCCTAAAATGTAATACAAAAAAAAACCCCAATCGAAGCTTCATAAGAACATAAGAATTGCCGCTACTGGGTCAGACCACTGGTCCATCGTGCCCAGAAGACCAGCGCCCTAACCGAGACCAGCCCTACCTGCGTACATTCTGGTTCAGCAGAAACGTGTCTAACTTTGTCTTGAATCCCTGGAGGGTGTTTTTCCCCTATAACAGCCTCCAGAAGAGCGTTCCAGTTTCCTACCATTCTCTGGGTGAAGAAGAACTTCCTTATGTTCGTACAGAATCTATCCCCTTTCGACTTTAGAGAGTGCCCTCTCGTTCTCCCTACCTTGGAGAGGGTGAACAACCTGTCTTTATCTACTGTCTATTCCCTTTATTATCTTGAATGTTTCGATCATGTCCCCTCTCAGTCTCCTCTTTTCAAGGGACAAGAGGCCCAGTTTCTCTAATCTCTCACTGTACGGCAATGCTAAGTTGAAAGACGTTTTCTATCATAGTGCAAAATGGCTTTTATTGATAGATTGCTACTTCCCGATTCTATTTCTAGACCACTTCGCTCCTCATAACAAAATCTCCTTACGATCCCTTCACTCCATCATATCGTTTAGAACGCCACGCATAAAAACCATTTTCTCGGTCGCTGCGCCAACTTTATGGAATGCCGTACTCCACTATCTCAGACGAGAAGACTGTTTATCCAAATTTAAATCAAATCCTAAAACATTTATGTTTGAAGATACTTTTAATATATTAGCCAACTTCGACCGACTGCTAACCTGAAGCATTCTCTTTAACTCTTTCCCTTCTGTGTCTCCCTCTTATTTTCCTTTTCTATTTTTTTATACAATGTAACTTTACTCCTTATGTAATATGTTACAGTTCTTTATTGTTTGTATCTGTCTTTGTCTTTGAATAACTTTTTTTTAAACTTTATATTCCAAATCAAAATTCCAACTAAGTTCATAAATAGAAACGGGACAACAAAAGCGCTTCCAGGAAGCGATACTTCATTTTTTCCTCTCGTTTTATCCTCCCCTCATTTCATTTTTATTTATACAATGTAATTTAAAAACTTGCCCTTCCCTCTTCTCCCCTAAGTCTCATATCCTTTGTAATTAAGTCTTTGTATCGATCTTATTCCCCCATTTTTATTTTTTGCTTTTAATATATAGAATTTATATATATATATATATATATATATATATAAAATTTATATTTCTTATTATTGTAAACCAACCAGATACTTGTGATGGTCGGTATTTCAAAATATGAATAAACTTGAAACGTATTTGAATATGTCCCACTCTTTGGATAGATGTGGTTTTAACGAGATTGATGTCTCACGTGTCTCTGTACAAGCAACATAGAAATGGATCCTATATCAGTTCTGCCCCTCTAATGAAAGATTTTTCCACTCTACAGTAATTTTGTACATGAGTTTTGGGTATGATATTAAAAGACGGTTGTTCATCACTTCTCCTGGTCTATTTTAAGTACAGTAGAAACAGTTGGAGGTCACCTGAGCGAGAACAGATATATATTTATTTCAGCCCCAAAGAGATGAAATGCAGAATTTTAAAATATCCTGGAGCAAAAGAGAAAGGAGATGCCCTCGGCAAAGGCACCTGGGAATGTGTTAACTCGGCTTCTTTTCGCTCAGTGGTAAGTTGCCTCAGAGCTGCTCTGTTTAGCTAGTAATATATGAAATTATTTCTTCCTGTGGATAAATATTTTGATTTGGGAAATGTTTTGCTAATTATATATACTTAATTCTCTCTGCAGAAAGTCTCAGCTTTACTTGCTCTTATTAGAAAAGTTAAGCAGTGGAACCTGAAGTCCTTCTCTCCAAAGTGCCGAACACTGTTAAATATCTTCTTTCCCCCCTCCCCCCCCCCCCCAGCAGAACAAGACGAGGCAAAGGAAACCTGGAGATCGTGGCTGTTCGTTCTCTATACTTGTACAGGACATTTTGAGTTTCTGCTTCTTACCTGTCCTGGATCCAAAACTGAAACAGTTGGGGGTATCCGGTGTGCTACGTGAATGTATAAAAAGGAGCAGCGCGGGGATTGAACCCATAACCTCATGGTGCTGAGGCAGGGGGTTCTAACCTCTAGGCCAGTGGTCCCCAACCCTGTCCTGGAGGACCACCAGGCCAGTCGGGTTTTTCAGGATAGCCCTGACGAATATGAATGGAGCAGATTTGCAGGCCTGGCACCTTCATTATATGCAGATCTCTCTCATGCATATTCATTAGGACCATCCTGAAAACCCGACTGGCCCGGTGGTCCTTCAGGACAGGGTTGGGAACCAGTGCTCCAGGCCACTCCTCCACTGTATGTCTGTGAGTGAGAGTGTGGGTGTAGCTTGCAGTTCTTCTACATCTGCTGTTCCGATCAAGGAACACCTCGTGAGTACTGAAGACCATCTGTTAGAACTAATCATTGAGCACATGCAGGAGGTCTGGGGTTTGTAGTCCCCTCGGGCTGCAAGAAAGCCCTGGCTGTCACACCATCTCAACAACCACTACCCAGTGTAGCTGCTTTAAAAGAAATAAAATAAAATTGAGGAACATCCTCTGGAGCAAGGGAACGATTGAAATGAATCCCGGGCATGAACAGCTCGAGAAGAACCAGCACAAGACGGATGATAGCAGCAGATGGGTGACAGTATGAAAGCAGGAGCAAGCTGGCATCAAAGTAGCTCTGCAGAGGCGGATGCCATTGGGCCATTAGCCCAGCCGAAAGTCAGTGAGCCAGTAATTATCTGCCTGGTGCCAGTCCTAGGAGACAGATTCGGTGGCACTTTTTCAGGAAAATCAAACTCTGAAAAGTTCTTTTTTGTCCACCGTCAGCCAGCGCTATTGAAACAGGGACAGCGAGATCCCGTATGCAATTGGACATCGCAGCGAGCGAAGACAGCAAGGGGCGACAGCGCTAGGAGGCTTCCCGGTGAGACTCTATTTCCAAAGTTTCTGTCCATGAAAGGGAACCTTATGGCCTCTCTCCAAGTAATCCATGTGAACTGTTACTGATCTTGGTCGCTTGGAAGAGCTCGACTTATACAACCGTGCCATCGCAGCGATTTCAGACAAGGAGGAGACAAGATAAACAATCCATTTCCACACTACTACTATTTATTATTTCTATAGTGCTGTACATTCAACACCCAAGAGACGGTCCCTGCTTGAAAGAGCTTACAATCTAAATTATGTCAGACACACAGGACACAAGGTGGCTCAATATATGCCGTCCACTCGTGTAAAGAGATGAAGAGGTAGAGAGGGGAGAGACCAAGAAACGGAAATAGTGTCGTAATAGTTGGAAGCATTATGATTTAAACGCAGCTTCGCAAAAGTGGGCTTTGAGCCTGGATTTGAATACCGCCAGAGACAGAGTCTGGCATACTGAATCAGGCATAGAGGTCGATGTTGAAAAGACAGCCGACTGCATAAATGCTTTTATGGGAAAAAAAATATATATTCTGGCTCACTTGGATGGACGACGGTTATATAAATTGTGATACTTTCTGCTCTGGTGCAACCAATCACTGAAAAATACACACCAAGGCACTCACAATACGTATGCTGCAAAAACTGGAACTAAGAGTTACTCTACAAAGTAGAAAATACTTGTTGTTCTCGCAAATTTTTAAATGGTTTAACTACAGTTTCAACGAAATGAAAATACTATAGTTCTTACTTCTCTCTCTAATCTTAATTATATGTGAACCGAGTCCAGCTCCATTGGGAGATGACCCAGTATATAAACTGAAGATTAGATTAGATTAGATAGTAAGTGGAGGGGGGGGGCACGGACCCCCCCCAGATGCTGTCTTGGTGGGGGTGCCGGCACCTCTGCTCTTCTCTGTCCTACTTCTAACTCCACTGGCGTGAGCTGCGTCTCCAACCTGCTGCTTGCGGGGGCTTTGAAGTCACTTCCGGATCACAGGACAAGGAAGTGACCTCAGAGGCAGATCCAGATTGGAGATGCCAATTGCGCCGGTGAAGAGTTAAAGAGGTATGAGAAGACGGGAAGGTGCATTCATGGCAGGGGGGAGTGCGGGGCGGACAGGGGAGCGAGGGGTGCACCAGTGACCAAACTTTTACACCTGGGGTAAATGAGGTGCATGGAAGCAGTAGTCTAAATAATGCCCTTGACACCTTCCCATAGGGCTAGGCACAACTCATGCAATTAGCATTAATATGGGTTCTTAATACCAAATGGTTGATTGCTAAGGGCTCATTGCTCAAGGGATTTGCTTGTGCAACTTGGGTGTGTGTACAAAGTTAGGTGTGAAAATCTGATTTATAGCATTAATTTCTGCCAAAGTGTCTGGGGGGGGGGGGGGGGGAGAGGGGGAAGGAGACATCCAATTGTGGTTTTTTTTTGTTCCCCAGTGAAACATTTTTCCACTGAAAGAAGTGGCGTATAATGTGTTGATGACTGGAAGAAAACCTCTTTATATTTAATTGCCTGAGAATCCGATGCATTGACATGCAGCAAAATGTAAGAAACGTTCAAGTGGGGGGAGGGGGGGGAGTTAGGTTTTCTATAGCCACTTCAAGATTATAAATATGAGGAGGTGCTAAAAAGTTCTCAGCCCAACCAAGCAACTTCCTAAATCCTGAGCATTGCCACTGTAGCTCAAAATGAGTTTATTTCATTAAGTGCCAATTTGCAGAAACAAACTTCCATGTTTTGACATTGTTTTAGATCATTGATTGAACGATATCCACGTCATTCTCTTCTTGGTTCGGCTGAGAACTTTTCAGCACCCCCTCGTAATACAGTAATAACCTTTTTATATATAGAAATACGATGGCAGATAAAGGCCAAACGGCCCATCCAGTCTGCCCATACGCAGCAGTAATCATTATCTCTTTCTCTCTCCGAGAGATCCCACGTGCCTATCCCAGGTCCTTTTGAATTCAGACACAGTCTCTGTCTCCACCACCTCTTCCGGGAGGCTGTTCCACGCATCTACCACCCTTTCTGTAAAAAAGTATTTCCTCAGATTTCTCCAGAGCCTCTCACCTCTTAACTTCATCCTATGCCCTCTCATCGCAGAGTTTCCTTTCAAATGAAAGAGACTCATTTACATTAAGTAGGTATTTGAATGTCTCTTTTCATATTTCCCCTCTCCCTATTGGCTAAGGCTCTTAACATTTGCATCTCCTCTTCCTATAGGCTAAGGCTCTTTCCACCTACATTGTGAGGTCATTGAACTGCCCATCTGCAGTAACCATTATCTCTTCCTCTCTCCAAGAGATCCCACGTGCCTATCCCAGGCTTTCTTGAATTCAGACATAGTCTCTGTCTCCACCACCTCTTCTGGGAGACTGTTCCACGCATCTACCACCCTTTCTATAAAAAAGTATTTCCTTAGATTACTCCAGAGCCTCTCACCTCTTAACTTCATCCTCTGACCTCTCATTCCAGAGCTTCCTTTCAAATGAAAGAGACTCGACTCATGCGCATTTACGCCATGTAGGTATTTAAACGTCTCTATCATATCTCCCCTCTCCCGCCTTTCCTCCAAAGTATACAGATTGAGATCTTTAAGTCTGTCCCCATATGTCTTATGAGGAAGACCACGCACCATTTTATTAGCCTTCCTTGGACTGACTCCATCCTTTTTATATCTTTTTGAAGATACGGTCTCCAGAATTGTACACAATTTTATAAATGAAGTCTCACCAAAGTCTTATACAGTGGCATCAATACCTCCTTATTCTACTGGCCATTCCCCTCCCTATGCACCTTAGCAACCTTCTAGCTTTTACCATCACCTTTTCAACCTGTTTGGCCACCTTAAGATCAACATATACAATCACACCCAAGTCCCGCTCTTCTCTGTCGCGCACAAAAGTTCTTCACCTTCTAAACTGTACGATTCCTTTGGGTTTTTGCAGCCCAAAAGTAAGATCTTGCATTTCCTAGCATTAAATTTTAGCTGCCAAATTTCAGACCATTCTTCAAACTTCGCCAGGTCTTTCTTCATGTTATTCACACCATCCAGTGTGTCTACTCTATTGCAGATTTTGGTATCATCCACAAAGAGGCAAATGTTACCTGACAGCCCTTCAGCAATATTGCTTATAAAAATGTTAAAAAGAAGAGGCCCACCTTGAGGCCCACCACTGGAAAAATCCCTTTCCGCAGAGCAATTTCGATTGACCTCTACTCTCTGTCACCTTCCACTCAACCAGGTCATCATTTTGTGGCCCATCCTGAGGGCACTCAGTTTATTTATTGGACGTCTGTGTGGTACACTGTCAAAGGCTTTGCTAAAATCTAAACACACCACATCTAGAGCACTCCCTCTATCCAATTCTCTGGTCACCCAGCCAAAGAAATTAATTGTCTGACAAGACCTACCTCTAATGCATCCATGTTGCCTCTGGTCCTGCAATTCACCGGATTCCAGAAACTTCACATTCTCTGTTTTAAAAATATTTCCATTAATTTGCTTACCACAGAAGTCAGACTTATAATAATAATAACTTTATTCTTTTATACCACCAACATCAACAGTTCTGGGAGGTTCACATAAAAGAGAATTGGACAATCAGTGAATAAGAACATAAGAATTGCCGATGCTGGGTCAGACCAATGGTCTATCGTGCCCAGCAGTCCGCTCATGCGGAGGACCATAGGTCAAAGACCAATGCCCTGAGACTAGCCTTACCTGTGTTCTGGTTCAACAGGAACTTGTCCAACTTTGTCTTGAATCCCTGGAGGGTGTTTTCCCCTATAACAGCCTCCGGAAGAGTGTTACAGTGTTCCACCACTCTCTGGGTGAAGAAGAACTTCCTTACGTTTGTACAGAATCTATCCCCTTTTAACTTTAGAGAGTGCCCTATCGTTCTCCCTACCTTGGAGAGGGTGAACAACCTGTCTTTATCTACTAAGTCTATTCCCTTCAGTATCTTGAATGTTTCAATCATGTCCCCTCTCAGTCTCCTCTTTTCAAGGGAGAAGCGGCCCAGTTTCTCTAATCTCTCACTGTACGTCAGCTCCTCCAGCCCCTTAACCATTTTATTCGCTCTTCTCTGGACCCTTTCGAGTAGCACTGTGTCCTTCTTCATGTACGGTGACCAGTGCTGGACGCAGTATTCCAGGTAAGGACGTACCATGGCCCTGTACAGCATCATGATAACCTCCGATCTGTTCGTGATCCCCTTAAGCATTCCTAGCATTCTGTTCGCCCTTTTCGCTGCCTCCATGCATTGCGCGGACGGCTTCATCGACTTGTCAACCAGTATTCCCAGGCCAAAAATTAGTCAGACAGCTGTATTTTGGATTATTCTCAGTCCGCCCTTCTCCAGTCCTCCGGTACCACTCCCAACTCTAGAGAAGCATTGAAATGTCAGTCAGCGGAGCCACCAGAACTTCCCTAAGTTCCTTCAGCACCCTCGGATATACACTATCCGGCCCCATCGCTTTGTCTACCTTTATTATATCTAGCTCCTCAAGAACACAACCCTCTGAAAATCGATCAGGATCTATTACTCCTCCATACCTATTCACGTTTGTCTTCTGCGGTCCCGCTCCCAGCGCTTCAACCGTGAACACAGAACAGAAATATCTGTTAAGCAATTCGGCCTTTTCTTTATCAGCTTCTACATATTCCTCCCCTTCACCTTTGAGTCTCACAATGCCACTTTTGTTCTTCCTATCACTGATGTATCTAAAAAATGTTATGTCTCCCCATTTTACTGTCAGCTATTTTTTTCTTCCATTTGCATCTATGCTTTCCTGACCACATGATCAGCCTCTGTTAACCTTTCCAGATATTTTTGCCTGTCTTCCTCTTTCTGCGATCTTTTGTAGTTTCTGAAAGCTAACCTCTTATTCCTTACCTTCTCAGCTACTACTTTTGAGAACCAAAGTGGCCTTCTTTTCCTCTTACTTTTACTTACTTGCCTTACTAAAAAGGTTTGACGCTCTTACAATTACTCCTTTCAGTTTTGCCCACTGCATTTCCACTCCTTCCAGACGTTCCCATCCAGACAACAATTCGAACAAAATTTGTTTTTTAAAGTCTAGAACCTTTGCTTTTGAATGAGCCCTCTCTATACCCATCTTAATATTAAACCATATCATGCAGTGATCACTGGATGCCAGTTGACCACCCAGTATAACATCAGAAACACTGTCCCCGTTTGAAAGCACTAAGTCCAGTATGACCTCTTCCCGCGTGGGTTCCATTACCAACTGCTGGAACAGTTCTCCTTGAAGAGAATCCAAGATCTCCCTACTGCTAGAAGACCCCAATCAATATCCGGCATGTTAAAATTACCTATTAGCAAAACTTCCTCTTTTTTAGACATATTCTGAATGTCTACTATCAAATCTCTATCTACTTCTTCTGTCTGTGAAGGAGGCCTGTATATCACATCAATGTAAATATATTCACCATTCTCTCTTTCCAAATTGATCTACACTGCCTCTTCCTTGCCCTGCAGATCCTGCAATTGTGTGACTTTAATATGATCTTCAACATATAACGCCACTCCTCCTCCTTTTCTTCCTACCCTGTCTTTTCTGAACAGATTATAGCCCGGTATAACTACATCCCAATCATGGTTCTCCGTGAACCACGTCTCTGTGATTGCTACTATATCCAACCCCTCTTCTTCCATTACAGCTTCTAGATCCAGAATCTTGTTTCCCATACTTCGAGCATTAGTATATCCTGCTTTTCATCCAAGTCTTCATTAATCAAAGCACAGTTTGCAAAGGATGAGTCATGCTACCTTACTGTGCTTTGCTGTATCCAGGCCTTCTGACATTAGTATTCTTCACCTAATTATTACTAATCTGTCTGATTTTCACCAAGAATGTACAGACAGATTGTTCACCCTCTCCAAGGTAGGAAGAACGAGAGGGCACTCTCTAAAGCTGAAATGGGATAGATTCCGTACAAACGTAAGGAAGTTCTTCTTCACCCAGAGAGTGATAGATAACTGGAATGCTCTTCTGGAGTCTGTCATAGGGGAAAACACCCTCCAGGGATTCAAGACAAAGTTGGACAAGTTCCTGCTAAACTGGAACGTACGCAGGTAGGGCTAGTCTCAGTTAGGGCACTGGCCTTTGACCTATGGGCTGCCGTGGGAGCGGACTGCTGGGCGCGATGGATCACTGGTCTGACCCAGCAGTGGCAATTCTTATGTTCTTATGAGGACCAGGTTCAATTCTCACTGCAGCCCCTTCCGACTCTGGGCAAGTCACTTACCCTCCATTACCCCCAAGTACAAAATAAGTGCCTGTACATAACGTCAACCACAGAAAGAGAGTATTCCTTTGCATATCAAATTAGGGTTACCACACGTCCAGATTTCGCCGGACATGCCCTCCTTTTTGAGGACATGTCCGGGGGTCTGGCCGTGTTTTGAGGCTTGACTCATTTAGAGCACTGGTCTTTGACCTGAGGGCTGCCGCGTGAGCAGACTGCTGGGCAGGATGGATCGCCGGTTTGACCCAGCAGCAGCAATTCTTATGTTCTTATGTAGAGCAGGAAGTCGGTGGAGGAGCTCAAGGTTGGTTGGTTGGTTAGTTTGTACATGCATCCAAAAAGTTGCTCCATTACTGCTACCGGGGGTCATTCAGATTTTTTATTTTTTTTTGTATGAGCTGTGCAGTAGGAAAGATTAGGGAGCAATGGGACAAGGCAGAAGGAGATGCCGGTCACAGGTTGCTCCTGCTTCTGACCTTTGTTCCCTCCTTATTTCACGCTGTGGTTCTATCAGATGTTGTAAGCAGGGACGGGACAGAAGAGAACCCTAAAGGTTGTCTTTTAATTACTGACTGCAGTGTGAATCAGAGAGAGAGAGAAAGAGAAAGAAAGAGAGAAAGAAAAAGAGAGAGAGTAAAGAGAGAGAAAGAGAAAGAAAGAGAGAAAGAGAAAGAAAAAGAGAGAGAGTAAAGAGAGAGAGAGAGAAAGAGAAAGAAAGAGAGAAAGAAAAAGAGAGAGAATAAAGAGAGAGAAAGAGAAAGAAAGAGAGAAAGAAAAAGAGAGAGAGTAAAGAGAGAGAAAGAGAAAGAAAAAGAGAGAGAGTAAAGAGAGAGAGAGAGAGAGGGTGCACGTGGTTGGGGAAGAGGGATTAACATCTACATTTGACTTTTTGGCTTTCATCTGCATGCAAAGTCTCTCTTTGTGGGTTGTTGTTTTTTTTTCCATTGACAATTACTCCTTGGTTATCTGTTTCTCTCTCTCTCTTTCTCTCTCCTCTCTTCTTTTCTTTTAATTAGCTATGGATGCAAGATCCCAGTGAAACTCTGAAACATTAAAACCAGCAAATGCCTTTTTTTCATTTTGTTTTATGCGACATTAAAACCTTCTGGCAAAGAAGACACACTGCACTGAAAACTCAACTCTATGTGAAATAAAATGTGTGATTTTGACATTTCGGTTTGGAACACTGCTCCCCAGCTGTTCAGACAGGCTCGTTTATCAGCTTGTACCACTACGCTGGCGTAACCTTTTAGGACTGCTGCGCTAAACTTCTGTGTGTGCATTGACTACGCCGTAGCCACCTTAAGGCAGGGGTGTCCAAATGTCGGTCCTCGAGGGCCGCAGTCCAGTCGGGTTTTCAGGATTTCCCCAATGAACATGCATGAGATCTGTTAGCATACAATGAAAGCCGTGCATGCAAATAGATCTCATGCATATTCATTGGGGAAATCCTAAAACCCGACTGGATTGCGGCCCTCAAGGACCGACATTTGACACCCCTGCCTTAAGGAGTGAATGGTCCTGTTATAACAGCTTCCAGTCTATTGGTTGTGAAACCCTGACTCTGCATGAGAAATTCACCCTAAACCCCAAGTTTTTGCTAATGACGCCCCATACGTAGCTTGAATTGTTGTTGAGTGATAGAAAGAACATAAGAACATAAGACTTGCGTCTGTCGGGTCAGACCGGAGGTCCATCATGCCCGGCAGTCCGCTCACGTGGCGGCCCCTCAGGTCCAGGACCCTAAAACTCACATACGCTTTTCGCTTTTGTCCTGTAGAGTAACCTTCTATCTATACCCTGCAATCCCCTTCGCTTCCAGGAAGTCATCCAGTCCCTTTTTGAAACCCAGTATTGTACTCTGTCCTATTACCTCCTTTGGAAGCGTGTTCCAGGTGTCCACCACCCTCTGAGTGAAGAAAAACTTCCTTGCATTCGTTTTGAATCTGTCCCCTCTCAGTTTTTCCGAGTGACCTCTTGTTTTTGTTGTCCCCGCTAGTCTGAAGACTCTGTCCCTCTCCACCCTCTCTATGCCTTTCATGATTTTATATGTCTGTATCATGTCTCCTCTCAGTCTCCGCTTTTCCAGGGTAAAGAGCCCCAGTTTGTCTAACCTTTCGGCACATGAAAGGTTCTCCATTCCTTTTATCATCCTAGTTGCTCTCCTCTGGACCCTCTCAAGTATCGTCATGTCTTTCTTAAGGTACGGTGACCAGTATTGGACACAGTATTCCAGATGTGGTCGCACCATTGCTCGATACAATGGCAGGATGACCTCCTTCGTTCTGGTAGTGATACCTTTTTTGATAATGCCCAGCATTCTGTTCGCTTTCTTTGAGGCCGCTGCACATTGCGCCGCTGGCTTCATTGTTGTATCCACCAATACCCCCAGGTCTTTTTCTAGGGTGCCTTTCCTCATCACCCTTCCTCCCATCGTATAGCTGTACATGGAGGTGTAGGAGAGTTGGCTGGGCTCGATTTGATCTCTCCTATTTTCTGGTATTTACTTGGTACCTTTAGGGGAGATCATTAAGAAATCAAATGGCTCTGAGGCAGGATCCAAGATGGCCGCGGATGCAAGCTGCTGAATCAGTCGCCGAACTGACGCTAAAGTTTGGAAGCTTTTTGAGCTCCTTTGAGCGGAATTTTGCCTCAAACATGCCAAAAAGAAGGGGAAAGAGCACCGGTGGGGCCTCCCTGCGCTCCGGAACACCTACCTCCGGCAACATTGAAGCGCTGTTTCGGCGTTTTCAGGACACCATGGCGACGTCGGGATTTCAGTTAGAGACACCTCTTGGGAACGGAGCAGAGGTGTCTCACCGAAGTTTGGAGACCACCTTGAGCCCCGACGTAAGACCTCCTCCTCTGCACCCCCGTGCAACCAGCTCCCCAGGGGTAGAGAGCCAACCGGAAGTCGGCATGAGCTCTCCCCTAGAGGCTGCGCGGAGCTGGGTTGAAGAAGCCGTGTCAGGTTCACAGGCTATGCAGGAGAGCCTGAATACGGACGGGAGTGCTGCAACAACTAAAACTGGACCCACTCAAGCGGAGGGAACTGGAGGAGAGCTGTCGAATGGTGAGCATAAACTTTTGAATACACACTTACAAATTCCTATTATAGTTAAGCCCCAGGAAGTTACATTAGATGCCTTGTGGGACCTGGTTGCTAATATGGCGAAGACAATTAATGTTCAACAAGTGCAAGTGGAGGGGAAAATGAAAGACCAAGAAAAAGAAATTACTTTAATAAAGCAAGATATTGCTGACTCAAATAAATCATTGGACAGTATTAAAAATGAATTAAAATCTTCCAAACAACTTCAAGAGACTTTAATTAAGGACAATGTTAATTTAAGAAGGAAGATTGAAACATTTGAAAACTTTTCAAGAGGCAACAATATCAGAGTGATTAATTTTCCACGAATTACAACAATTACCCCGCGAGAAATGTTAAAACGATACCTGACGGAAATACTAGAAGTTCCTGAGGGTTCATTACCTCCATTTACACAGGTGTACTATCTTCCCAGGAAAAATCAAACTCAGCAACAGGAAGACAGCCAAGGTCCAATAGATGTATCGGCATTATTGGAATTATCAGACAAAGAGTTGGCTACTCCTGCAACATTAGTAGCAACTTTAGCTCTAACAATGGATAAGAACTGGATTTTGAGACTTTTCTTTAAAAATAGAGCAAAGGAATTTATGGGATTCAAAATACAAATGTTCCCAGATTTAGCCAGGGACACACAAAGGCGAAGAAAAGAGTTTCTTATGATAAAACCGGGAATTATAGCTCTTGGAGCAACTTTTTTCCTACGATATCCTTGTAAATGTGTTATACAATATAACTCTCAAAAATATGTTTTCTTTGAGCCTTACCAGTTGACAACTTTCCTATCTCTTTCTCGGCTTGAGAAGGGAAAGAATGGAGGAGTATAGGAAATTTAAGATGTCCTCATCAGCTGACTTGCATTATTTTCCTTAATATTATCTCTTTGTATTTTCCGTTTATAATTACATTTTGGATCATTTGCGGACTTGAGCCGATTTAAGTTAATTTGTATCCTTAAAAAATTTATAATATTGCTATGATTTTCTTTTCTTGACTTAAAAAGCTTTCTGTACAAGTAAATCTTGAATTGTATTTTGAAAATTGAATAAATAAATAATAATAGAAATCAAATGCATTCAAAGAATTTACAAAAATTGTGCATAAAAATATTACCCATTTGTCGCAATAGATGAAGAACAATCAGAACAGAAAATATATTCAATTATTATAGTTTAGTTTTATTATGCAATCTGTAAATAAACTCACTATCCCTAGTGAATAATCAAAAATAAAATACAATATGGGGGAAATTCTATAACAACTAGTAAATTGGCTTCAATTATGAGCTTGTGGAAGCTGATAATTAAAAAAAAAAAAAGACCTCCCCCCACCTTTTTACAAAATTGAAGCATGGTTTTTAGCGCCGTGCATGGCCGTGCAACGCTCATAGAGCATTGGAGCTGTTACTGCCGTGACGGGCGCTAAAAAACATGCTATGCTTTTGTAAAAAAAAAAAAAAAAGGGTGGGGTTAAACAGGTGATAGGCATCTAACCTCTTAGGTTTGATTCTACAAAAGATAGGCACCATTTAACTGCAAGGTAGATGTGTTTAGGTGTGGAGAAGGACTTAGGCGCCATTCTCAAAAAGACTTAGGGCTAGATTCACTAAGCAAACCGACCGCGTACCGATCGGTTTGCGACCACCATAGCGACCAGGTTTCCCTCCGGCCTGACTCACAAACCTGTCCAGCAATCCGCTTCAAATCCGTACATGCAAATGAGGGGAAACGCATGCAAAGTAGGCAGGGACGTGATTCACCATTCAAATTCTGGATACCGATTGGGCTGGCCGATCAAGAATAGAAGTGACTGCTGGGGGCCAGTCGCACAAGTCTCGGCCGACTCTCCTGCTCCATTGCCCTGCTCTCTGCCCCGATCGAAAGAGGTTTGCAGCACCGGGGGAAATCGTGGGGCTCCTGTCCCTGCTCTGCTCTCTACCCTGAGCTCTGCTTTGGAGCCGATTTCAAAACAAAAAAGGGTGCAGGAAAGAGAAGGCAGGAAGTGTGACTCTCTCTGCCGCCTTCCCTGCAGTGCGAGCCCGAGGGGGTTTCCGCTTTAAACCCATGGGCTCGCACTGCAGGGAAGGCAGCAGAGAGCAGGAGAGTCTGGGTGGCAAGAGCAGGGCTGAAAGGGGAGAGCAGGAGAATCGGCGTTAAGAAAAGAAGAAAAAAAAAATCTATGCCAGGCCCGGAGGTCTAGCGCATGGCCAGACAGATAGTCTGTGCATGCGCTGGGATCACTATTGAGCGATCCGGGCAGGCAGATAGGGGCGTTCGGTACAAACGTAAGGAAGTTCTTCTTCATTCAGAGAGTGGTAGAAATCTGGAACGCTCTTCCAGAGGCTGTTATAGGGGAAAACACCCTCCAGGGATTCAAGACAAGGTTAGACAAGTTCCTACTGGAACAGAACATACGCAAGTAAGGCTAGACTCAAATAGGGCACTGATCTTTGACCTAAGGGCCGCCGCGTGAGCGGACTGCTGGTCAGCAGCACTGGCAAATCTTATGTTCTTAATTCATCGGACCTGCCCAGATTGGGCAGGTTCGTGAATCTAGCCCTGGTCTACATTACTGGCATCTAAGTTTATGGTCTATTTTATTTAATATACCCCTCTTCCGTATGCAATAACAGCGAGGTTCACAAAATTTATAAAGCATAAATAAAATGATCTATTTCTCAAAACAAACACACAAAAAAGTAAAATAAAATTAGATTAAAAAAAAAAAAAAATTTAAATTATAGGCAACAGTGCTAGTAAATCCGAATTGTATCAGAGCCGTCCAACTGAATAGAAAAGGCCTGTTCAAAGAGATACATTTTTAATACAGTTCTAAATCTTAGATATGTTTAGACAAGTTTAAGTTACGCGCCATTCTGTAAGTGTGATTGACGAGAGATACTGTGTAGATGCCCTTCACAGAAATTCCCCCTATGAGTGCTGAAAAATACTTTCTACTTTGACATAGATTCCTTGTCATATGGGAGATGACCAGGGCCTGACGGTTAAGGGGCCCTTTTATTAAACCTTATGAAATGAAAATGCTTTTCCCACAAAGGGCGTAAAAACTGTTTACAGTCATCTCCCTGTCCGCGTGTGGTATTTATTTATTTATTGTGATTGTTTTTTTTCATTTAGGGATCCTTTTACTAAGGCACGCTGACCGGTTTAGTGCACGCTAATTGATTTAATGCGCTCTAAAGATTAGTGCGCCTTAGTAAAAGGACCCCTTAGTCATAAAGATACACCAATATGGACTTGGTATTTAAAAAAAAAAAAAAGCTGGGCTCTTAAGTTAGGAGACCACCCCCCACCCCACCCCCTTTTACAAAACCATAGCGTGGTTTTTAGCGCCGGCAGCGGAGGTAAAAAGCTACAATGCTCCTAGACGTTCTAAATGCGTGCAGCCTGGATGCCAGGTGCCTTTGACATCTTTGCTAACGCTCACATAAACTGAGGAAGGTGCTGTGTTCTTCTCAACCCCTCGGCGGAGGTAAGATTGACTAGGACATGAAAGTTGGCCTTTAGTTCCTCTGGAATGCAAGGGTGGTATCTGCTCCGTCCTCAGCTCAAATGGCACGGAGCTATTGGTGGCATTGCTCACAGATTAAAGCATGGGGGTTCCAACATTTTTTGGGGATAGTGTTTTCAGAAGTATGATGTATACCGAGTCTGTTGTTACCTCTTCAAATTTTTAATTGTGCCTAGATACAATGAGAGAGAGAAAACGTTGTTTGGGCATTTTTTTGTTACTGAAGAATTTTTAGGTTTTATTTTCAAATGTGTTGATATTATTTTGAGGAATGATTTGCATTGGTTTTTGTTTCTGCTTTATATATGTTTATGTGGAAACCGCTGTGACTACAAGCGGTATATTCAATAATAAAATAAAATAGAGACGGATGTCTGTATTTGCTTGATCTGAGCTAAGGCCGGGGCGAGAGCTCCTGGAGCAAACCGGATCCCTCTGTGGGTTAGAATAACCTTGTATTAGAGCAATGCAAAAGTTACCTGGCAATGATTTATTTGGATTTTGCTCATGCCTTTGCATTGGTAACACAAGGCAGCTACAGTAGGTCTTTCCCAATCCCCAGAGGACTTACAATCTAAGAGCTAGATTGACTAATGTGCATTAATGCCCATTAATTTGTGCAAGTCCCATTATTTTTAATGAGGCTGACGCCCTAACAGTGTGTATTAAATGCAAATTAGCATGCATTAATAATGCAAAGTAATACCAGGGATAGGAAAGAGACATTCCATAAAACTAACTGAGAGAAGATTTAAAAGGAATTTAAGAATGTATTTTAGATAGCGTTCTAATAACATTTGTGCTTCGTAGGCCATCGTGGCAGAGCTGGCACTAGGCACTAGCAAAGTAACCCCCCCCTCACCTATTTTTACAAAAGCGTAGCGCGGTTTGTAACATAGAATTCCTATGAGCGTAGGAGCTGTTAGCACCGTGGATGGTGCTTTTATAAAACAGGGGGTGGGGGAGAGGTAAGTGTGTTATTGGGGTGATACATTTCTGGGGACAGCATTTGGCCATTGTTGGGACAAGTAAAAACTAGGACTGTGCATTCGTTCGGTTCACTAGCATATTCTACAAATTTTACTGTTCGCAAATCAATTTAGCATAAATTAATCTCTGACTTAATGATCCCACAATCAATTTGAATGCTTTCAAATTTTTTAGTGCAGATTAAACAAAATAAATAGCAAAGCACAGACATGGGATAAAAGCAGCATAACACTCGTTAAGAGGTTCACAGAAACACAGAAGCATTAGAAAAATGTTAAAGACCATATGGCCCATCCAGGCCATTCACGCTCTCTTAGAGATCCTATGTACTTAGGGTTACCATATGGCTCTAGAAAAGAGAGGATGGATTGAGATATCCGGCTTTTACTTCCATTGAAACCCAGATGTCTCAATCTGTCCTCCTTTTTTCTGGAGCCATATGGTAACCCCATATGTACTTGTCCCAAGCTTTCTTGAATTCAGATACATTTTTCAACTTTACCATCTCCCCCAAGAGGCCATTCCATGTCTGTCGCCTTTTACCTTTGTCCTATGCCCCCTCATTCCAGAGCTTCCTTTCAATTGGCGCGCATTTGTACCCTGTAGGTATTTAAATGTCTCTATCATATCTCCCCTCTCCCACCTTTCCTCCAAAGTCTGTTACAGATTGAGATCTTTAAGTCTGTCCCCATACACTTTATCACGAAGACCACACACCATTTTAGTAGCATTCCTCTGGACTGACTACATCCTTTTTATATCTTTTTGAAGGTGCGGCCTCCAGAATGGTTCACAATATTCTAAATGAGGTCTCACCAACGTCTTATACAGGGGCATCAATACCTCCTTTTTCCTACTGGCCATACCTCTTCCTATGCAACCTAGCATCCTTCTAGCTTTTCCCATTGCCTTTTCAACTTGCATGGCCACCTTAAGATCATCACATAGAAACATAGAACATGACGAGAGAAAGGGTCACGGCCCATCTAGTCTGCCCACACTAATGGCCCACCCCCTAACTACCTCCACATACGAACACCCCCAATCCTGCTTCTTTTTCATGCACAAAAGTTCTTCACAACCTAAACTCTACCATTCCTTCAAGTTTTTGCAGCCCAAATGCATGACCTCAGCGACAATATGTAGGTGTTGAATATTGCAAAGACCAAAACAATGCTTTTCTCAAACAAACATAAGAACATAAGAAGTGCCGCTGCTGGGTCAGACCAGTGGTCCATCATGCCCAGCAGTCCGCTCACGCGGCGGCCCTCTGGTCAAAGACCAGCACCCTAACTGAGACTAGCTCTACCAGCGCACGTTCCTATTTAGCAGGAACTTATCTAACTTTGTCTTGAATCCCTTGAGGGTGTTTTCCCCTATGACAGACTCTGGAAGAGCGTTCCAGTTTTCCACCACTCTCTGGGTGAAGAAGAACTTCTTTACGTTTGTATGGAATTTATCCCCTTCTAACTTTAGAGAGTGCTCTCTCATTCTCTCTACCTTGGAGAGGGTGAACAACCTGTCGTTATCTACTAAGTCTAATCCCTTCAGTACCTTGAATGTTTCGATCATGTCCCCTCTCAATCTCCTCTGTTCGAGGGAGAAGAGGCCTAGTTTCTCTAATCTTTCACTGTACGGCAGCTCCTCCAACCCCTTAACCATCTTAATTGCTCTTCTCTGGACACTTTAGAGTAGTACCATGTCCTTCTTCATGTATGGCGACCAGTGCTGGACGCAGTACTCCAGGTGAGGATGCACCATGGCCCAGTACAGCGGCATAATAACCTTCTCTGATCTGTTCATGATCCCCTTCTTTATCATTCCTAGCATTCTGTTCGCCCTTTTTGCCACCACCGCACATTGCATGGACGACTTCATCGACTTGTCGATCAGAACTACCAAGTCCCTATCCTGGGAGGTCTCTCCAAGTACCACTCCGGACATCCTGTATTCGTGCATGAGATTTTTGTTACCAACATGCATCACTTTACACTTATCCACGTTGAACCTCATCTGCCATGTCTACTCCCATTTGTTTCAAATCCACCCTTTTGCAGATAGTAATTTCCATTAAACTTTTAGGTGTCATTTTTGACAATAAGCTAACTTTCCATGAACAGATTAATGCTGTTTCTATAGGTTACGTTTCTATAGGTTACGTATCATATGCTCTCTCACAAGCCTTCTTGACCCACATTCAATTAACATACTAATACACTCGCTTGTAATCTCACAGCTTGACTACTGTAACGCGCTGTATAAGGGTATCCCACAAAAAGAACTCAGACGCCTGCAAATTATTCAAAATACTGCAATCAAACTGATGACAAATGCAAAGAAATTTGATCACATAGCACCTGATTAACGCACGTTGGCTTCCTATTTCACACAGAATTACTTACAAGATACTTCTAATGTTCAAAGCACGAGCAACCAATTCCCCGCAATTTATAGACAGACTCCTTATTCTCTATGCTTCAATTTGATCGGACAAAGTGCCGGGTTTTGAAAAGCCGTCTGGACCCCCGGACATGTCTTCAAAAGGAGGACATGCCCGGACAAATCTGGATGTCTGGTACCCCTACCACCTGGACTACGTGCATAGTCTGAAGAGTGGAGATAGATGTGTTTTATCGACTTTGAACACCTCTTCTCTTTTGGGCTACCCATTGTTCTTTTGCTCTGGTGTAATTTGGCTTGGCACTGCCATTGAAGTCTTATCCTAGCACGATGTGGCCAAGGTTCCCTTTGAATGCGTTGACGTTAATGCCTGCTAAATGGTAACCTAATAGTTCATTTTCTTGTAAATATCATTTCATGCTACCCTGCACAATACAATTAACAAGGATATACCAGTAAAGCTGATTGCAGTTGAAAGCTGGTGATTTCAGGGGTGCAAGGAGGCTTATCTGAGGGTTCTGGGAGTAGTTGCCTCTTTTAATGCAAACCATGCATGCCTTCGTTGGCATGGGTCCAAGAACCTGATTCCAGGTACTGGAAAGTTTGGGCCAGGAAACAAAAAGCCTGAAGGCGTAAGGGGCCTGTTTCTGCAGGGCATAAGCGGCTGCAAGGTGGACAGGGTAGGGCCCCAGTTGCAAAATTTCTATGAGCAACTTGGAAGGGATTTTCTGGGTACTTCTAAGTGATCTAGATGGGTCATTATCAGATGCAGGACTCAGTGGACAATTGGTCTGCCCTTATCAGCAAATGAGGAGAGATCTGTCTCTCAGAAAACTAGAGTATCATTAAATCCTCTGTGCTACGGCTTTTACTTATTTGCGTATTACACAGTCGGAGTGTCAGAGCCTGCACAGCACATGGAAGGGACCTGAGTGGTGCAGAACGGGTACAAGCGAATCGATTTTTCACTCCAACAAAAATTACAAAGACTAGGGGACACTCGATGAAGTTACAGGGAAATACTTTTAAAACCAATAGGAGGAAATATTTTTTCACTCAGAGAATAGTTAAGCTCTGGAACGCATTGCCAGAGGTTGTGGTAAGAGCAGATAGCGTAGCTGGTATTAAGAAAGGTTTGGACAAGTTCCTGGAGGAAAAGTCCATAGTCTGTTATTGAGAAAAACATGGGGGAGGCCACTGCTTGCCCTGGATCAGTAGTAGAGAATGACATGGGGATAAATTTTTCCTCGTCCCCACGGGAACTCATTTTCCCGTCCTAGCAAGTTCTTTTCTGTCCCTGCCCCATTCCTAAAGGCTCCATCCTCATCTGCACAAGCCTCAAACACTTTAAAATCATAAGTACTGCGCCCTCACCTGGAGTACTGCATCCAGCACTGGTCGCTGTACATGAAGAAGGACATGGTTCTACTCAAAAGGGTCCAGAGTAGAGCAACTAAGATGGTTAAGGGGCTGGAGGAGTTGCCGTACAGTGAAAGATTAGAGAAACTGGTCCTTTTCTCCCTCAAACAGAGGAGACTGAGAGGGGACATGGTAGAAACATTCAAGATACTGAAGGGAATAGACTTAGTAGATAAGGACAGGTTGTTCACCCCTTCCAAGGTAGGGAGAACGAGAAGGCATTCTCTAAAATTGAAAGGGGATAGATTCTGTACGAATGTAAGGAAGTTCTTCTTCACCCAGAGAGTGGTGGAAAACTGGAACACTCTTCCGGAGTCTGTCATAGGGGAAAACACCTTCCAGGGATTCAAGACAAAGTTAGACATGTTCCTGCTGAACCAGAACATATGCAGGTAGGGCTAGTCTCAGTTAAGGCGCTGGTCTTTGACCAAGGGCCACCGCGTGAGCGGACTGCTGGGCATGATGGACCACTGGTCTGACCCAACAGCAGCAATTCTTATGTTCTTAAGTGTCCGAGGCTTGTGCGGTTAAGGCAGAGCTTACAGGAATGGAACAGGGACAGCAACAAAATTCACAAGGATGGGACGGGGAACTTGTGTTCCTATGGGGACGGGAACAAATTTGACCCCATGTCATTCTCTATTCAGTGCAACAAAGATTCCTCCTATGAGCGAAAAATACACTGGGAGATTACTATTATGATGAAAAAATAATAAAGATTGTGATAAATTAAATTAATTAATGTAATTGTGTAGGGTCCTCAGTATACACAACTCACAATCAGGACCAGCCTGTAGTGTAGAATTGAAAGAGTGTAACCCAACAGTGTTTTTGCACTAGTGTAACATCCCCGGACCCGTGGTGAACTTTGCGAAAAATGTGCAAAAACACAATTAATCATTCATCAGTTGTAATCTCTCCGATGTATTGTGCAATAAAAATTGCTACAAAGTCCAAATTGGTAATATTCAACTTTCAAAATGGTGTCCTCCTCCAATATTTGAAACAATTTCCTGAGATGTATCCAACTTCAAAGAATTGAAAGAGTACTTATCTCACAATCATTAGCAGTCCGTTGGTTCCTAGTGAAAAGCTCTTCGTTTTGGAGGATCTCTACCTCCTTCATCTGGAGCTGAAGCATAGACTTCTCCAATCCAGAAGGGAACTGCGTTGTGACAAGTTGATTCTCTAATCAGTAGCATGGAATGTTGCTACTCGTTGAGATTCTAGAATCTTATTAGTCTTTGGGATTCTGGAATCTTGTTACTCTGAGATTCTGGAATGTTGCTACTCCTTGAGTTTTGGCCAGGTATTAGTGACCTGGATTGGCCACCATGAGAACGGGCTACTGGGCTTGATGGACCATTGGGCTGACCCAATAAGGCTATTCTTAGGTTCTTATGTTTTTAATGCTTGAAGAAGCCTTTTTTGGATCATGATATGTTCTTTTGGGTGAATGATTGTTTCTTTCTTTTCACATAACGGACTTTCCTTTTTTATATAAACTGCTTTGATTTGCTTCACAACTTTAACAGAATAAACCATCTGCAAGGTCTTGAATTCAGTTCTCTTTGAACTTTAAAATCTTTTGCAAAGTTTCACAAAGTCTGTTCTTTTCCTAGAAAAATGAGGTAATAAAACGAAGAAAGGATTAAAACCAAGTGGGAGGAGAATTATAACCTGTTGGCTCTTAATTTCAGCCTGACCCATAGATTGCCTTAGAGTCCCAATGAATGTAATTTCAGAGAATTATTAACTCATTTAAAATTCCCATTTACAGCTCCATTGCTTCCTCTTTCCCTCCCCTGTTTCATTTTTGCAGCCTGATGGCTCTGCCTTATGGGGATTAGGCCTCTTTTGTTTAAGGACCCGAGCAGGGCTCGGGTGCTCACAGCAACCACTGCAGGATACAGGCAGCTAGGGAGAGAGTTGGCCCTCGATTGCGTGGCTACCATGCAAATTTCAAGTTGCACCGTTCCTTCACAAGTCAAAATGGGTCATACTATCTGGATGTGATTTATACTCGTAAGCAGTGTTCTCCTCTCTCAGCAGGTGTTTCCTGCCTTTATCCCTAAATGCATCAAAGCTAAGGCTTTATTGCTATATGTAAAATACGAATTTCTTTTGGATGTTTCTTTCTTTAGTGAGATTTTGGGCTCCCTATTTCCTCCGCTGAGAATCCAGCATAGCTGGTTTTAAGAAAGGTTTGGACAAATTCCTGGAGGAAAAGTCCAGTCCCCCATGTCTGTTATTAAGACATGGGGGAAGCCTCTTCTTGCATGGAATGTTGCCACTCTTTGGGATTCCGGAATGTTGCTACTCTTTGGGTTTTGGCTAGGTACTAGGGACTAGGATTGGCCACCGTGAGAATGGGCTACTGGGCTTGATGGACCATTGGTCTGACCCAGAAGGCTATTCTTATGTTCTTAAGAAGCAGGAGAGTAACTTGGGGCTTCTCTGCCTTAGCAGTGGTTGTCAACCCAGTTCGATAGGTTTTCAAGAACCCTCAGTGAATGTGCGATAAATTTGCTTAGAATGGAGGTGGTCAGTGGCTGGAGAAACTGCTCGGGCTGGTGGAGATTTGAAGAGGTACGGGGGTGAGAAGGGAGGGCGCGGAAGGAGCAGGGGGATCGGAGAGGAGGGCATGGGGGCAGTTGGCACGGAAGTAGTGGGGTGGGGCAGAGAGGAAGGTACATGGGGATGCCACTGTTGCTATGGCACTGGAGGTGGTGCATGCAAATTTATCTCATGCATATTCATTGTGGATACCCTGAAACCTGACTGGCTGGAAGAGTCCTGAGGACTGAGTTGAGAACCCCTGGCCTAAGCATGAAGCACTGTGGGGCTCTGAAGTATCAGGTGGCGTTTCCAAATCTTAGGGCAAGTGACACTGAAGGGCCTGAATGAGCAGCTGGGCTCCGGTTTCCTAGGGGAGAAAGATTTGGGGCCCTCTGGGCTCATTGCACAGAATTCAGGCGATGAAAGCCGACGTGTATAGGCCATGCCTGCGCTAATGGAGCTGCATTTTGATTTCATGGAAATGTCGCCTTACAGGTTCACCTGGTGCTGTTTGAGCTCTGCGCTCAGGGAGGAAAAGGTAGGAGTTCTCTGCTCTGCAGAAAGAATTTCATTACAGCAGCCAATATTGCTGAATACACTGGTAACCTTTCTCTTAGTGCTGGGGGCTGTAATTTGCTCGGACTCTGTCTGAACGTGAACATTTGTATTAATCACTCTGGTGAGCAAACAGTGGGAGCCACTGGCTTGTTAAAGAAGGTGCTACGATTTGTACATCGTGATCTCCGAGCAGGCTGCCAGACGGGATGGAGAAAAATGAGCTTCCTTCAGCTTGTATGCCAGCCAAAGTGCCCATTTTTCCCTCCATCACCTTTCTTCTTTTCCAGACTCATTAGGAAAAAGGAGAGTGGAGTTCCTCTGAGCCCCAGGAGACCAGATTTAATATTCCAGATGAGCCTGAGAACTTGATCCTAGTGAGCATCTCCTTCTGCACCTTCTGGCTACAGAATCTTTACATGAAGGTGATAGATGGATGAACAGTGTCGGGAAGTAATGATCTTATGATTGTTTGCTACACATTTCAGTAACTTCTAATGCGGAGCTACTCAATTTCGGTCCACAGGCAGGCCAGGTTTTCAGGATATCCACAATGAATATGCATGAAGAGATTTGCATGTACTGCCTCCTCGATATGCATACGAGAGGGTGCTGAAAAGTTCTCAGCCCAACCAAGACGAGAATGACCTGGATATGGTTCAGTCAATGAATTTCCTTTCTGCAAATTGGCACTTAACGAACTAAGATAACACTCTTTTCAGCAAAATAACGCTCAGAATTTAAGAAGTTGGTTGCTTAGGCTGAGAACTTTTCAGTACTCCCTAAAATTGATTCTGGATATCCTGAAAACTTAGCGTAGCGAGGTTGAGAGGTGCCCCTCCCCCTCCTCTTCTCCATCCCATCTGCTCCTTCCCTGCCCCTTCTTTTCCCCCATACATTTTTAGCAACTCCAACCTGCTGCTCGCATAAGCGCCGGCTCTTCCTCTGATGTCACTTCCTAGGCAAGGATCCAGAAAGTGATGTCAGAGGAAGAGCTGACGCTGGCGTGAACAGCAAGTTGGGGTTGCTGTTTGCATCCAGAACATCAAAGAGGTACAGGGAAGGGCATGGTAGACGGGTGGGGGAAAGACCCTTTACTACGCCACTGCTGCCTGTAGACCTTAAGGACTGGAATTGAGTAGCTCTGTTCTAATGCATTACATTTGACATTTGTAATGAAGCAAAGTACGAAAGTAATATTTTGGATACAATGGTAAGATTTTACTCATGAAGTAAACCAGGGGAAACAAAGCCACAAGATTGAATATATCGAAAATAGAATGGAATTCTCCTAGTCAGAGAGATGTACACAGAAACACAAATGTCCTTTAGTTCATCTGGTAGTTCAAATGACTTTATTCATCCAATAACTCAACGACTCGACATGTACATGTTTCGGCCAAACAGGCCTTCCTCAGGAGTCTTGAGCGTTCTCCAGAGTTATATCGGAACTTATATAAATGAATTTGTGGACGTCGCTCATGTGTTTGCAACAAAGTAAGAACTTCTGTCACAGTGCTTACAGCCACAAAACATACCGGGTGTCCACAAATTCATTCATATAAGTTTCGATATAACTTTGGAGAACTCTCAAGACTCCTGAGGAAGGCCTGTTTGGCCGAAACATGTACATGTCGAGTTATTGGATGAATAAAGTCATTTGAACTACCAGATGAACTAAAGGACATTTGTCTTTCTGTGTACATCTCTCCGACTATAATAATAATAATAATAATAATTTTATTTCTTATATACCGCCCAACCAGAAGATCCGGGCGGTTCATAGCAAGAGAACTGAGGCATATCAGCGAAGATGCAAGATACAGTAGGAATCAGTTGAATTCAATGATATACAATACAATAAAATACAACATGATACAATGTAGAGTGATATAAAGCAAAGTCATCGTATAAATTTACCACACAGATAGGTTTTCAGTGATTTTCTAAACTCATAGTAAGACTGGGAGTGGGCAATCGGAGAACACATCCAAGAGTTCATTCTCCCCGCTTGAAAGGCTAGAGGACAATTCCACTCTATTTTCTTTCTAAAGATTCTGCTCATTACATGTACACCAGTAAACAAGCTACAGCTCATGGGCCAAAACTATTTCTGCCACCCTAGCCCCATGATCCACCATCTTGTCACCCCTCCCCCCTGTGGTTTGGCAACTCTCCCTCTCTCTATTTCCCGCTTCTTATCTTTTATCTTTATCATGGAGAAGGGTAGATGAGGTCTCTCTACAAAAGCAGAATAAATACACATTTCAAAGAGAAGCCAATAAAGCATTCTGTTGATGCCGTGGTTATTCTCTGGGAACTTTGAGGATCTGGGATTAACAGTGCCCTCATTATGAAAACATATAACATATGAGTATATAACATATAGAACATATATATATGAAAACATGCCCTAGTGGGCTCACAATCTAAACTTTGTACCTGGGGCAATGAAGGGTTAAGTGACTTGCCCAAGGTCACAAGGAGCTGCAGTGAGACCTGAACCCAGTTCCTCAGGGTTAGGCTACTGCTCCATTCCACTTCTGATATCTAGACTGCTCAAGAGTTACACATTTCATTGCCCCCAGAACCTCCAGTGAAGATCAGCTGTTCAAGCTGATGAACATCTGATATTTCGGGAAGAGAGATATTTCCCTTTCAGTTAGGTGGTGATAGAGGAACCTGCCACATCTCAGCACACAAGAAGGCTTGCACGTTGTTATCTAATTGGAACCACACACCGTAATCTAAGTCTGTCTGCTTTGGGGCTGATTGCCCTTGGCTGATATCACACTCTAGGCTTTATTTACCAATTTAACTGGCATAAAATGCCATTTTAATTCAATTAAAATAAAATCAATCTAAGCTCTCAGGAAATGCACTGTATGGACCTGGAATGATTTTTGCATGGAATTTAAGGAACTTCCCTGTTCTGAAATCCAAGAAATTTTCACTCAGACACATACAGTAGGCCATCATTGTTAAAACTGTATTCATATGAGTAAGCTTTTGGTTAAGACTTTTATGACAATCTTATTTGTATGTAGATGAGCTGGATTAAGAGTACCAAAGACATGCACGTCTTTTATTGTTTATTCATTTGTCTGGAAGGAAGAAAGGAAGACATTTTGTATATTACAAGGGGGTGCTGAAAAGTTCTCAGCCCAACCAACCAGCTTTCTAAATTCCAAGCGTTATTTTGCCACTGTAACAGAAGAGTGTTATTTTATTTCATTATTATTTCATTATGTTATTTTATTTCATTAACCCCCTTGTTTTTTCCTTTTTCTACCAAAAATTGAAAATTGTAACTTTTACTTTTTCCCTCCCGACTCATGTTTGTATTAGCTGATGACCCGGCGTTGCATGGGTATTTAATTATAGCAATAACACAGTAAATGGATTCAAATAAAGATACTTTATAGTGGTGAATGAAATTATATTTTTACAGCTTTATAAAAAGTACAATAATCAAATTATAATGCGAAATATTTGACAAAATGAATACAATACAACAAACACAAAACTTGATTATAAACAACATTTTTAGTTTCACCTCCAGGAGCAAGAACATATAAATTCTTGGGTGAAGAGACCCCCAGAACATATAATCCCAGGTAGTGAGGGATCTGCATACCAAGTTTCGATAAAATCTGTCAAGCCGTTTATTATTTACTGTGAGAATGGCAGCTGTGTATAATTTTTCCATTGACATGAATGGGTGAAATCTGATTTTCTGTTTGTAGCTCCGCCCATGTGTGCAGGTGGGCCGTGAGACCCCCAGAACATATCACCCCAGGTAGTGAGGGATCTGCATACAAAGTTTCGTTCAAATCGGTCAAGCCGTTTTTGAAGTACTGTGAGAATGGCAGTTTTTTACTTTTTTTCCATTGACATTAATGGGTGAAATCTGATGTTCTGTTTGTAGCTCCGCCCACATGTGCAGGTGGGCCGAGAGACTCCCAGAACATATCACCCCACGTAGTTGGAATTACTGTGAGAATGGCAGCTTTTTACATTTTTTCCATTGACATGAATGGGTGAAATCTGATTTTATGTTTGTAGCTCCGCCCACGTGTGCAGGTGGGCCGCGAGACCCCCAGAACATATCACCCCAGGTAGTGAGGGATCTGCATACCAAGTTTCGGTCAAATCGGTAAAGCCGGTTTTGATTAACTGTGAGAATGGCAGCCGTTTACATTTTTTCCATTGACATGAATGGGTGAAATCTGATTTTCTGTTTGTAGCTCCGCCCACGTGTGCAGGTGGGCCGCGAGACCCCCAGAACATATCACCCCAGGTAGTGAGGGATCTGCATACCAAGTTTCGTTCTAATCGGTCAAGCCGTTTTTGAATTACTGTGAGAATGGCTGTTTTTTACATTTTTTCCATTGACATGAATGGGTGAAATCTGATGTTATGTTTGTAGCTCTGCCCACGTGTGCAGGTGGGCCGCGAGACCCCCAGAACATAGCACCCCAGGTAGTTGGAATTACTGTGAGAATGGCAGCTGTTTACAATTTTTCCATTGACATGAATGGGTGAAATACGATTTTCTGTTTGTAGCTCCGCCCACGTGTGCAGGTGGGCCGCGAGACCCCCAGAACATATCACCCCAGGTAGTGAGGGATCGGCATACCAAGTTTCGTTCAAAGCGGTCAAGCCGGTTTTGAATTACTGTGAGAATGGCAGCTTTTTACATTTTTTCCATTGACATGAATGGGTGAAATCTGATGTTCTGTTTGTAGCTCCGCCCACATGTGCAGGAGGGCCGCGAGACCCCCAGAACATATCACCCCAGGTAGTGAGGGATCTGCATACCAAGTTTCGTTCAAATCGGTCAAGCCGTTTTTGCGTGATCGCGGCACATACACACACACACACATACATACATACACACATACATACCTCCGATTTTATATATATAGATATTGTTAAAATGTTAGTTTCTCTTTATTATTCTTTATTTGGATTTTGTACATCGCTTAGTAATTTTAATAGGTGATTCATCAAATGTATTAATAAACTTGAAACTAATTTGCTGAAACGAAGTTCTATGTTATGACATTGCCTCAGCACCCTCTCTGATAACTGTGATGTCATAATGCCTCATTCCACCAATAAGAGCCAACCTCATCAGTGATGTCGCAATGGCTTGATTGTCCTATATTTGGCTCACTTTTATTACATACGAGGGGGTGCTGAAAAGTTCTCAGCCCAACCAAGCAACCTCCTAAATTCTGAGCGTTACTTTGCCACTGAAAAGAGTGTTATCTTATTTCATTAAGTGCCAATCTGCAGAAACAAAATTCGATGTTTGACATTGCTTCAGATCATTGATTGAACCATATCCACCTCATTCTCTTCTTGTTTGGGTCAAGAACTTTTCAGCACCACTTGTAATGCTGTACATAAAAAATAAATACTGCCAGATTCCTGCTTATTGTTATTTAAAAAAAAAAAAAGAAAAGGATATATAAAGTCTTGAATTGATTGGGGGGGGCCTCCTCTCCACCCCCACTTCTCTCCTTGCCATGCATATGCGCCCCTTGCCTTCCCCATACCTGAAGGACAGGGGAAAGATGATAATAATAATAATAACAGTTTATATACCGCAATACCGTTAAGTTCTATGCGATTTACAATAGATTAAGCGAGGTACAAATTGATTGAATTTAAGAGGGGGGAAGAGGAGAGTTAATAGGACCGGAAATGCGTTGTTGAGGAGAAAGAGATTAATAGGAGGAGAAAGAAGATGAGTGGGTCAATTGTCTTGATACTTTAGGAACAGGTGAGTTTTTAGACGTTTTCTGAATTCCTCATAAGTAGTGGGCGAAAGCAGTTGATCTAGGTCTTTACCCCACAATGCTGCTTGATGTGAAAGAAGGTGTTCATGGTGTTTTTTCAGTTTACAACCTCTAACTGGGGGGGAAATGAAGTAGGAATGAGAGCTTCTCTTGTGTCTGTTGGCAGAGAAGGAGGAAAGGTCAATTATGTATTTAGGGGCAAGTCCATTTAGCGCTTTAAAGCTGAAGCAGGCAAATTTAAACTTTATGCGTGCTTCCATTGGTAGCCAATGTAACTGTAACTGTAGGGTGATACATGATCGAATTTCTTTAATCCGAAGATTAATCTGACCGCTGCATTTTGCATTAGTTGTACACGTCACATATTTTTTGGGGAAATGGCTAAGTAGGCAATGTTACAGTAGTCATGTTGACTTAGTACGAGGGATTGGACCAGGGTTCTGAATGCCGACGTATTGAAATAAGCTTTAATAGATCTGAGTTTCCAGAGAGTTTCTGATTAAGGAGTCCACCTGGTCTTTCATGGTTAGGCCTTGGTCTAGAGTTACACCTAGTATCTTTATGGTGGGCTGGATGGGGTGATTAAGTTCATTGATGCATAGAGGTGTTTTGGTGTCAAACGGATGTGGTGAAGCAATGAAGAATTTTGTTTTTTTCTGAATTAAGTTTGAGCTTGAAGTTTGTCATCCATTGCTCCATCATGTTTATGGCTTCTGAAGCCTTGGGAATAGTTTCCGAGATAGAGTCAGCAAATAGGATTATAATCATGAAGTCATCTGCATAACTGAATAGTTTTATCCCCAGCTGAGTTAATTGCAAGCTCAGTGAGGACATGTAGACGTTAAATAGCAATGGAGACAATGGTGACCCTTGTGGCACACCGGATGGATTGCTCCAGGTATCAGAAAGATCATAATTGAAGTGTACCTGATACAGTTTTCAAGTTTCCAAGTTTAATAAAAGTTTGATATCCCGCTTATTCAAAGTGGCTTACATATAAATATAAAAATCTAAAATTCATGGGGGGGGGGGAGTTACAGACTGACAGATAAAAACAGAACAAGGTTGGACTTGAGGTATGGGGGGGGGGGGGGGAAGAAATACAATGGTTAATAGGAAAGAGACAAAAATTGGAGAGTACAATAGGGAAGGGATGCGATCTTCATTCTGCGAGGAAAAGTTATCTCAATGTTTATAGATTGAAGGCGTCTCTGAACAGGAAACTTTTTAGCTGGGCTTTAAATTTATCAATTGATTCATCATGGAGAAAAGCTGGTAGCAAGTTCCATGAGGGGGCGCTGTCACTGAAATAATTGGTTTTCATGTAGTGTCATAGAAGAGATGGCGTAGGGAGGAGATAGCTAGATTTTGAGAATGTGATCTTAGAACTGTTTCTGGGCTTTAGGGAATAATTAATCTATCTATGAACCCTTGAGAATGGAACAATTTTGTTTTGAATGTTAGAAGGATAATTTTATAAATAATTCGATGAGAAAGTGGTGCTTTTATCAGCATGGAGCAGCAGATACAACCCTTAGTCACCTCACTCGGGAGATAAGAAGGACCATTTATTTCTTTATCTGCCATTGTATACTATGTCGCTTTGAAGTTTCCTGTAAAAGCATAAAACTTGTACTAGAGAATGGAAAAAAAAAGAAGTAAGAAATTGCACAATACTGTACTTCATTTACAGCAAGAAAAATAGAAACTTATGGCCCTGGAGGCTTTACCACCATTTCCTTCTCTAGCACCAGGAACCTGAGAAACCTTGTTGCGTCTTTCTGAATCCAAACACATAATCCTGGGATTTCCAGGTTCCCTCCGCTGCCACATATTGTCTTCATGACAAGGAAAATATCCGCCAACTTGGACAAAATACACCGAAAGATGTTCTACCGACTGGTCAATGAGAAGGTGCCATCTAGTGGCCAACTAGCAGAAGCTCCAGCTCTCCAGGGTTGTAAGTCTTATCTCCCACCACTAAAGGGCAGTCACTAATTTCAGCAAAATGCATCAAAAAGCATGATCAGCCTGCAGGGGTCCGAGACAATACACAAATACCACCCCCCCCCCCTTCTATTTTGCATGCGTCTACTGGACTGCCTATTAGCCATAGCCGCCACTGCATCACAGCAATGAATGTTTCAGCCCTTCATTTGATGCTCCATCTTCATTAAGGGTTTGATTTGGAAACTGTTGATACAAAGCATTAGAAATAATCACCTCAGCCTCACTTGCATGTGATTAATTTCTCAAAAATATAAAGATGCATTACTGAAATAATTACCAGCCAGTCTGGAAGACTTATGCTGGAGAAATTGATTGCAGAAACCCGCCTCTGTAATGTCTAGTTAGACTTTTCTGTTCCACTCCTTCTTAGAAAGAATTGTGGCAGTTCTAGGACTCTTCTGTCAATAAATGCATATTATGCATAATAAAACGGGATCATTTAATCACATTATTCAGCAGGTTTATGACACAGGCTTGTGCTGTATAGCTGTCTTGACTAATTAAAGACGAGGCTCATAAAACACCGAGAATAAAGATGATTATTTCCCCCTCCATCCCTGCCCCCAATCATGTTTCCTAACAGACTGGTCATTACATTACCTAGTATGACCGGGTAAGACCTGGACTGGATTAGCCTGGGTCATTCAAGCCTCAGCCGAGTGGTTGAATGAGGCATGGAGGGTAGAGGGGTGTTTGCATCAAATTTTAAAAAAAAAAAAGGTCCAGCAAAGGTGAAAGGGAAAACAAAACACAAACTTGCTCTGGTGGCTAAACAGCTTGTTAGCCCAATCAGGCTCCACAGCTGTACAGTTCACAACCTGTACAGTTCCACAAACATGTGCTTTCAACAGGCTATGCTCTGCCAGACCTTATTACAAAAAACAAGAACACTTTCAAAGTCCTGGAACCGGCTGGGACTGCTCAGCCTGGTTCTTTCGCAGTATTTCTGTGTTTGTGCAAATTCAGGACACAATTATTCCAACTCTTCTGTTAACTTCAATTTAATCAGAAGCAGGGATTCTACACCCTTCTGTTATTAGGGTTTATGAGACAATTCCATCATCCCAGAAACAGCCTATGATTTTCCCCAAGCTTTTAATCAGTAAGCATGGCTTCAGGCAAACAGGATTCTACAGGTTCCATTTCATAATCACGTATACATTTCTTTTGGAAGTGTTACCTTCAGAAGAATGTTGACAAGATTCAGACCTGAGATTTTCTCCCTGTTTCCTGTGGGAAATACTGACTTCTGGCTTCTGGTCCCTGGATTGCACTGATCTGCATCTTTCCTAGAGTTAAGGCAGGCTGCCTCTCTGGCCTAGAAACCACACCCTTTTCTCTAGTCTTGTGCTGATTGTCTCTAGAGAACATGTGGTTCTCTGGTGCTTTGCTAATGAGCCTGGATAGCTTCCCTGCTGAGTAGCCCTGCCCCCAGCAAAGCTGATTGCAGGAGCTAATCCCTTTGTGGGTTTACCTATCACTGGCCTGGTGCATGCTGGTACTTGTAGTTCTTTGCCTTTAGCACTCCCTACCCTAGAACTAGTCAAGTATAATCGGGTCACTTTTGGGCTGGGTCACTTCACTGGGGATAAATTCTGCAGGGCAGTTTCTCTAACCTGCCTGTTTCTAGGAGCAGATTTAGGGATAGTTTTTAGAGCACTGCAGGGATCCAGCATGACAGGACTCTCCCTATCTCCCTGCAGATAAAGACCAGCAAGACCCATCCAATCTGCCTAAAACAGTGGTCAGGGTTGTACCTGAGACGCCTTTTTGAATTCCATCACCATTTTCATCTCCCGAGGGAGGTGGTGTAGGTGAAAGCAAGGACAGAATTCAAAAAAAGGGGAGCAGTGATGCAGTAAAGGGGGCTGTGGGGGGTGGTCCGCTCTGGGTGCAATCTTGGTGGGGGCACTGGCCCTCATCCTCATCTCCGCCCCACACCCCTCCCATGCGTGTGCGCTCTCTCCCTTCCCTCATACCTCTTTAATTTTCCTGGCATGAGCAATATCGTGAACTTGCTGCCCACATTGTCGTTGGCTCTTTCTGACATCACTTCCAGGTCATGCGCCCAGGAAGTGAGATCAGAGGGAGAGCTGACACGATGTGGGCAGCAAGTTTGTGATGCTGCTCGCGTCTGGAAAATTAAAAAGGGACAGGGAAGGGAAGGCAAGGATGGGGCACCACTGCCGGGGAGGCTTTGATAAAAGCTCCAGTGTTAGGATGGTTAGCATAGTCTGAAGTGGGCTTCAATGGCAACTCCAGCAGTGGGAACCCAAAGACGGATCTAGGATCTGTTGCTCAGAAATATTAACCCTTTAATTGGCAGATGGTGAAACGACTGCTTTACACAATTTGATGCTGAACAAGAGCAACAGTGCCAAAGAAAGGGTTCAAGAAAAGACAATGTAACCATGAGAGTGACTGGATGGGCCAGGTCGTTCAGGTGCCGTCATTTACTATCCCTTCCTTTTACCAACGCCTAGCGCGGGGGGTAACTGCTCCGACGCTCACAGGAGTGCCGGAGCAGTTGCTGCCGGCACTAAAACCCGTGCTAGGTGTTGGTAAAAGGATGTATATGTTACTATGTGTGGCTCGTAGCCCTCCTTTGTGTTTAGGGTTGGAGTCTGCCTCCATCTATGCCTGTGCGCTTTTGTATTTTTAAAAATATATATATATATATAATTTTTTAAGGTGTGAAAGCTATTTAAGTTTTACTTTGAGTGGAAATGCTTTATTCCCTTTTTTTTCTCCATTTTCCCACGCCTTCTCAAATTCTGTCATTTCTTCTGATGTTACTTCTTCCCATGACAGAGTATTCCAGACATCCACCACCCTCTCCTTCAGTTGCTTTTCAGTTTCCCTCCTTCCAACTTCATTTCAGGTTACAGGCTCCATATCTTTTGTTTGTAAACTACTGTGAACAGTAATGGTATTGGTGGTATATCAAAAAAAAAGATTGTATTGTATTGTCCTCTAGTTCTACAGCCTCAGGTATTTTGTCCCTTACTATCTCTCGAAAATGTAAATGTGGCACAGTGGTTAAAGCTGCAGCCTCAGCACCCTGGGGTTGTGGGTTCAAACCCACGCTGCTCCTTGTGACCCTGGGCAAGTCACTTAATCCCCCCATTGCCCCAGGTGCATTAGATAGATTGGGAGCCCGCCAGGACAGACAGGGAAAAATACTTGAAGTACCTGAATAAATTCATGTAAACCATTCTGAGATCCCCTGGGAGAATGGTATGGATTAGAAAACTGAATATATAAATAGAGTGAAAAGTCTCAGCCTCTGATAACCAGAGCTGGTACTATGACATCATAATGCCTCATTCCACCAATAAGAGCCAACCTCATCAGTGATGTCACAGTGGCTTCATTGTCCTATATTTGGCTCACTTTTGCTACATTTTGATTTCTAGAGTGGTGCAGTGGTTAAAGCTGCAGCCTCAGCACCCTGGGGTTGTGGGTTCAAGCCCACGCTGCTCCTTGTGACCCTGGGCAAGTCACTTAATCCCCCCCATTGCCCCAGGTACATTAGGTAGATTGTGAGCCTGCCAGGACAGACAGGGAAAAATGCTTGAGTATCTGAATAAATTCATGTAAACCGTTCTGAACTCCCCTGGGAGAACAGTATAGAAAATTGAATAAATAAAAAATAAATTTCCTCTGTCCCTCCTCTCCCCCAGGGCAAAATACACTGTGAACTGAAAAAAAAACCCAAACGCACCAAAATGGTTTTTGTCGTATCTTCCACAGAACTCGGCCGATTCCTATGAAATTCATTGCGTTGTGTCCTGAATGAAGTCGATGTAAAATGTTGCAAATATTTCCCACCACAACACAACACTAGCTTGTGAAAATGAATTGTTGCTATGGGACACGCGCAGAGGCAGAACAGCCTCTGTATCAAAATGGTTTTCACTGCAGAAGACCGAATTCTGATAAAGAACTTGGCACTGCTCAAAGGTTACAGCAGTCGCCGATTGTTGAAAGAGTTCCCCTAGAAGGATTGGAACAAAAACGGCCTTGAAGTGCTGCTACGCGAGATCGGAGCAACGGGCACTGTGGCTTGTAAGCCAGGCAGCGGATGACCGAGCTCGATTCACACACAAGAGCACATTGGCGACATACCGAGTCAGAAGGATGCACCGAACAACTCGCCAAATAGCAAGAGAAGCAGGAATAAGTCCAGACAACTGTGGTTAGGATAATTCATGACAATCTGAAATTAAAATGTCTTAAAAAGCTAACTTTATGCTACAAAGACACATGCCTGGAATGAAAAGAGATTTACAGCAGCTCCACCGATTAACGCACAGAATGATCACCTGTACATGTCTTCAACAACACTGAAAGAACAAAAACCGAACCCTGTCAAAGTGGAGGTGGAAAAATCACTAAACTAGAAAAACCTCCCAAACCCCAAGAAAAGAAAATGACTGGGGGAACGAGACAAAACCAACTGAACAGTTAATAAACTGATATGAACAATTGATAACTTTAAGCGGGAGAGCCGTCAGTCACACAGCCACAACTGGGCGGACCCAGAGCAAAGCTGACGCAAATTACACCCAGAAGAGTGTTAACTGCGAAACATCCCCGGGCTCTCTCCACATTATAAGTGAATAAATAAAGTGCCTCAATAAAGTGCTATAGTGTGAAAAAACTTAAAAAAAAAAAAAAAAAACACACCATAAAGTTAAGTTGAATTTTGTCTCTATCCCCCAATCATGGGGCCAAAAAAGGAAATGAGTGTCCAAATCTAACCAAGCAAAACACAAACTGGAAGAACTTAGCTTCTCCGTGTGAGCAGTCAGCAAAGATGGCTTCGTCGTTTCCTTTTTTGGCCCCATGATTGGGGGATAGAGACAAAATTCAACTTAACTTTATGGTGTGTTTTTTTTTTTTAAGTTTTTTCACACTATAGCACTTTATTGAGGCACTTTATTTATTCACTTATAATGTGGAGAGAGCCCGGGGATGTTTCGCAGTTAACACTCTTCTGGGTGTAATTTGCGTCAGCTTTGCTCTGGGTCTGCCCAGTTGTGGCTGTGTGACTGACGGCTCTCCCGCTTAAAGTTATCAATTGTTCATATCAGTTTATTAACTGTTCAGTTGGTTTTGTCTCGTTCCCCCAGTCATTTTCTTTTCTTGGGGTTTGGGAGGTTTTTCTAGTTTTCAACAACACTGAAGCATGAGGTTAATGCCAAACGCCTACTACGGACCCACCTGACCTTCAGCCAATCTTGGTCTTGGTCGGATTCACAGATCTGTTCTACATCAACCCTGGGGTTAAGATCAACAGCGCATGCTACCAGGATGTCCTCTTGACGCCAAAGGTGTTGCCAGCAATCCATTGCATGTCGGGAGACTACTTTATCTTCCAACAGGACAATATCCCAGCACGTCGGGCAAAGGCACCATAGACCTGCAACATCGGGAGACCTCAGATTTCATTGGTCCAGACCTCTGACTTGTGAATTCACCAGACCTAAACCCAGTTGATTACTGGATCTGGGGCCTGATACAGCAACGCGTCTACCAGACTGCGATATCTGACGTCGAAGGCCTTAAACAGAGCCTCATCTCTGTTTGGGCTGAGCTGAAGCAGAGCATCTTTGACAAGTCCATAGATAGTGGTGGCCAGGGCAGAGGACATGCCTTCGTGCATAGGGAGCGCACTTTGAACATCTTGCTTAATTGAAACATTACTTTTTGACTTTACATTTTTCTGCAAAATACGCCATTAAACATTTCGATGTGTTTCTATTCTAATCGGAATTCATTTTCACAAAGTAACGTGGTGCAGTGGGAAATATTTACAACATTTTACATCAGCTTCATTCAGGACACAACGCACTGAATTTCATAAGAATCAACTGAGTTCTGTAGAAGATATGCCAAAAAACATTTTGTGTGGAGTTTTTTTTCAGTTCAAGTCTCTTTATTTAATCATTTCTATACCACTTATATCCTAAGTGGTTTACATCATATTTCCCTATCTGTCCCGGCGGGCTCAAACTCTATCTAATGTACCTGGGGCAATTAAGTGACTTGCCCAGGGTCACAAGGAGCAATGAGGGATTTGAACCCACAACCTCAGGGTTTTAAGGCTGTAGTTCTAACCACTGCACCACACATTCCCCACTCTTCTCATATGTCTTTCAGTGCGGACCCCCCCACCACCACCATTTTGATTTCTTTCCTTTGAACTGGGTGTAACTCTGGACCAATGCCTAACCCTGAAAGACCAGGTGGACTCCTTAATCAAAAAGGGTTTTTTCACCCTCTGGAAGCTTAAATCCATTAAATCATATTTTGACAACTCTGCATTCAGAATCCTGGTACAATCCCTCGTACTGAGTCAACTCGACTACTGTAACATCGCCTATTTAGCAATCTCCCAAAAGAATTTGCGACGCTTACAATTAATGCAAAACGCTGCGGTCAGACTTATCTTCGGTCTAAAGAAATTTGATCACGTGACGCCATACTGCAAACAGCTACACTGGCTGCCGTTGGAAGCTCGTGTAAAGTTTAAGTTCGCCTGCCTCTGCTTTAAAGTTCTTTACGGTCTAACCCCTAAATACATAACTGACCTCTTCTCCTTCTCAGCCAACAGACACAAGAGAAGCTCCCACTTGCACTTCGTTTCTCCCCCGGTTAGAGGTTGCAAACTAAAAAAAAACCACCATGAACACCTTCTCTCACATCAAGCAGCTTTATGGGGTAAAGATCTAGAACTACTCCTCTCGCCCACCACTTACGAGGTATTCAGGAAGCGCCTCAAAACCCACCTGTTCCTGAAGTATCTAGACAGCTGACCCGTTCCTCTCTTTCCCCTCTATAACGGTTCTCTTGCCCTATCCCCCCTCTTGTTTTCCCATCCCTTAACTTCTCTCAACTTGTACTTCATTAATCTTTTGTAAACCGCGTAGAACTTAACGGTACTGCGGTTTATAAACTGTTATTATTATTATTTACTTTCTTTGCAAGATGCAGCCTTTAAAACTGAACACAATACCCCAAATGAGATCTCATCAATAACTAGTTCGGGAGCATTTTAGCTCCTTCTTTCTGCATCCTTCTGGCCTTGGCCACCTCCTTGTCACTTTCTTTCAGCGCCCTGAGATCCTTAGACATTGTCACTCGAGATCTCTGCATGTCTTCCTATCGCAAGCAGCTCCTTTGCGTCTCTGCACTCCAAATGCATCATTCGACATCTCGTCACATTAAACCTCATTTTTGTAGATCACTTCTCATACATTCCACTCCCCTCTGGGGTGTCCACTCTGCTGCCAATTTCCGTGTCATCCACAAAAAGGCATAGTTGTCCTTTGATGTGACGTTCAAAGCACAATGACAGGAAAGCAGCAGGGTGACTTTCGCAGCTTTTATAGTTCATGATTTATGAATAAATAGCTACAATTTTAAAGACAGAATAAACACCAGTGAACTGCAATTGACTTAATAACCATAAAAATAATCACAAACATGCATCGATTAGTCAAAAACGCAGGTGAACAGGAAAGGAAAAATGACCCAAATAAAAATAAAACACACAGACACATACTGTAGATCGATAGACATAAAAATAATTTATCACAGGGGGTATAATTATAAAAGAATGGGAACGTGAAAAGGATAAAAGAGAGGGAGGAGGAAAGATGGAAAGGGAGGGGGAGGGGGTCCTCGTGCCATGATGAGCTTGGCTTCCTTCTTCATTTTTAAAATTCCGTCAGCTTCTTTCTTTCTTTCCAGCCTAATCAGATCTGCCTAACCTGGCTTAGGGTTTTACAAGGGGATGCTAAAAAGTTCTCAGCCCAACCCACTTCCTAAAATTCTGAGCATTATCTTATTTCGTTAAGTGCCATTCTGCAGAAACAAAATTCTCTGTTTTGGCATTGTTTCAGATCATTGATTGAATCATATCCACGTCATTCTCTTCTTGGCTGGGCTGAGAACTTTTCAGCAGCCCCTCGTAGTGTGAAGAGTTTCAGCTTCTAATAACCAGAGTTGAGATTGTGATGTCATATTGACTCATCCCACCAATAAGAGCCAACCTCATCGGTGATGTCACAATGGCATTATTGTAATATACTTGGCTCACTTCTGAGATTGTGATGTCATAATGCCACCAATAAGAGCCAACCTTATCGGTGATCTCACAATGGCTTGATTGTCCTAGACTTGGCTCACTTTTATTACATACGAGGTGGTGCTGAAAAGTTCTCAGCCCAACCAACCAACTTCCTAAATTCTAAGTGTTATTATGCCACTGTAGCTGTAAAGAGTGTTTTCTTATTTCCTTAAGTGCCAATTTGCAGAAACAAAGTTCTGTGTTTTTGACATTGTTTCAGATCATTGACTGAACCATATCCAGGTCATTCTCTTCTTAGTTGGGCTGAGAACTTTTCAGCAGCCCCTCGTAAGATGGTCATTCTTTCCCTAGGTAGGAGGAGGGTAAAAAACATATCCCAGATAGGAGAATGGGAAAGACAATGAACCTTTGCACCTGAGTCAAAAGGCAGAGAGGAAAGCAGGGGATTCTCCACCTTGGTGGAATTGCTTGATCAAATATTTTTGGTTTTACCTCCAGTACCTGTGGTCCTTCCATCCCTGTGTTTTGTGAACTACCTAAAATAAAGCTTCAGCACAAGAGGGAGGAGGATGTTTCAGAGGATGTAGCTCAGAGGCAGCCAGTCTTGACTTCATGGATCAGCAGGCCAGGGCCTCAGAAGGAGATGAACAGACAGAGCAAAGCAACCTCCTCTAGGAAGATCTGGAGTAGGCCTATACTGTTGGAACTAGGCCTAGGCCTAACAGTGATTATGGTGCTCCATAGCAGGGAAGCGGAGTCTGCAGGAGCTGCTCGAAAGACACAAGGGTCCAGATTCTATACTTAGCAGCTGAAGCCGGGCACCTACATTGACTGTTTTGGTTATAACTCTTTTAGAATGTATGATCAATGTCGGTCATCGTTCACAAGTTTTTGGTGGCACACCATTTAATAAAATGATAACACGAAGGTCATTATTTTAACACTGTATTGGAAGGTGTTTCTTCTGCTGTTAAAATGACCGTTTCTATATTTGTTGGCATAGTTTGGTTCTAGAAACATAAGGCGGATAAAGGCCAAGTGGCCCATCCAGTCTGCCCATCCACAGCATCCTCTATCTCCTCTCTTCCTTATGAGATCCCAAGAGCTTGTCCCAAGCTTTCATGAATTCAGACACAGTCTTTGTCTCCCCCACCTCTACTGGGAGTCTGTTCCACACATTGTAGCCGGCATGCTCCAGGCAGAGGGCCTGGGAATACTGGCCACAATTAAACTCTTGTGAGTCGCTGCGTGCCTCACAAGGATAAGTTATTTCAGCGTTCAGTGAAAGGGACACCATCCAACAATAAGTTCAATGTTAAATAAAGAATTACTTTTAATTGTTCAAAACCAAAAAAAAACACAGTAACTTGCTTGTCAGGATTGAAATAGCAAAGCTCCCATACCAGGAAAGCACAAAGTTCAAAAACAGTCTCTGGTTGAGAAACCAAAAAGAGTCCCAACTTAAACAAAACTCTCTTCCTCAGAGGTAAGTTCTTATTTAAATCATAGTCCAGGTGGAGTTCATTACCAAAAGAAAAGGAAAAACTTTTCCACCAAAACAAAGTTAAAAGACAGTGTAAAAATACTGGCTTCTTCAGCGACTCAAGGCTGGAAAGACAGTGTGCACTGTGTGGTCTTGAATTGCCAGAAATTAGGCCCACTATCCCACCACGTAACACGGGGCTAACCCCACTGTCTTAGCACATCCAGCATGCTTAATTCCAAAAAGGGAAAGCACAATTAAGCTTTAAAAAAAAAAAAAAAAAAGGAAAAAACAAAACTTCAAAATAAAAGTCCAAAACAAACTTGCCATAAACTTCAGCAACATTCAAATACTTGCTTTTGTGAGGCAAACCTCCATAGGAATATTTTCAGGCATCAGCCCAACACTGGCTTCAGGACTTGTTTCCAAGTGAAAGGATTGGTTTTCCCACTCGAACAAACATTAAAAATACTAGGAGTCACGCTTGACAAACATTTATCCCTAGAAAATCACACCGACCTCACTGTCAAGAAAGGCCTTTCAGCACTCTGGAAACTCCGTACCATAAAGAAATACTTTGATGACACCGCATTCCGCCTACTAGTTCAATCCTCCATTCTCAGTATACTGGATTATTGCAATATCATTTACCTAAGCTCCACAAAGAAAATCACCAGAAGACTAAAACTGATTCAAAACACAGCCGTCCGCCTCATTTTCGGCCTGAACAAATGGGAACACATCACTCCCTTCTACCACCAACTGCATTGGCTACCTTTCGAATCCCGAGTCCTTTTCAAGTTCGCCTGCATCTGCTACAAAACAGTATTTGGTCTTTCACCAAAATACCTCTCCCCCCATTTCACTATGTATTGCACCAATAAGAAATCCCGCAGAATTCAGATGTTTGCCTTCCCCTCCATAAAATTATGCCAGCTCAAAAGATTCCTTGACAAAACCTTTGCCTTTCAGGCGGCCAAGCTGAACCTTTGGCTAGCCCAAATGATGCTAGTGGCCCCGACCTACCTCGACTTCAGAAAACTTCTCAAAACACACCTCTTCCGCGAACAGGACCCTTAACCCTTTTTCCCCGCTACAATCCTAACCCCACCCCCACCCCTTCCTTCCTCTCCCCTTCCCCGCTCTTGGTTCCCTCTCCCTCCCTTTTCTCTTCCAATCCAACTATGATAAACATCTGCTAAAACCCCAATACTTCCTTCCTCGTTGCTTGTAATTCCGACAAAATTTTGTAAATCCGTGCTCAGACCGGATCCTAATTTAATTGATGTGAACTGCCTAGAACTCTTTGGGTACGGCGGTATATAAGAACTTAATAATAATAATAATAATCTCCATGGCAAATGGTTCCTCACTCAGACTGGAAGGTGATTCTCCTCCAGCTTCTGTAAACTCCATGTCCTCTGGAGCTTGACTGCTATCAGGAGCTCTCAGCCCTGAGCATTGTGACCTTCCCTGCTGCTGTTCCTCTCTGTTCTGATTCTCTAAGAGCCTAGTCTTCAGGGAGAGCAGCTTGCAGCCCCGCCCCCAACCCTCAGGTGGAATGGATTTTCGGTGATTCACCTTGTGATCCAGAGGGGGATGGGAACCTAGCACTGCTGCTCTCTTACTCCCTCTACAGGCCCTAGAAGAAAATTCAGACTGAGAGGCAGAAAATGGGGAATAAGGCAGATGGACAGGGTCTGGATTTGCACTGGGACCTGTACTAGGGACACTCCTAGCAGGCATAGTCTGCTTATCACAACATCTACCACCCTTACTGTAAAAAAAAGTATTTCCAAAGATTACTCCTGAGCCTCTTAACTTCATCTTATGCCCTCCCATTCCAGAGCTTCCTTTCAATTGAAAGAGATTTGCCTCATACGCATTTATGCCATGTAGGTATTTAAATGTCTCTCAAGAAAAAACAAGAGTAACAAAATAACTCAAAAACCAAAAAATATATATTACTCACCAGGGATGGGCTCAACACCCCCAATAAACATTACGTGCAAAACGGTGGAGAAAAAGCCTCAAAACTTTAAATGCTTCAGCAGTAAACACTCAAACTGATATAAGTTTCAATCTGCTTAATTTCCTATCATCGGCAAAAATCTCCACCACCACAGAAATGTAATTATCAAAGGGGTGAAAAACCCATCACTGTGCACAGGAAAAGAAAAATCCAAAAGTTTTACTTATCTTGGGATCCATGGTCTGAAAAATGCTGTCGATGTGAATGTCTGGCCAGACTAGTTTTGAGGCTTTTTCTCTACCGTTTTGCATGTAATGTTGTTTATCGGGGGTGTTGAGCCCATCCCTGGTGAGTAATATATGTTTTTTGGTTTTTGATTTAAATGTATCTATCATATCTCCCCTCTCCCGCCTTTCCTCCAAAGTATACATATTGAGATCTTTAAGGCTTCCCCCTATGCCTTATGATGTAGATCATCAACCGAAAGCATGTTTCATTTTTTGTAGAAACTTTATATTGCAAATTCAGAGAATTAGGGTCTCTTTTATGAAGCTGTGCTGGCTGCAGTCACTCCTGGGAAGTGACCTCTGCTGGGGCTCAGCGACTAGACAAGCCAGGTCCCAAGTTCCTAGCTTGATCCCAAGTAGTAAAACAGATTCTATATTACTTATCCTAGGAATAAGCAGTGGATTTCCCCAAGCCATCTCAATAATGGCCTAAGGACTTCTCTTTAGGAAAGTATCCAAACCTTTTTTTAAACCCTGCTAAGCTAATTGATTTCACCCAATTCACCGGAAACGAATTCCAGAGTTTAGTGGAACAATGTACTTGGGACCTTAACATTTTTCATTTTTTTCTCTCCGGTGGAAAAACTACCTGCTAGGAATCAAGAATAAGTTACCCAAGCGATCAGCAAAGTACAATAATAAGTAATTAACATTCTCAAGCCAATAAGAATCAGTATCAAATTAGGGACTGCGATGCTGTTTCTGGTGTCTCATTTCTGTTTCGGCAACTGCGTCAGCTAAAATTATAACATTTCAGGTCCAGCACTCAGGTAGAAAGAGATCAGAAATAGATCACTCTGCCTCCTGTCAGGCAGCCCAAACTCCCTCTGCTCTATAATTAAAATGTTCTTTGGTAATTCTCTGATTTCCTGCGCATGTTATTTTCATTCACGCTGTAAATACACACTACGACAACTGTCTTGGGCAAACAATCATTCCCTTTTGTTTTCTTCACAAACCACCTCAATGTGGTTCTCTTCCTGCCGTCTCTGGGGACTGTCCTCCAAAGCAAATCCCAGTTCTGGAAGCAGTGCCTCTGAGAGCAAGATAGATGCCACAAAGTTGTGAATGAATAATTATGCCCTTCCACAAAATAACGAAAGGGGAAAGAGAGAGAGGAGGTCACAGGAGATGGTAAAAGTGCACTCAAATGCCCTGAAATTGTGAAAGATATGTCCGGAGCTGTTCTTAGTGTTTAAAATGCATTTACGAACCTAAGAGTTGCCATATTGGAACAGACTGAAGGTCAATTAAGCCAGGATCCTATTTCCAACGGTGGCCAACCCAGGTCCTAAGCACCAGGCAGAAACCCAAAGAGTAGCAACATTCCAGAGCCGAGATTGTGATGTCATATTGCCTCATTCCACCAATGCCTAAGAGCCAACCTTAGCAGTGATGTCACAATGGCTCAATTGTCCTATACTTGGCTCACAAAAGAATTGACATACTGGGACAGTTCAAAGGCCCATCAAGCCCAGTATCCTGTTTCCAACAGTGGCCAACCCAGGTCCCAAGCACGAGGCAGAAACCCAAAGAGTAGCAACATTCCAGAGCCGAGATTGTGATGTCCAGCTGCAATCTACCCCCTCCCGTAAATACCCCTTCCTTTCTGCCCTCTCTTCTCCATTCTTCTTAACTTGTACTTAAGTTGCTGTACAGCCATTCTACTGTCCAAATGTATTCCACTGTGAATGTTGGCTTGTAACCCGTTCTGAGCTACTGGGAGGATGTGATAGAAATCGAATTAAATAAATAAATAAAGCCTCATTCCACCAATGCCTAAGAGCCAACCTCATCAGTGATGTCACAATGGCTTAATTGTTCTTTAATTGGCTCATAAGACTAGCCATACTGGGACAGACCAAAGGTCCATCAACCCAGTATCCTGTTTCTAACAGTGGTCAACCCCGATCACAAGTAAGCTGTATTGCAATATAGTATTATTTTAGCACTGTGAAATGTTAAAGTTTCATAATCTGTTATACATGTTGTCTGTTGTAATATTATGTATGTTTTTTATGGACATCGCTTAGATTTAAGCGGTCGATAAATTTAAAAAATAAATAAATACTCCCTCCAGCCTGATGTTGAATGTTAAAAAAGGTCCTCCAGGCCCTAACCTGACAGGCCTCTGATTTCTGGTAGTCTGGGGGCCCCACGACCAGGGAACCTAAATGTTTAAAATATCTCCCTTAGAAGCCCCATCTCCTTTTGTTACAAATTCTCCTGCCCCTCTATGGACCCCCCTTAGCCCCTTGATTCACCTCAGAGGCACAGAGGCAGGATCAATCCCCATTCACTCCTGTCCTGGTGGTGCTTTCCTGGAAAACAGCACCTCCTGCAGCCTGATTCCAAGTGTAGCACCATGATAACATCACAAAGAGTCAGGCAGCACCATTTTCCAGGATGGCATCAGCAGGGAAGCAAGAAGTAAGGCTCACTCTTGCGACCAACATTCCTTAGACCCCCCCCCCCCCCCCTCCCGGGTGAGTCAAAGTCTTTTAAAAGTGGCTGAGGACCATCCTATGTGATGTACATAAAAACACATCATAAGCTTATATTTTTACATAAAATATAAAAGCAGAACTATTTCTACAATGCATTTTAACAATCAGGTAGTAAAAGCTTCTGCTCTCCAGAACCTTGGACCCTGGAAAGAAAACGGAACCTCCTTGCGTAGATTAAGGAAGAAGTTTGTAGAGGATCAGGGAATGCTCAGAGGGGACGAGGTAGAATCATTTTTGCTGCTTGGTTGATGTTTTTCTGACTGGCATAGACTCAGACTTCCTCTTCTCGGTGTTCCCCTGTGAACCTGGTACAGGGCCTACCCCGACGGTCACAGTAAATGTCTTGGCTTTTCTCTGCCACAAGCGCTGTTATTTTCTCCTTAAGCTACATGATAAATCAACATGTCACGCTGCTCCCTCCATGAGATCTGCTCAGCTGTAAAATGGGGTCCCCTAATACTTGTTCTCTCTCTTGCTGACATTTCCAACATTTTGCAACTGTTCGACGAGTGATTCAGCCTCACAAAGATGGATGATGCAGGCTGAACTCTGGTCCTCGGTGATACCTGTGACATTAGGAGAATAGCCAAGCATGAGATAAGCATTAGTCTACGAAATGCAGACAGCCAGGTCCAAGGTCATCAAAAGGTTAACTACAACAAGGGGAGGAGGGAATGAGACTTTTATACCACCTTTTTGTGGTCACGCAAATACAAGAGATTGCCACTATGAACCACGAGAACCTATCCTTAATAAATGAATACATTTTAAATAGATTCTGATCAGAAACATATAATTAGCTTCCATTCAGTGTTTGATCCTTTATGTGCCTGTGTAATTAGCTACAAATTTCTTAGTAGACATGAAGGACCTCAGGTTATTAGGGCTGTGGACTAACTAGCACACTTATAAACACAGGACTTGGACCCGTTTCCCAGACTCATTGCCACATTCATTTCATCCTGATACCTGAAATGAAGCTTAGGTTTCAACAGATGTCTCTTTATGGCCTCCAGACATCCTATTAAGAAAAGCCTGGTCTCTCCATCCAGCGTTGGTCATTTTGTTAGATTTACTGATGTACCTTCATTCTACTTTAATTTAACTTAAGAACATAAGAATAGCCTTACTGGGTCAGACCAATGGTCCATCTAGCCCAGAATCCTGTCTTCATGGAGGTCAATCCAAGTCACAAGTATCTGGCAAAAACCCAAATAGTAGCAGCATCCCATGTCTTTCTCATCAGCAGACTATAGACTTTTCTTCCAGGAATTTGTCCAAACTTTTTGTAAAACCAGCTACATTAACTGCTCTTACCACATCCTCTGGCAACGCGTTCCAGAGCTCAACTGTTCTCTGAGTGAAAAAATATTTCCCCCTACTGGTTAGAAAAGTATTTCCTTGTAACTTCATCGAGTGTCCCCCCTAGTCTTTGTCATTTTTGACGGAGTGAAAAATCGATCCACTTGTACCCGTTCTACTCCACTCAGGATTTTGTAGACTCCCCTCAGCCGTCTCTTTTCCAAGATGAAAAGCCCAAACCTTGTTAGTCTTCCCTCATACGAGAGGAGTTCCATCCCCTTTACCATCATGGTGGCTCTTCTTTGAACCTTTTCTAGCGCCACTGTATCTTTCTTGAGATGAGACTAGAACTGAATGCAATACGCCAGGTGAGGCCACACCATTGAGCGATTCAGGGGCATTATAACATTCTTAGTCTTGTTAACCATCCCTTTTTTAATAATTCCCAGCATCCTGTTTGCCTTCTTGGCTGACGCTGAACATCGGGCAGAAGGCTTCAGCATATTGTCTACGATGACACCCAGATCCTTTTCTTGAGCGCTGTCCCCGAAAGCGGTCCCTAGCATCCGATAACTATGATTTGGATTATTCTTCCCAATGTGCATCACTTTGCATTTGTCCACATTAAATTTCATCTGCCATTTGGACACCCAGTCTTCCAATTTCCGAAGGTCTTCCGGCAGTTTTTCACAGTCCGCAAGCGTTTTAACAACTTTGAACGTTTATATTCTACCAATAGGTTGCAATTCGATAACAAAATAACCATTACAACAATCAAAGGCATCTTAAGCAATTCAAACACTTGTTTAACTCAACCTCTATCAAAAGATAAAGGACTTTATATCTATGTATTTATTGTGACTTGAGTTTATATATGAATAAAATTTGTTGTTTCCAATCCGGCTCCCTATTTGTTTTCTCCACATAAGCCTCCTATATCGAAATCAAGTCGTAGTCTTGACAGGGTCATATAAAGTTAGAAGGAGGTTGGAAAATGCGTGAGAGTAATACGAGGACAGGAGTACAAATACCAAATGATCTATTAGCAAATCACTTTTCATAAATTATTCAGGATTTATTTATTTCAATTGGATTACACACTTCTATTTAATGTTAATACCAATTTTCAATGCACATTAGAACATTTTGACACATGCTAATGTGGATTAATTTGTAGGTTCGCATGCTTTAAATTGATTTGGCACACACTAAAACTTTGATGAGTGCTGATGAGCCAAGGGGTTTATTTTAGAAGTGCTATGTGCACCTTTAGACATTTACGAGGGTTTCTGAAAAGTTCTCAGCCCAACCAAGAAGAGAATGACCTGGATGTGGTTCAATCAATGATCTGAAACAATGTCAAAAACCATAGAATGTCGTTTGGCCCTTAATGAACTAAGATAACACTCTTTTCAGCTACAGTGGCAAAATAACGCTTAGAATTTAGGATGTTGGTTGGTTGAGCTGAGAACTTTTCAGCACCCCCTTGTATGTAATAAAAGTGAGCCAAGTCTAGGCCAATCAAGCCATTGTGACATCACTACTGAGATTGGCTCTTATTGGTAGGATGAGGCCTTATGACATCACAATCTCAGGCCTGGTTATCAGAGACTGAAACTCTTCATTCTACGAGGGGTTGCTGAAAAGTTCTCAGCCCAACCAAGAAGAGAATGACGTGGATGTGGTTCAATCAATGATCTGAAACAATGTCCAAAAACATAGACCCCTTTCTACAAATTGGCACTTAATGAAATAAGATAACACTCTTTTCAGCTATAGTGTTCAGAATTTAGGATGTTACTTGATTGGGCTAATAACTTTTCTGCACTCCTCGTATATTGTATAAACACCTAAATGCCACTGAACTGCAAAATGTGCATCTTACAAGGAGGTATGGTCTGGGCATGTTTTGGGCAGAATGAGAGCAGGCCTCAAAACAAACATGATTCTGAAAGATTTGCTACAAGACCCATTGGTGAGGTGGGGATAGGAATAAACCACTGGTACAGGAAGAGCAGAAATTAAGTTTCAACTTTTACCCTTAGGGCGAAATGTGGCCATGTAGAGTCTTGATTTAATAAACGGTTCATATTTACGTCTGTTGGTGTGCTGTTTTTCAAAGGGTCTGTGTCCAAAAAGACCGACACCAGGCTTTACCCCTGTTACCCGGCATGTCTAGGTTTCAGAATAGTGAGTAGCGAGGAGGAATTAGGAGAGGTTGTCCCTCAATACCCTAGTGGTTGATGTCCTCTCTGACTGGCTCTAAAATGCTAGACAGAAGAACTTCAGACATCCTCCTTCGACATCTCGTTTCTGATCTGTACGTCCTCTGCCAATGCCACCAGGAGGTTTGCAAACAGAAGTAGCCACATAATTTTCCATCTTTCCTGTGCATAAAACTGACTTTATAGAGTGGAAATCATCTTTGCACGCACAATGATGTAATCCGCTTAGAATTGAAAGGTACAGGCGGAATATAAGCCAGTTATGTAATGTAATGTAATGTAATGTAAAGGGAGGATTGGAGGAGAACCCAAGAAAAGTTTAGATTTTGAGATGGACCCATTTTTGGAAATGAGACGAATGAATCCGTTTCTTCTGTTTCATTTTCATAATGAACTGAAACAGGAATTAAAAGAAAAAATCCCCATTGCATTTCAAGTGAAAACATAACTTGGGTCCAGTAAAAAGTAGAAAAATCTTCTAAGACTAATTTGCTGTGGCAATATGAGCATAAGTAAAGCTACCAGAGACTACGAGGGAATGCTGGGAAACTGGAGAGCTCAAAGAATCCGTGTGTCGTCTTCTCCCCAGGATTGATGCGAATACCAGAGCTCCGGAGAAAAGATGGAGAACGCTAGTCGGATACACAGTCGAACTGGCATAAAAAGGCCACTTTTCATTACTCATGAAGTCATTTTGACTTATGTCTCACAACTCCAAATGCTGCCTCAGCCTTTCCTCTTTTATTCCTGCTCACGTATATTGGCCTCCTTTGAACATGTAGATACCGAGACAGCTTCATGTCCCAAGAGACGGCTAAAATGCATTGCTTTCAATCAGTGTATTCCATATGTTAATTAAGGTTATTTATGCAGATATAATGCTTATGTATTCATGCATTTGTAAACAGCCAGTGTCCTGGGGGGGGGAGACAGAGGATAGATGGACTTGTACTCACATTGACATAACCGCTAAAAGCTTGATGTTCCAGTGTTAACCATGTCAGGAGAGATGAAGCCAAAGAAAAGAGAAAATGTTTTCAAATATATGTAACTCACCAAAAATTGGAGAGAAAATCTATCTTCTTCTGTGATACTACCGTAATATATACCAACAATGACCACAGCTTTAATTTTAAAAAACATTTCAAATTAAATTTTTATGTGAAAAACTCAGACCCTGAACCCGTGAAAAATAGTGTCTCCTATTGAACCTCAGGTGGTGTTATTACACTATTTTTCACGGGTTCAGAGTCTGAGTTTTTCACATAAAAATTTAATTTGAAATGTTTTTAAAATTAAAGCTGTGATCATTGTTGGAATATATTCAAATATATTTAGCCATGTAGAGTCCTTCCAAAAAGAACATTGCTCTGAGGATCTGAGGGGATATAGAATTGTTTCCTTTCAAGCCCTGAAGAGCGGGGGGGGGGGGTATTTATTTATTTAATTCGATTTCTATCCCGTCCTCCCAGTAGCTCAGAACGGGTTACAAGCCAACATTCACAGTGGAAAACATTTGGACAGTACAAAGACTATACAGCAACTTAAGTATAGGTGAAGAATGGAGAGGTGGGTGCAGGAGGAAGGGGGAATTTTAGGGGACGGTGGGGGTTGATTGCAGTTGGAATTTTAGTTGAAGAGGAGGGTCTTTACAGCTTTCCGGAAGGTTATCAATGAGTTCTATAATCTGATTTGCGGGGGAAGTTGGTTCCAGAGTTGGGGGATGAAGTAGCTGTAGGACCATTTGCGGGCGGTTTCTGACAGGAGAGACCTTCTTGGGGGAATGCATAGGCGTTTCTTCATTTCCAAGCGGAGGGGGTGGGTGGGGGTGTATAGAGTTAGCTTGGATCCTATGTAGGCTGGGGTGGTGGCATAAATTATTTTATGCACTATTACCAAGGCCTTGAAAGTGCAGCATTGGTTGATCAGAAGCCAGTGCTCTGCGTGGAGGGCTGAGGAGATGGGTTCGCAGTAGTTGAGGCTCTGTAGGAGGCAGATTGCTGCGTTTTGTACACGCTGGAGGCATTTGAGATCTTTTTTGGCCACTCCGTTAAATAGGGAATTGCAGTAATCCATCCTGGCGAGAACATAGGCGTAGAGGAATTGGGCTAGGTCTGGTTTGGAGATGTAGGGTTTGATCCATTTCAGTTGGCGGAGGTAGTAGAAGGAGGTGGAAACTACTTGATATATGTGGGTGGACAGGGACATGTGGCCGTCTAAAGTTACTCCTAGGCTGCGTACCTGATCTGCTGCTGTTAGTGAGGTGGGCGTGTTTATTTGGTAGTTTTTTTTCCTGATCCATAAAAGTTCGGGCTTGGAGGCATTCAGCTGTAGTTTGTTGTTTGTCATCAAGGTTTTCATGTTGGAAAGGCAGAGTTGGAGGTTGGCGATTTGGGATGATCGGTTTATGTCTAGTGGGAGGAGCAGCTGGATGTCATCGGCGTAGGAGTGGATTTAAATGTTATACTTCTGGGCTATATTTATTTTTTCAAGTATTTAGCCCGTCCTACCAAAGGAGCCCAGAACGGGTTACAAAGTACATCCACAATATAACCGAGACAGGACAGAGATGACAATAAAACCTATAAACTAAGCAGCATCTGGAGAGAGTAGGTGGCGTAGGTGCGTTGACTCTGATGGCGTTCCTGGGTGCAGGTCCTGAAGACGCTGGGTTTGTGAAGAGGAAGGTTTTCACGGCCTTCCTGAAGCTCCAAAGTCCATCTAGTGTTCTAGCAGGTGGGAGGATGGTGTACCATAGTCTGGGTATGAAATATGAGTAGGAACATGTTGGGGGGAGGGGATGAAAACCCTTCTAGACCCTAATGCAGGGGTGAGCTGCAACCCAGTTGGGTTTTCTGAATTTCCTCAATGAATATGCATGCACTGTCTCCATTGTATGCAAACAGGTCTCATGCATATTCATTGAGGAAATCCTGGAATCCCAACTTGGTTGCAGCCCTTGACTCCTCACCTGATAGGTGCCTTTCGGTCTTATGCCCAACTGATCAGAAAGAGACATAATACACCAAAAATTGTGGTTAAAAATATGAAGCCTCATATTCAAAGGGTTTAGGCTCTCAAATTGGCTAGGACTCAGAGCTTAAAGCGATGTTATATGTTAATCAGGTTTTCTCTTCCGTCTTTACCTATTCAGTTCAAGGTCGGATTACATTACAAGAGGTTGGGTCAGTTACCCAGGAAGTTACAATGGACAGTTGGACACAGACATTCAATAGGGTTGTTAGTACAGGTAGATCAGTACAACTATTAATACATAGATACAAGTAGGTCAACTTTGGCTCATCGTTATGTCCAAGGAGTTGCCTTGGACAGTTTAGAAATGGGCTTTTACAATCACCATTTCAGTTACTTCTGGGTTGAGTCCATGTCTTGGTAGAAGTGCCAAAATGTTAGAAACATCCCAAACTAGAGGGTGGCCACAAAGATGTCCCTATGCTATCAATGAGTGGCAGAGACGTACATTAAGGAAAAGAGGAGTTGATAGTTAAAATCATTTAACTGGCAGGAGAGGCTGAATTTATGGCTGGTATTTGGAGAGCTAACCAGCCATGCCAGATTGCACACAATGCGGTCCTAACGATGCCAATTGACTAACCAGGCACGGAATATTGACCGCACCTGGATAATGTCTCACGTCACCGAATACCAGGATATTCAGTGGCAATACCCACAAAGTGGCTGGGCCCGGAGAATTCAGGTCTAATTTAAAGAAACATTGACCATTGTTGCCTGAATACTGCTCCCAAAAATTTAGGTGAATGTTAAGCAGAAAAAGCTTAGGATTGACTAAAAACTAGGGCTAGATTTAGGAACTCTCTCAGAGCTTAGACTGTCACCATTGGGCTGACCTCTCTTTTGTCACCAGCATCAGTCGTGACTTATGCATGTGGCAGGAATGACAGAAATTGTCCTAGCAAACACTATCATAAGAACATAAGAATAGCCTTACTGGGTCAGACCAAAGGTCCATCAAGCCCAGTAGCCCATTCTCATGGTGGCCAATCCAGGTCCCTAGTACCTGGCCATAACCCAAGGAGCAGCAACATTCCAGAATCTCAAAGAGTGACAACATTCCATGCTACCGATCCAGGGCAAGCAGTGGCTTCCCCCGTGTCTTTCTCAATAACAGACTATGGACTTTTCCTCCAGGAACTTGTGCAAACCTTTCTTAAAACCAGCTACGCTATCCACTCTTACCACATCCTCTGGCAAATATTCTGTTTTCACTGATTCACACACACACATTTCTGATCCTCGTAGGCTGGAGTCCACAAGTTCTGATGCTTCTGGCACATTGAACTCCATCAGTTCTACAATGGAAGTTTCTTGCTACCTATTTCTCTGAAGGATCTTCCTCCCTGTGGAACGATGCTGGCTGCTGGATGAAAGCAGGCCTTCCCCCTCAGGGTGCCTTGTTAGATAGGAACCTGGCATTTCAAGCTGGTAGGCAACAATCTTGGTTAGGTAAATGTATTCAGCAAGCTGTGTTATCGGAAATTAATTAAGACCACTTTGTTTGATAAGTTTATTACTTAGTGAGTTTTATTATTGAAATTCTATTTTATAAATATTTGCATTTCTTACTGTATTATTGTATTTCGCTGATTGTCCAGTTCCTTTTAGTGTAAACCGCCTAGAACTTTTGGTTATGGCGGTATAAAAGAATAAAGTTATTATTATTATTTAATAGAAGGTCTGTGTTCAGCGAACCTTTTATAAAACAGTCGCAGAGTTTTGCATACACTCACACACGCGGACACATGTGAGCACAATGGAACCACAGTCTTTATCTGAAAAAAATCCATTCTAACCACAAAGTCCTTCCGTTCTAGACTTTGATTTGGGATGTAGAGGGCAGATGGGACGCTTCTTGCTGCAGCCTGTTTTAACTTTATGGGTTCCATTTTCCTGCTTTACTAAAAAGGAGCTTAGGTAAATTAATGTTCATTTGACTTTCTGCTTCTCTAAAGATCATAAAGAATCCCCTTGAGTGCAACAATTGTGCTAATGTTCCTGATTTGCTCCTGGACGGCCTCGTTCTGCTGTTGGCTCTACAACTGCAGTGAGGTTTTATTGTCAATAAATTGGGTCGCAACAAACAAAAAGCTGAAACGAAGGTTAGTGAAAAAGTAGAGACGAGGAAATACATTCAGCCTGCTCCTCTTATGTGGTGCGGATTGCATAGCTTGGCGATGAGACCTGTTGAGACTAATTATAGAACTTGTAAGTGTCAAGGAACTAGAACAGAAACCGTTAAAGGCCTAAGACGCAAAGGCCAAACTCTCCCTAGGGCAGACATGGAAGATCCTGATGAGAAAACTGCTGTTGATTTAGATATAGGAAGCGCTAGGCCAGGGCTAGGCAATTCCAGTCCTCGAGAGCCGGAACCAGATCAGGTTTTCAGGATCTCCACAATAAATATGCATGAGATAGATTTGCATCTGAAGGAAGCAGTGCATGCAAATCCATCTCATACATATTCATTGTGGATATCCTGAAAATCTGACCTGGCTCCGGCTCTCGAAGACCGGAATTGCCTACTCCTGTGCCCAGAATGGTGGAGAATCAGAGGGATTGCCGCATCTCAAACAAGATAGAGCAGAATTAGAAAAGGTACAAAGAGTGACAAAAATGAAAAAAGGGATGGGCTGACTTCCCTATAAGGAGAGGCTAAAGTGGCTTGGAAAAGAGAAGGCTCAAGAGGTCTATAAAATACTGAGTGGAGTGGAAAGGGTAGATGTGAATCATTTTTTTCCGTTTTCCAAAAATACTAGGACGAGGGAGCATGAACCCAATAAGTAGTAGATTTAAAACAATCTGGAGAAAATATTTCTTCACACAACGTGTAAGTAAACTCTGAAATTCATTTCTGGAGAATATGGTGAAATCAGTTAGCTTGGTGGGGTTTAAAAAAAGGCTTGGATAATTTCCTAAAAGAGAAGTCCATAGTAGAGAATGACACGGGGAAAAAATCTGTCCCCGTCACCGCCCCGTCACCGGCCCACCATCCTCTGCACCGCCCCGTCACTGCCGATCCCTTCACCGCCCCGTCACCGTCACCGCCATCCCTTTCACCGCCCCGTCACCGCCACTGCCATCCCATTCACCGCCCCGTCACCGTCCCCGCTGCATCCATATAAGCCTTTTTCCTTTCACTCTCTCCTTCCAATTTGAGCCGGGAACACTAGCGATCGCACGGTCCCCGCGGCCACTACCTGCCTGCCCGGTCGATCCTGGTGTTTGGCCGGCTCTCTCCCTTCTCCTCACCTTGGTTTGTGGGTTTTCTTTTTCGGCAACCTGCGCGCTTTCCCAGGGAGCCGCACACGCGCGGCTGCTCAGTGTTCGATCTTCTGCTCTGCTGCAACTTCCTGTTTCCGGTTGCGTCAGAGCAGAAGATCGAGGCTGAGCAGCGGCGGGTGTGCGCGGCTCTCTGGTAGCGTGCGGGTCGCCGAGGAGGAGGATCTGTGGACTGGGGTGAGGAGAGGGGAGAGAGTTGGCTGGACACTGGAATCGATTGGGCGGGCGGGTGTGAGCTGCGGGGACCGCGCGATCCTTCATGCCTCACTGCAGGGGACAAGACCATTCACCGCCCCGCGGGCGGTGAATGGCCTTGTCCCCGTCGCCGCAGCGACTGCTAGTTTTCTTCCCCGTTTTCGGCGGGTGACCCGCGGCTAAAATGCGGTGGCCGCGGGTAAACCGCCACCGTGTCATTCTCTAGTCCATAGGTCATTATTGAGATGGCTTGGAGACATCCACTGACTATTTCTAGGATAAGCAGCATAAAACCTGTTTTACTACTTGGGATCTAGCTAGGTACTTGGGACATGGGTTGGCCACTGTTGGGAACAGGATATTGGGCTTGATGGACCTTGAGTCTGTCCCAGTATGGCAATTCTTATATTCTTATGTTATCAAATGATGCCATGATTGACTATGTTAACAGCACTATCCCTCTTCTTCCAAAGTCTAGAACAATTTGCTAGGATGCGTCTTTCACAAGTATATCTCTTTGCCACCAGAGTCATCCTGAGAGTCAGGGCTTTCTCTCCTTGATCAGCACAATACATGCTTTTCTGCTTTTTGTGAGGCTCGTCAGCAGATGGAGCTCTAGAGCAGAAGCAATGTCATTCTCGAGTACAACTTACCGGGGGACTGTAGCTTTAAGGAACTAAGAAGTAATAAGTGTTTGAGGCGTGTGAAGTTAAGGCGGAGCTTACAAGAATGGGGCAGCGAGAAAACTCGTATGGACGGGATGGGGAAAAATTTGTCCACGGGTCATTCTCTAAAATGAAGGTTTCTTCCTTTTGGACATTTAGATTTCAGGCCCTCCCTAGGCCTGCCCAAACCTTGCCTAAAACATGCCCTCTTGCTAGTTGGGCACATTGCCGTGTTGGATATCCCTTTTCTGCCTTTGCAAAATCAGTATTTGGATGTTTCACGCACACAGACATCCATTTTAGCCTTTTGAGACGTCCATAGCAACAAAGTAGATGATAGGAGCAAATGACCTGCATGGTCCATCCAGTCTGCCCAACAAGATAAACTCACGTGTATGATATATGATAACATTTGCAAACCTGATCCTGCGTTGCTGTTGCCATTTTCAGAGCACAGATAATAAAAGTCTGCCCAGCAGTGGCTCAATCAGATTTATTTAGCCATAATGCCTTGGGATTATCTACTGAGAAGGAGAGGAATCTAGTGCGTGCAAGAGTTAGAAATGCTATGTTTTCACTTACTGGTGTGAATGCCAGGTCAGTTGCGTTTGTGTCGTCCTAGAGAAGCTTTGAAAGACAGCTTTTTGTTGTGTTTATATGAAAAGTGCAACTATGATCGATGGTTGAATGGGATTTGTGGTATTTCTTATAAAGCAGAAGATATAGAGGGTCTTTTGCTAAGGCGTGCTAGCCGATTTAGCACACGCTAAATGCTAACGCATCCGTAGAATATAATGGACGTGTTAGCACGTGCTAAATCAGCTAGCACGCCTTAGTGAAAGGACCCTATAATGTTTCATCTATGAGATTTTATGAATAAGTAGGAATATGGGCAGCAGAAGCTTTTATTAGATACTAGATTTTAGCCCGTTACATTAACAGGTGCTAGAATAGATGTGTAGACTTAGGCATTTCTTTCTTTCTGTCTGTCTTTCTCTCTCCCTGCCCCCCTTTCTTTTTGTCTCTCCCCCCCTGTCCAGCAGTTGCCCTTCTCCCTTCCTTTTACCTACCCATTTCCCCTTTTACCTTTCCTATTTCCACCTTTTCACCCCATCCAGCATCATTAGAGTACCTGTTGCATTGTTGGCGTTCCGGTGTCTCCTCTGCGTTGGGTCCGGGCCGGGATTGCAGGGAGCGCCCTGTGGGACAGGCCGGGGCGTGGGTCAGCAGAGGTGGGGGAGTTCTGGGTGGCAGCACGAGCTCACTGTGGTGCAGGGCCTCTGCCGGGCCGCAGGGAGCTGGTGTCTGTGGAGCTCGGTGTCCGGGGTTGTCGGGTAGGTGCTCCGGGCTGCGGGAGGAACGGATTGGTCAGCGGGCCTTTTCGGGGGTGGGGCAGGGACCCATGTGGTCAGCAGCCTCGCCGAGGGAAGGTGATGGGGAAACCGCCGCAGGCAGAGTTCTACTCTACTGCGCATGCAGGGCCACGGAAGCACAGATCACAGACACAGGGATCACGCCGTTTGAAGTGCGCATGCGCACTAAGGGTTTTATTATAGTGGATAAGATGTATTTCTTAAAATACGTTGACTGTAAAGTGCTTAGAATTGTAAGACGTATTCAAATTTTTTAAGTAAATAAATAATTCAGGTTTCTTTATTTTTGATATACCGTCTATCAAAACAAGTGTCGAAATGGTGTACAATATAAAAAGATTGAAGAAAACAATTAAAATAGGTAAATAAAAGCAATATTTTATCAAAGATTAAAAATACTAGACGGATTCACATTAACATACATGGAACAAAGGGGAAGTTGGGGAGGGAAAGGTTTCTTAAAATACATCGAAGTAAAATTAGTAAAAAAAAACATAGTAACATAGTAGATGACGGCAGATAAAGACCCGAATGGTCCATTCAGTCTGCCCAACCTGATTCAATTTAAAAAAATTTTTATTTTATTTTATTTTTTTAAATTTTTCTTCTTAGCTATTTCTGGGCAAGAATCCAAAGCTTTACCCGATACTGTGCTTGGGTTCCAACTGCCAAAATCTCTGTTAAGACTTACTCCAGCCCATCTACACCCTCCCAGCCATTGAAGCCCTCCCCTGCCCATCCTTCACCAAACGGCCATACACCGACACAGACTGTGCAAGTCTGCCCAGTAACTGGCCTAGTTCAATATTTAATATTATTTTCTGATTCTAAATCTTCTGTGTTCATCCCACGCTTCTTTGAACTCAGTCACAGTTTTACTCTCCACCACCTCTCTCGGGAGCGCATTCCAGGCATCCACTACCCTCTCCGTAAAGTAGAATTTCCTAACATTGCCCCTGAATCTACCACCCCTCAACCTCAAATTATGTCCTCTGGTTTTACCATTTTCCTTTCTCTGGAAAAGATTTTGTTCTACGTTAATACCCTTCAAGTATTTGAACGTCTGAATCATATCTCCCCTGTCTCTCCTTTCCTCTAGGACAGTGATTCCCAACCCTGTCCTGGAGGAACACCAGGCCAATCGGGTTTTCAGGCTAGCCCTAATGAATATGCATGAGAGAGATTTGCATATGATGGAAGTGATAGGCATGCAAATTTGCTTCATGCATATTCATTAGGGCTAGCCTGAAAACCCAATTGGCTTGGTGTTCCTCCAGGACAGGGTTGGGAACCACTGCTCTAGGATATACATATTCAGGGCTTCCAGTCTCTCCTCATACATCTTCTGGCGCAAGCCTCCTATCATTTTCGTCACCCTCCTCTGGACCGCCTCAAGTCTTCTTACGTCTTTCACCAGATACGGTCTCCAAAACTGAACACAATACTCCAAGTGGGGCCTCATCAATGACCTGTACAGGGGCATCAACACCTTCTGTATCACAGAGTCCTGGATCAAAAAAGATGATTATTATACTCAAAACGAGATTTGCCCCCAGGGCTACCAAGGCCTCTTTTCTCCTAGATTAAACCGTAAAGGAGGCGGACTGGCACTCCTCTACAAATCTTTCTTTAATGTTGAACTCCTCGAAAAAGGCAGCCACCATTCACTAGAATATATGTTAGCCTCTATCAATGATGAGCTCCATCTTCACCCACTAGGTATCTTATTACTTTATCGTCCGCCCACCCCCTGGAGCAATTCCTCCGAACTTGTTTACGAGACCATATCTAACGCTTTCCTTAAGTTCCATAGACTACTGATCATCGGAGATATCAATCTCCACCTTGATGACACCTCTAGTAAAGATGCATCCGATTTCAATAATTTCCTCATCTCTCTCGGCTTCTCCCCCCCCGCCTCCTCTCCAACCCATGAAAAAGGACACTCTCTAGATCTCATCAGCTTCCTCGATCTCACGGATTACAAAACCTCAACCGACGACGTCCGCTGGGATCACGTTCCCTGGTCCGACCACTTCCTAGGAACCTTCTGTCTCCCCATCTTCATGTCCCCCCTTGGAACCTCTCCGCAGTCCTCTAAGTCCATTACTTTCCGTAAGAAAATTTCAAATGACCAGTTCTGGTCCAAATTTCTTGACAATCTCCCATCCAAGCCTAAGCCATCAGATCCTGCAACCAACTGGCACACTTGGACCACTCTCTCAGAATCCACCTACCAATCTCTCGCCCCACTTTCCACCAAAACCATCTCCTACTCCCGTAAGGCCCCCTGGTTCCTCCCACAACACAGGGCGCTAAAACAAAAATGTCGATCCCTGGAACGCATCTGGAAAAAATCGAAATCCCCCACAGATAAACAAATCTGGAGAGTCAACATTAAATCTTACAACAATACACTCAAAAGAGCTAGGAAAGACTTCTATGGTGACAAGATCTCCAGATCGAAAAACCAGAACAGTATGCTGTTCCATATCTGGCGCTCCTTAACCCCCAACACCAACCCTTCTATTCTTCCCTCCTCCCCATCAGTGGATCAACTAGCAAACTTCTTCAACGGAAAGGTCACCGCCTTGAGAAGCTCCTTCCCTCCTGCAGTCTCCTACAATCCTCTGGTGGCCGCCTCCCCCGATCCTACTACAAAGGTCCCCACCCCCATCCCAGTCAATAGATCCTGGACCACCTTTGAGCAAGTATCCGATTCCCAGGTCCTCAAACTCTGTCTGAAACTGAAATCCTGCAATTGCACCTTGGACCCATTCCCATCCTATCTATTTGAGAAAATTCCCGCTCAGGCCATCTCCTCTCTCACTATACTCATAAATTCTGCCCTATTATCGGGCCTCTTCTCCCCTGAAATGGGACGCATTGCACTGACCCCCCTACTAAAGAAAGCTGACCTAGACCCCTCCGCCCCATCTAATTATCGCCCAATAGCAAACATTCCGCTCCTAACCAAACTGCTAGAGTCCATCGTCTCCTCCCAACTTTCAGCCTACCTGGAAAGATTCTCTATCCTCCTACCCTATCAATACGGCTTCAGACCCAACTTCAGTACCGAAACCCTCCTGGCCTCCCTTATCTCGAAGATCCAACAATTTCATTCTCATAAAAAATTTGCCGTTCTCCTTCAATTCGACCTCTCTGCTGCCTTTGATGTCGTCCACCATGACATTCTAATCTTCCTACTCTCCGAGATAGGCATCAGTTCTACAGTCCTCGACTGGTTTTCGAATTTCTTACGTTCTCGCTCTTACACCGTCACCAAACATGGTTCCTCCTCCTCCCCATGGAAACCGACCTGTGGAGTCCCACAAGGCTCCCCCCTATCTCCCATCCTCTTCAACATTTATATGTCCTCCCTGAACCTTCTCCACCTATCCCCCCTAGAAACACTCTACACCTACGCCGACGATATCCTGGTCCTCATCGAGACCGATGCAAACCTCACCAATCTCGTAGCTAACATTTCTTCTTGCATAACCAACCTTCAATCTTGGGCTCACACTGTACAAATGAAATTGAATGAGTCCAAAACCAAACTACTATGGCTCGGCCCCAAACTTGATCAATTACCCACCTCAATCCCACTGCCCACAGGTTCCTCTCTACAGCTGGAGTTCTCTAGCAAAGTTCTGGGCATCACCATAGATTCATCATTATCCTTCAATGACCACCTCAACTCCCTGATAAAAAAATGTTTTTGCAGCCTTCACATGCTGAGGAAAGCGAGGTCCTGCTTCCACCAAAAACACTTTGCCGTCCTCGTACAATCCATTATCCTTTCCAGATTGGACTATTGCAATTCCATTTACCTTAGCGTAACAAAGAAAAGCATTCACAGACTCCAACTAATACAGAACACCGCGGCTAAACTTATCTTCTCAAAAAGTAAGTTTGATCATGTCTCACCGCTCCTATCCAAACTCCACTGGCTTCCCGTTATTTCCAGGGTCCACTTTAAATGTGCCTGTCTAACCTTCAAGATCCTCCATGGTATCCTCCCTCCTTTTATCCCGCTATCCTGGAATTCCTCAAATCCAACCTCCACTAGATCCTCGCAAAAATTAAAACTATCCTACCCCTCCCTAAAAGGCATCTCCCTTGTTGGTAAACTTGGCTCTTCCCTCCCTTTTAGAATTGCTCAGCTCTGGAACAGTCTCCCTTCCCCTCTCCGCAATTTGAGTCCACTTCTACCATTCCGTAATCGTCTGAAGACCTGGCTCTTCTCCAAAACGTAACCCCGTCCCGTTCCTGGCATTCTTACACCTAAACCTCTCTCCTCTCTTACTTATATAATTCCATTGGATTTCCGTTCCTTCCCAAACCATGTAAACCGTGCCGAGCTCCATCAGTGGAGATGATGCGGTATATAAATCCAAGATTTAGTTTAGTTTAGTTTAGTTTCTTCCTTCTACTGACTACGCCTCTTTTTATACAGCCCAGCATCCTTCTGGCAGCAGCCACTGCCTTGTCACACTGTTTTTTCGCCTTTAGATCTTCAGATACTATCACCCCAAGGTCCCTCTCCCCGTCCGTGCATATCAGCTTCTCTCCTCCCAGCATATACGGTTCCTTCCTATTATTAATCCCCAAATGCATTACTCTGCATTTCTTTGCATTGAATTTTAGTTGCCAGGCATTAGACCAGGAAGGTAAATGGGGAGTGGTAGAACATTAGGACGGGGATCGCTTCAGAAAAAGCATTTGATGTTTCCAGGCTTCACAAGAATTAAAGGTTTGAGAAGCGGAAGCCGGTACTAGAGAGTAAAGGCGTCTTTAAAGAGAAAAGTTTTAAGTTTGGCTTTAAATTTTTCACGAGAGTTCTCTGATCGAAGATCTAATGGGAAGGACTGAAAAAATGGACTTACGAGTGGTATTGTAAAACAGTTCAAGTATTGACGGTATGGAAAGTAGATTTTGATTATGTCATGATGTCCCATACAGCATAAAATCATTTACTGCCTAAGCAAGCAAATACAAGATTCAAATCAGTCAAGGGCCTCCGATTAGAGAATGACACGGTGACAAAATTAATCACTGTTCCCGTCCCCGCGGATAACCGCGGGAAATAATCCCATGTCATTTTCTAGTGTCTATTTCAACCTCAGTCCTTCTACACCGGCATTCTTCAGAGCAAAGCTTGCGGGTCAGTGGTTGTGGCCATTCATGCTCTGATTCTTATGGGAGCCAAGGATAATGAAGCCATTGTGACATAACTGATGTGATTGGCTCTTAGGCACTGGTGGAATGAGGCATTATGACATCACAATATCTGCTCTGGAAACCAGAGACTGTCATTCTGTAGTGTCTATTTCAACCTCAGTCCTTCTACACCAGCATTCGTCAAAGCAAAGCTTGCGGGTCAGTGGTTGTGGCCATTCATGCTCTGATTCTTATGTGAGCCAAGGATAATGAAGCCATTGTGACATCACTGATGTGATTGGCTCTTAGGCACTGGTGGATTGAGGCATTATGACATCACAATATCTGCTCTGAATACCAGAGACTGTCATTCTGTAGTGTCTATTTCAACCTCGGTCCTTCTACACCAGCATTCTTCAAAGCAAAGCTTGCGGGTCAGTGGTTGTGGCCATTCATACTCTGATTCTTATGTGAGCCAAGGATAATGAAGCCATTGTGACATCACTGATGTGATTGGCTCTTAGGCACTGGTGGAATGAGGCATTATGACATCACAATATCTGCTCTGGATACCAGAGACTGTCATTCTGTAGTGTCTGTTTCAACCTCAGTCCTTCTACACCAGCATTCTTCAAAGCAAAGCTTGCGGGTCAGTGGTTGTGGCCATTCATACTCTGATTCTTCCCTCTCTCTTTAAAGAATGGCATGAAGATGGTTTCCCGCGGTTATCCGCGGGGATGGGAACGGTGATGAGTTTTGTCACCGTGTCATTCTCTACCTCCGATAAAGCTGCAATTGGAACTTGGGTTTCTGAGCTCCCTCTTCTCACTGCAGAATGACAATAGCAGCCTAACTTGCTCAATAAGTGATAGAAAGCCATTTAGTACACTATCCAGTACAAAACAAATCTGTTAATGGGGAAATCAAAACTACAAGTCCGTGCATGCAGTGGGGATAAAGCCAGAACTGGATTCAAATCTGGATCCAATTGGCAGCTTTAATCAAGGCCAATATCCTGCCAGTTCTGGATTTCTGACAAATCTATGGTAATGCATTATGGGATCTACACACCAGAGATTTCAACGGGTAGAATCAGGGACTATGAAACCCACAATGCTTTGTGATGCAAGTCTAGCCAGAGGAGTCATCCACCAGAGAATGCGCAACTTATCAGCTCTGGTATTTATGGATATTATTTAAGAGATAATTTACTTATAGATTACTGTGCATGAAACCAGTGAGAACAGTAGCTGGGTTGAAATGGTGTCAACTGGTGTAGCTCTTCATGAGCCCTTTGTGGAGTCAACAGCTTAAATGGCTGAACAGTCCCTCTACGAGTGAGTGGGACATTTCCCCAGGATCCATCCGGTTCTCCCAACAAGTTGACTCCGGATTCCAGCTGCAAATGAGACTAGCCAGATCCCCAGCCATTTTCCATCTGGAGTTTGGCATTAACAGGTTTGTAGCTTCCAGCTTTGGAAATGAAGGATTTCTAATTGTGCTTTTCATATTCTCGGCAGAGTCAGAAGAAGATTCACTTTACAGTGTTATGAAATGAAGAGAACAAGTGTTTGCAGCCCTTTTATATACCCTGTGCAGCGGCTTCTCTTAATTATTCAAGCTCATTTGGTCCGTGCTCTCCTCAATAAACCACCTCTCTGCTCGAACTGCTGAGTGATGAGCGAAGGCTGCAAGCCTCTATTGCATTACCATTGATTGCAATCTGAGAGCCTTGTTAGTGAATAATAATTTTAATAACCATAATTTTTAATTTCACTGTGTATTGGCAGGGGAAAGACCCAGAGGCAGAGAAATGAGTGGTAGCAGGTCACAGGCTGCCACTGGGTGCAGCCATGCTTGTATGCTTTTCATTAACGATGGCTCTCGCAATTCCCCTCCACCAAATAGCAGTCAATAAACCCCTAACAATAACAAATGGCTACAAGACGTCCACATGGCGGTTTTGGAACCAAACGCTCTGTATGTGCGGTGAGGCGCTCTATCAATGTCCTTCTTTCCAATTAAACAATAACTGTATTTGCAGTCTTAGCAGTCGCAAGGAAGTCCAAAGCTTTTAAGGAATCCTACATATTTTCCTCCCCCTCCCACCCATGCTTCTTGGTTAATATCCGACGAGCTGGTGCAAGAAGCCTGTGTCAACCAGCTCTTCTGCTTTTTTGAATACACATTGCTACAGCTATACAGAGAGGTAGGGGGGGAAAGGCGGGAGAGGGGAGATATGATAGAGACGCTTAAATGCCTACGTGATGTAAATGCGCATGAGTCGAGTCTCTTTCATTTGAAAGGAAACTCTGCAACGAGAGGGCTTAGGATGAAGTTAAGATGTGAGAGGCTCTGGAGTAATCTGAGGAAATTATTTTTACGGAAAGGGTGGTAGATGAATGGAACAGTCTCCCGTAAGAGGTGGTGGAGACAGAGACTGTGTCGGAATTCAAGAAAGCCTGGGATAGGCACGTGGGATCTCTTAGAGCAGTGGTCTCAAACTCGCGGCCTGCCAGGTACTATTTTGAGGCCCTCAATATGTTTCTCATAATCACAAAAGTAAAATAAAACAGTTTCTTGATCATACATCTCTTTAGCTATAAATTACAATATTATTATTAAGACTTAGCCAAAAGGAAGATTTATAACCTATAAAGAGTTTACCTCCTGCAAAATTGTCATTTCTTTAAAAAGAAATTAACTATTTTTTCTGAGGCCCTCCAAGTACCTACAAATCCAAAATGTGGGCCTGCAAATGGTTTGAGTTGGAGACCACTGAGTTAGAGAGAAGAAGAGATCATGGTTCCTGCAGATGGGCAGACTGGATGGTCCATTTGGCCTTTATCTGCCATCATGTTTCTATAACCATAAAGTTCTATGACCTCACAATGCATGTGTAAAGAGCCTTAGCCTATAGAAAGAGGAGATGCAAATGTTAAGAGCCTTAGCCAATAGGGAGAGGAGGAGATAGTGGATGCTGCGGATAGGCCATTTGGCCTTTATCTGCCATCATGTTTCTATAACCATAAAGCTCTATGACCTCACAATGCAGGTGTAAAGAGCCTTAGCCTATAGGAAGAGGAGATGCAAATGTTAAGAGCCTTAGCCAATAGGGAGAGGAGGAGATAGTGGATGCTGCGGATGGGCCATTTGGCCTTTATCGGCCATCATTTTTCTATAAGCATAAAGTTCTATGACCTCACAATGCAGGTGTAAAGAGTCTTAGCCTATAGGAAGAGGAGATGCAAATGTTAAGTCTTAGCCAATAGGGAGAGGAGGAGATAGTGGATGCAGTGGATGGGCCATTTGGACTTTATTTGCCATCATGTTTCTATGACCTCACAATGCAAGTGTAAAGAGCCTTAGCCTATAGGAAGAGAAGATGCAAATGTTAAGAGCCTTAGCCAATAGGGAGAGGAGATGCAAATGTTAAGAGCCTTAGCCAATAGGGAGAGGAGGAGATAGTGGATGCTATGGATGGGCCATTTGGCCTTTATCTGCCATCATGTTCTATATTTCTATATAGCCTTAGGAAAAGGAGGACAAATTGAGACATCCGGGTTTTATTTCCATCGCTCCTCGCGACCCTGCCGGCTTTCCCTCTGATCTCACTTCCTCTACACGGCACCTGGAAATGATGTTAGCTGGAGAGCTGATACAGTTGCAAGGAACACGTTGACATTGTTGCTCACAAAGGTGAGCAACTTGAGGTACCATGGAAAGGAAGGGGGGGGCGTGGGAAGGGGAGGAGTAGGAGAGGGCCGAGAGGAGGGGGGTGCTGGCGTCCCCCCTGCAGCAGACCACCCCCTCTTCCCCCTTACCACGCCACTGCATCTAAAAGCCCATCCCCATCCCCAAATTTGGACGCCAGTATTTAGGCCAGCGCCCCTGGCCATACTCTCTTTTGAGTTGCGCATAGGGGAAGATGTGCCAAATCTAATTTGCTATGGAAGTGCTGTGGCTCTCTGGGACCAAGTTGCCCAGTCAGGGATCTGTCTGGAAGAAGCCCCCGTCTTAGAGAATATTACTGCTGAGCAGTGACTCTCCCTAATGTTCCACTAGTCCACGTGGACCTCTAAACCCGCACGTCCTTAAAAATCTAACCCAGCATCCCGCCACTTTTAGGCTCAGCATAGGTTATGGCTCTGGCGGACCCAAATGCTTCTCCCTCCTTATACTAAACTAAAACTTAACTTTATATACCGGGTCTTTAACCAGAGGAAGCTCGACGCGGTTAACAATAAGTTTAAAAAATATGCTAAAATACAAGAGGATTAATTTTCAAAATGTTTAGCAAATAGAAAAGTTTTTAAAGATTTACGGAACGATTGGAAAGAGCTGGGACACTTCAAAATTAAAGGAAGTTAATTTCATAATTGGGGAAATTTAAAAGCCCGAGAAAGGCTGAGACTAAGGGCTCCTTTTACAAAGCTGCGCACGAGACACTAACGCCAGCATGGAGCTGGCGTTAGTTCCAGCCACGTAGGGCGGGTTTAACGCGTGCTAAAATTCTGCGTGCGCTAAAAACGCTATTGCAGCTTAGTGAAAGGAGCCCTAAAAGTGGCAGAACTTTTGCCCCGACGTCTGTGCCACTTTTTGTCTCAGGGCCGCAATCCAGTCGGGTTTCCAGGATTTCCCCAATGCATATGCATGAGATCTATTGGCATGCACCGCTTTCATTGTATGCTAATAGATCTCATGCATGTTCATTGGGGAAATCCTGAAAACCCAACTGGATTGCGGCCCTCGTGGAGGGACTTTGGCACCCCTGGCATAGGTTATAGACCTCTATGACAATTTAGCTTTGATGGATCTTAATGTTTTTCCCTCCCTATGCTGAGACTAAAAGTGGCAACGACCTCAGACTTTTAAGGACGTGCGGGTTTAGATCCGCGAGGTCTGCGTTTTCCCCCTCCCCCCTCCCTGCTCAGTCTTTAATAGATAATGCAGGATACTCAAACTATCCTGCCTCTTAACCCTATCAGGACCAAGGGACATATTTGTCCCATAACTTTAAAATCCTATAAATTTTGATTGGGATAGTCTACAGTTCTAAATTTGATATGTACGGATTCCATATGAGACTGCCTTTATGTAAACAAACTGGTTCCGACATTCATTCATTAGCGTCGTTGCTAGATTGACGAGAAGATTCACTTGCCACACTGTCCATAAGCCAGAAGTGTGATTTTTTAAAATAAAAATAATGATATTTCACAAAAAAAATCAATTTTTTGGCATCTGCAAGCCCTTTTTACCATAAAAATGTCGTCAAAACCACAAAAATTGGCCTACGATCCTTATGGTCCTGAAAGGGTTAATAAATCACTTAGGACCAGGTACCGAGATGTTTCTGCTACTCAGCTCGTATAATGGGATGATTCTAATTACATGGGTGACTGATGTAGTTATGAGGATGACCAACTCGTCTTCTGCTAGAAGGATTCATTTGCATAAGGCAAGAATTTTATGACCTAAAAAAAAAGATTTCTAAATCTGTTGTTTTTTGCAGAAAAGCAAGAACGAGAGGGTGGGAATATCCCCCGGGTGCAAAAAATAGAAGTGCAGACGGCAGAGAGACATAGGATGGATTTTTGACAGTCACAAAGAGACTGTTGGCTGCTGGCAACGAGCCCTTCAGAGAACCACAGCTGGAGCCATTGAATTTGGAGAGAAAGTGATTACCGGAAACTATCAAGCACCTCTGGAAAAGCTCTCAGAAAGTCAATAACTTGTTAGCGCTCATCATGGATTACCGCAGCTTCCAAAAGAGATTTCAGATTTGGCAAACTGACAGCTCTCAGCAAATACAGAAGGAAAAGATTACATTGCCACCCCCAGCCAAAGCCACGCTCAAGCCCACCCTATTCAGGCTGTGTAAATCGTGTTATAAAACGCCTATAACATGGAGATTAGATAACCCACCTTTGCACTGTATCGGAGAGAGACACCTTGAGTGCTTTAATGGATTTTATAAGGGTACAGTCTGTCTCTTCTAGGACTGAAGGGTTCAGGGGATGAGAACTAAAGATCCAGAGTCTGTCCTCTCTGAGACTGGATGTTCAGGTTAAATGCTGGCAAGGTTTAATGCTTTTCACAAACCCTCATGTTTCAATGCTTATTTGAAAAAGAAAAAAATAATTGTCCAAAGTTCAGCAAACATCTTTTTTTCTTTTTTTGTCATACGCAGTGAGAAAACCATGGCTGAAGGGAAATATGATAGAGGTCTATAAAATCCTGAGTGACTTAATTGTTTTACTCTTTCAAAAAGATGAAGAACTGAGAGGAAACAGATCACACAGAGATTCCCTTGAGTCGGTGGATCCTGAGAGGAATAGCCATGTCCATGTGCAAAGTAAATAAGTCAATCTTCAGCAGAGACCTCAGTCTTGGATAACATGGCTCAAAACGTACAATCGTGTGAAAAAATTAGGACATTGGTCATCCCTCTCCCAACTGTACAATTTGGTAAAGGAAGTGCCCGAGTCGCCAGAAATTGTTGCAGCCTCTCTAGCAGTTATTAAACCACGTGTGGGATTGATAATGAGCAGAAGTTTTAAAATATTGATGTATTATATGTCATAGAGCCAAAGTTTTGGGTGCATTTATAAAAGACTCTTCTTTTCTCAAACTACTTCAGCTGAAATTGTGAAGTTGACGGAGAGAGAAAACTAGAACTTTCAAGGATGCCTGTCAATAGATTCTATTTCGACACAAGACTGTGTCTGATATCAAGAAAGCGTGGGATAGGCACATGGGATCTCTTAGAGGAAGAGATAATGGTTATCCCAGGACAAGCAGGCAGCATATTCTTAACGTATGGGTGACGTCACCGACGGAGCCCCGGTACGGACCTTTTTAACTAGAAAGTTCTAGTTGGCCGCACCGCGCATGCGCGGGTGCCTTCCCGCCCGACGGAGGAGTGCGTGGTCTCCAGTTTCTTCGTTTCCGCGGAACGAAGAAGACGCATGTGCTTTTCAACGGCCGTTGAAAACTCTTAATTTGCCTTCCCGCTCGCGATTTTTGATCCACTTTTGGTTCTTTTTTTGTCTTTCGACTTTTTCTTCTAAAAAAAAAAAATTCTTTTTCGTGTCTTTTTCTTTATTTTTGCAGCCGGCCCCGGCGGGGCCTGTTGTAATCATCCAAGCCACTAGAACTTTCTAGTTAAAAAGGTCCGTACCGGGGCTCCGTCGGTGACGTCACCCATACGTTAAGAATATCTGCCTGCTGTCCCTGGATAACACCTGTTACGGTAAGTAACTGTGCTTTACTGCAGATGGGCAGACTGGATGGGCCATTTGGCCTTATCTGCCTTCATGTTTCTATGTTTCTAAGTTGAAATGGCCAACCTCCTTAGGAGGTGCTTAAACGTAATATTATATGTGTGTATACATAGGACAATTGATTTGCTATAAACGTGTGCATATAAGTAGGATGATCAATGTGCCAGTAACATAAGTAGGATGATTGATTATGGCATAATCATGCCGCTATTAATAACTCTTTATTGTAACCCCACCACAGAGCACCGTGTATTTCAGTACAAAGCCCATGTATTGTAACACCTTTAAAGAAGCTCATGTAAACCGCTTGGAATATCGACTAATCAAGTCCTTTTCATTCGGAAATGATTACTGTTAATCAGATTTAATTGTCCCCCTACTGTTCATTCCTTTTTTGTATCTCTGCCCTATTGAATTTTGCATTTCTTCCCTTTTTCCACTTGTGTGAATAATTAATCTTGTCAGTTAGTATTTGCTCACCCAATTTAATATAATTTTTATTATATTATACACTGCTTAGATATCTGATAAGCGGTTTATCAGATTTTAAATAAACTTGTAACTTGATTAGTAGCAGTATAGAAGCTCTCGATAAGCGTAAGCATTATAGCTGCTGATTTCGACTTGATACCTTTATTTATATTTTTTTGGAAAATTACCACAGTCTAGAGTGAGTCATTTAATATGCCAACATTACCAGCACTGACAACTGACATCTGCTTCAAAGGCGTAGATTGTGCTCGGCACGAATGCCAGCTGGCATATTGTTTAAAGGCACCACTTGACTGGGCCAGTGGCCATCCTGAGCCCTTTCTTTAAACCGATAGTCCTTCTGTTCCTTGTTAAATAGCTGGCCCAGAAAGACCCGAATGCATTCAAGGGCTGAAGAAAGCAAATCAAGCTGGACACTTTGTGACTGATGAATGTTTGGCGACTCTGTTGTGACATCACAGTTCAGTGTTCTGAAAATATAGTTGCAGGCGGGTTGTGACATCACAACTCAAGAAACAACAAAGACTGGAATTTTCCGATGTGTAATATTACCTATCTCAGAATGAGATGTTATCTCAGGACGAGCAGGCAGCATATTCTTACATGTGGGGCGACGCCATCCATGGAACCCGGCACGGATCGTCTAAAGTGAACTGTCACTTTGAGATTAAAAGACTACCCATGCCGCCCATGAGCGGATGCTTTCCTGGCTGCTTCCAGCTCATAGGACCATCAGTTCTTTGAGTGTATTGCATGCGTTTTTAAGTTACGCCTTTATCCCCGAATAAAACATTGCACGTTTTCTGCAAGATTCACAGTAAATTTCCCCAACCCCGAAGCATTGACAATGAAACTTGGTGCAGAGCCGAAGTTTTGGGGAACATCTGAGAAAAGCAGTTAGTTATCAGGTGCATTTATAAAAAATATTTTGCGTTGTTGCCTTCATCGGGTTCTTTTGGCAAAAGGTTCCGTGAGAAATTTGAAGCTCCTGTTCAGGCGTAGAGCCACAAACTCCAATCGCCAACTGACAAAAGGACCCCTGATGAAGGCAACCTTCTATGCCGAAACAAGGCCCATGTAGGGTCTAGGCTCTAGTTTGTACACTTGGATTATTGCATTGCTTATTTGATTTTGTGTCGTTATACAATAAACAATTTTATATCCTATTCCTGGGTCCAAGATCTGGTTCCACATTTTATGCTTTTTGATCTTGGTCCTTTACCTTTGGAATTTGGGACTTTCCAGGGGATTTGAGGATTGTATTTTGCTCCATCACTTTTGGGATAATTATTCAATGATAGAGTTGTTTTTTTCTTGACTACTGATTGGACACTGGTGAGGGGCTTCTGTTGTTCTGAGGTCTTTCTCTCCACCATTTTTTTTTTAATTTCTTTGTACTTTTCAATGTAAGATAACAACATTTGCTTTGTATGAGTGCATGAGATGCCTGACAACATTTCTTGAGCAGTAGTTTGATTTTCAATGTCTTCTCTTAATTTATTTTTATATATATATATATATATATATATATATATATATATATATATATATAATTATGCGTTTTACATATATGTAAAACATAGCTTACATGTCGGCGGGAACTTCTTCCGACATGTTTCGCATTTTAAAAGATCTACTACTTACCTCTCTAGCTAATCAATAGTTCTCCCATTGTAACATCATTTTTATTAATCTTTTGTAATCCGCCTTGAACCGCAAGGTAATGGCGGAATAGAAATCTCTAATGTAATGTAATCTGAGCTCTTTCAAGAATCCGTTCCCTTTCACAAACCCTGTGCCTCTTAAGACTGCATAACTCTAATGTCAAAAGACACTGAACTAAGGGGGCCTTTTTCTAAGTGTGAGCTAAACGCTAATGCATCCATTATAGACTATGGACGCATTATAACGCGCTAAAACGGCTGGCATGCCTTAGTAAAAGGACCTCTAAGTTAAAGTAGCATGAATAATATGAGACCGATGAAAATGGTGTAGTGTGCTAACTTGTGCGGTAAATTCACGCCAAGGGTGCACCGCTGAGGTCTAACAAAGCGTGAAAACTATTCTTAAGAATATCTAGAGAACTTTGCATTTGAATATACTACATCTTAGCTTGATACCTAGCAGGTTCAACAAAATTAGATAGAAATACGCCAACAGAAAACATTTTGTATAACGGATATTCTTCTGCTTCTATAAAGACATCCATGGCCCTGTTCATAGTCTGGATGCTTCAGTTTGTAAAATGGATATTCTCAGTCACCACTTGGACGTCCATTTCTCATGTATGTTGGCAGATACTGTTTTAAAATCCAGGAGAAACGGATGTCCATATTCTGAGTTTGACTTTTCTAAAATCTGCCTCCAAATATCTTCATAAAAGGTGCCCAAGAAGGTGCATATTTGTACTCTTAAACCAGGCACCCTGTTAAAAAAAAGTTTACCCTCAAAGCACGTAATTTTAAAAGCCACTTCTGCACCTTAAGCAGTGCCTTCTGCATGGATGTTGAGTTGAGCTACAAGGACATCCTTCTCTGCTCTAATCTTCAGGAATGGCTTCGAGCAGGCTGGTGCTTGCTAGGCTTCCTCTAGTAACCCCAGAAGACTTTCTCCAATTGCTGGTTGACACTTCCATCTCTCCCTCCCGTCCGAACCGCGCCGACCGCGAGACCTACATACCTCCCTCCAGAGAGCAGTGTCGGCAGCACTCTAAACAGGCTGCTTCGCGGCCTTCTCCCGCTGGGGCATTCCCTCTGCTGCATTACTGATGATGTCATCAGCTACGCAGCGCAACGAAGGCCCCGGCGGGAGAAGGCCGCGAAGCAGCCTGTTTAGAGTGCTGCCAACACTGCTCTCTGGAGGGAGGTATGTAGGTCTCGCAGTCGGCGCGGTTTGGACGGGAGGGAGAGATGGAAGGATGGGATGGTCAGCAGGGGTTTGGCTGCGTGGCGGAGGGGGGCTGCTCAAGGGTTCTTCTGCATGGCAGGGAGGGATAGAAGCAGGGCAAGGGTTCTGCTGCACGAGGGATGGGAGGAAGGGGGGATAGAAAGTTGCTGCAGAGGGAAGGCACAAGGGGATGGGTGAGGGGAAGGAAAGATGCTGCTCATGTGTGGGAGAGAAAGGAAAGAGGAAGAATAGGGGTGGAGGAGAGGAAGGGAGAGATGATCATTGTACATGAAAAAATAAGACATTCCCTGAAAATAAGACCTAGTGCGTTTTTTCGGCCCAAAATTAATATAAGACACTGCCTTATTTCCAGGTAGTAATAAAACCAAATGTTATACCTACCAATTACTGTCTTGCACACCATGCCAACACTGCGAGCAACTACGCAAAGAAGCAAGCAAAGGTGTTTAACTCCCAGCCCGGAGCAAAAGACAGGAGGAAATTGGAAACTGCCTGAAAAGCCAACCCAAGGCTTTAATTGAGATTTAGGAAAACATGAGAAATTAAGAAAACAAACAAGAGCTGTTTGTTTGATTAGAGGAACCTAATTAAAACTCCAGCAGTCTTAATATGGGACCCCCTTCAGAGGAGGCAGCGCTGAGAAATGAGAGACCAGTTCCCAGTAATTGCAGAAAGGCGGGAGATGAAGAGGATTTTGGGGCTGTTCCGCTCTTATAATTCCATGAGGACCCCCAGCTACACACCGAAATGAGAAATGGTGCTGGGAAGCAGTGATGAGTTGGGGGCGAGGGGGAGGTGCTTTGTTCACCAGTGTCTCCGATGACATCTGAAGAGGCAGCTTGAGAGGTCTCCAAACCCAGTGTGCTCCATCCTTTCTGTTCAGCCCTGCCTCAAAATCCAGAGAGGCCTTATGAGCCACAAACCAGATAAAAATGTCTTTTGCACACCAAAGTAGGTTAGTATGAAATTAGCCTCCCAATACGAGCATGACATTAGGCCCATACGGTCTATATGGGCATAAATTGACCTGGACTGCACGAAGATAGTTTATTTATCATTTCTTTTCTGCCCCATTCTCCCCAGGGATCTCAAAACAGGTTAGTTCCCAGGGGTAAGGCAGAGAAGGGGTTAGCATTTATATCCCCACATTACAGAATCCATAAATAAAAGGGTACAGAGGAAGGGAAGGGGCTGGGGTTATGTGACCTCTCTCTTTTTTTTTTTTTACCTTCACAAATATGGTAACCCTATTGCCCTGTCTATGCCCCCTTTTCAACCTTACACATTACACCTGGCACACACTTTTTACAGAATTGTGCCCCAGAGTAATGGGCTGGGTCAGGAACTGGTTCAGTGGAAGACGACAGAGGGTAGTAGTCAATGGGGTGAACCGTCATATGCGCGCCGACAATTGTGCTCCAAACTGCCCAGATCACAATCCACAGCGGATACTATTTTGTCTTTTTGAGGATTACAAAGTAACCCTCTTTATTTAGGGGGGTGGGGGGACTCCCCCCACTACACTTAAAAGATTCTAGTGTTAGGGGAAGTGTTACATGATGATTATGGGAACCCTTTACATACGTGGATATCTGGAAGGCCCTGATTTGCTCAGACTCCTTAGGCCCCATTCCTTGGGAGGAGTTTGAGGCAGATTCAGATTGGTGTTCGCATTTCACGGGGCACAATTGATGTGCGCACACTTGTCCGTGAGCTCATTTGTCAGTGTGCCGGTCAATGGAGATGGCTCTGAGGAAAGGGATGTCACCAGTGGTGTGCCTCAAGGTTCTGTTCTTGGGCCTGTTCTTTCTTCATTTCTCTGTGTCCCTCTTCACCTCCTCATCCTCCCCCCCCCTCTCTTCTCCTTTTCCAAGTTCTGTTCTCTCTCGCTTTGCTCTAGCTGACAAGGATTAACTTGCAAAAACAAGTGGAGAGGGAAGGAATGTTCAAAACGCTGAACTCCCAGAGTGCTCTCTTTACAAGGTCTTCATTCTGTTGATGACATTTTATCGATTGAGCCTAAGAGCAGCAAATCTGCAAAAGGGATTGAATACTAGATAGTAAGCTGCCTCAATTAGATGTAACAGCAACAGGATGAAGACAAGAGGAAATTGTAAAAAGGTCATAAAACAGAGCAACGGTGACAGGAACTCAGGTGGAATATCCATCGGGAGCCACCAGAGAAAGATGGAAGTGTGGAGAGCAAAGAGCTGGATCGTGGGGGGGTCTGATGGAAAATCACCAGCTTCAACTCTTCTCCTTTTGGCTTGGTAGAAATTGTCTTAAATTAAGACACATAAAGCAATGCAACCTGCTCTGATCAAGTATGAGTTTGTGTTCATTTGCACATATGCTGGTTCTCCTAAAATCCTCAGGAAAGCATTGGATTTTGAACATCCTAAAATCTCTTTCTCCTAGGACAAAGCCACATGAAAGAGATGAATTTCTTCCAGCTCTAGAACTCCGCATTCATCTTCAAAACGTTGTACCAAAGGCTCCTAACAGGTCACACTAAAGTCCCAAAAGCAAGACCACAGCAAACCTCCTGAAATATCTTCTCACATCATTTTCATACCCTTTTTCTTGTTTGACCAAGTTATTCCTGACTGAGAAGTCTTCCAATGCATTTGGCATCAAGTGGCTGAAGGGTGCTTCAGAAATTGTGACAAACGGCACTGACTGGAGTGGTTTTGGAGTGACAGCAGCTTAATCTGAATTTTGATTTTTCCTTTGGTAAAGATATAAAACAAAAAAACAAAGGAAATAAGGTGATACTCAATGCATTTTATGATGAGCTTTTGAAGGTAACCCTTCTTCCTCAGATCAGAAAAAAGCAAATGTAGACAAATTTCACATGAAAGCATTTTTCCTTTGAAAGAGAAGAGACCAGGAAAGAGGCAATCCTGACATTTCCCTTCATGTGGTGCCTTTTCTGCCCCCCCCCACCTCCCCCCGACATCATTTCTGCCAGCACTAGATAATTTTTCATTCTTCATTCAGAAGAGGTTGGGTTAAGAAAGACATTTCTCTGGTACCTCCTTCCTGCTGAACCCACAATCAGCTGTTCTGGTATGATCAGCTGATCACACATTACATGCACTGGAGCCCAATGTCTTCTGCTAGTATACGGTATGGTTTGGAAATACGTTGGAGAGGTCTTTAGAACGCAATCAGAAAGCTCTGTTAGATTTGATTGAAGAAGTGTTCTTTACATGGTCTTCATTGCATTTATCATGGTGGGGGCTTTTGGAGGCCATTGAAATGATGTCAATACCTAATATTAATTATATTCTCAGTATGGTGCTTTTGCCAATAGACAAATATAGAGCAAAATATAGGCAGCAGATATAAATGCTCAAAACTGACACATTTTGATCAGTAAATTGCAAATAAAATCATTTTTCCTACCTTTGTTGTCTGGTGATTTCATGAGACTCTAGTTGTACTTCCTTCTGACTGTGCATCCTTTCTTTTTTTTTCTCATCCAACATTTCTTTCACAAACCAGCCCCATCCCCCTTGGGTCCAGGTCTCTCTCTTTTCCTTCTGCTTACCTTCCCCAGATCCAGTGTCGGTTCTCCTTTGTATCTTTGTCCAGGTCTCCTCTCCCTCGCTCTCCCTCCCTCCTCTGTTATGATCTTGCATCTCTCTGTTCTTCCTTAGGGTCTCTCTTCCTCTGTCTGCACCTCCCATAGTCCAGCATCTGCCTCCTGCCTTTCCCCTTTGGTCCAGGCCTCTCTCTGTCTTTCTTCTGCTTACAACCCCCCCCCCCCTTTCTCTATCTCTCTATCTCCTTCCTTCCTTCCTCCCTCCCTCCCTCCTTTCTATGTCCCCCTCACTGCCTTCTAGGCTTTGTCCCACCCCCGAAGCCTGCCAGCTTGCCTCCTTCCCTCCCGCACAGAAGCCTGGCCTTCCCTCCACCCCACCCCACCCCCGCCGCGTGCTGCTGCAGCAAATCCAAGAAGGGAAGGGAAGGGCCAAGCGCTTGCAGTGGCACCAGCCCACAAGCCTTCCCCCGACATCAGTTCTGATGTTGGAGAGAAGGCCAGGCCAGTCAAGCAGCGATTGGCTGGCCCGGACCTTCTCTCCGTCAGAATTGTTGTCGGGGAAGGTTTGTGGGCCAGCACCTTGCATTTGCTGCACACACCTGGATCTTCCCTTCCCTTCCTGAAGGTGCAGCAGTGAGCGGTGGTCAGCCCGAGTACCCCCCCCCCCCCCCCGAGCAGCCCTTGCAATGAGGAACTCTGACCTATAGGATAAGCAATTCCCCTCAATTCCGACGCCTATGTTGCAGGGTGTTCCAGGAGTGTTGATGTAAGTTGCATGATTTTTAGGATGTGGTGGCCAGGGTCAGAGAATATTTCAATCTGGGGTCTTACAACTCTTAGAACATAGGGTAGAGTTATTAACCTGAAGGACTGGCAAGAGGGAGGATTTTGTTTCGTGCATCAGTTACATAGTGAAACTTTCCAGAATATTAGTGGAAAATTTGATTTAAGGCTGACACATTATTTCAGGTGGTGCAGGTAAAGTATAGTTTGCAAGCTTCAGGTTGGGTATCATTATGTTGGAAATATGAGACTGAGAGACTTTTGTGTTGAGCTTATAGGGGTGCTCAAGAATGCTTCCTTAGTTCATAGCTTTGGAACAAATTTGGGAATTTGATGTTGGTGAGATTTTTATCAGAGCAAGTGTGGGAATATTTTGGGGTTAGAGTTTGCAGGCCTTCTCTATTTGCTTCCTTCACCCAGTCTTTATGTGATGTGGTGCATAGGACGCTATGGACTCTTTACAAGGTTTCAAAGCTATCTGAGAATGGACCAATCAGTGCTGGTCATGTAAGCAGGTGCTGGAAACTTTCTACATTATGTTGTTTTGAAGGACTATTGGGATTGGGTTTGGAAGAAGGTTTTGGAGGTCTTAGAAATTCGGGTTGAACTAACATAAAATTGCTTATAATGAGGTCTGCTGCCTTGACCCATCAACGAGGGGCCGCTGAAAAGTTCTCAGCCCAACCAACAAAGTTGGGGCAGTCTCCATCAAGGGCTATACACGTAGTCCAGTGATGTTTTCACTTTTTCCGTTCTGTCGGGGGAAAAATGCGGAACCAAAAAAGTGGAAAATCACTGGACTACGTGTATAGCCCTTGATAGAGACTGCCCCAACTTTGTTGGTTGGGCTGAGAAGATTTCAGCGGCCCCTGTATTGCATAGATGTAACGCTAAATTGTTTGAGGTACTTATGGGGAAGGCTGTACAAAGTCATCTTATCTGTGTGGGAAGAAAATACTGAGCTGTCAGTGAACGTTTGGAATGTTTGTCTTGTCTGGAAATACGAGCAGCCATTTTGGAGAGTCTGGGCCCCTTCAGATGCTATTGTCAGCCTGCGGTTATCGTAATATCTGGGTTTGTGTAAAGGATGGTATTGTGTCCTGGGAGGAGGGAGGATTGAGTTTGCTTTATTCATTTGATAAGATTTAATAAAACTAGTTAACTGAAAAGAAAAGTGATGACTTTGTAACCAGTATCTGAAGTGAGGGACATCTGATACCTTTCAAGAGCTACCTGAGGTCTTTCCAGTAATGGGTTTCAAGCTTCCACACCACATCTGGTTCCACTGCTGCAGATTAAGCTTGCCCATCTCAGCATCTGGAATGAATCCAGTATTTCAGATTCTCCGATAACAATTTCTTCACCAGTTCTAGGGGAAAATACTCATTAGAGCAATTTTGTTTTCATAAAACGTCCCTTTCTTCCCCATAAACTTGTTTCATTGTGCTGGTGTCTCCGTTGCAGACAGGACGCTGGAAAACAACCCTTAAAGACAAAAGCTGGTTTCCAGCAGCTGCAGCTGCGCAAACAAAAGAGTAATAAAGTAAAACCAAGCCTACAGACGCGTTGGAGCCATTTTGGGGGCAGTGTCTGGTTTTATAGAGAGCTGGAAGTGGTATGCATGTGAGGTCTATGGTTAATTAGTTGAAGTGTTTTTACTTAGGGTCTGTGATCACACACATCACCCTCAAAATTGTGCCAAAAGGGACTGGTAGAAAAGGGTTGATCCTGGCATCCTGCAAGAGGGAGTGTGGCACAGTGGTTAAAGCACCCTGAGGCTATGGGATCAAACCCACACTGTTCCTTGCAACCCTGGGCAAGTCACCTGATCCCCCATTGCCCCAGGTACATTAGATGGATTGTGAGCCCACCAGGACAGACAGGGGAAAATCCTTGAGTACCTGAATAAATTAATGTAAACTATTCTGAGCTCCCCTGAGAGAACAGTATAGAAAATTGAATAAATAAAATAAATATGAAAAGATCAGTTAGTATCATTATTGGCATGGAAATATCCTCTCAAACATGTGGGAAACAGAATGAACGTATGAATTGCCATACTGGGAGAGACAGAAGGTCCATCAAGCCCAGTATCCTGTTTCTAACAGTGGCCAACCCAGGTCCAAAGTACCTGGCAAAATCCCCAAAAGTAGCAACATTCCAGAGCTGAGATTGTGATGTCATAATGCTTCATTCCATCAATGCCTAAGAGCCAACCTCATCAGTGATGTCACAGTGGCTTGACTGTCCTGTGATTGGTCTGAACCAGTATGGCTATTCTTACGTGAGCCAATGGTCCATCTAGCCCAGTATCCCGTTTCCAGCAGTGGCCAACCCAAGTCCCAAGTACCCAGTTAGATCCCATACACTTTGGATTAAAATCCTGGCTTAAAAACGGACAGAATGCCACAGAGCCGGGAATGGATGATGAGGATGCCTGCCATGGATGGGGCCAAGTTGATCCACAAAGGCAACCAATAGCTCTCAGGGATTCAAGACAAAGTTAAACAAGTTCCTACTGGTAGGGCTAGGCTCAGTGCACTGGTCTTTGACCAGAGGGCCGCCACGTGAGCGGACTGCTGGGCACAATGGACCACTGGTCTGACCCAGCAGCGGCCATTCTTATGTTCTTATTAGCATAATTCTCATTTAAACAAATGATTGCGCTGGCTCATTTGCAAAGACTCCTAATTACTCAGGTGAGTTTGAGATCAGCAGAGACGACGCTCACTGTCCCAGGAGCACACGCTCCAAAAAGTACCCTGGGGCATGATCCTCATCTGAAAGACTGTTGCCATAATGGCTTCATTACCTACGTTTTAACTAGTGTTAATTATTTATTTGTTAGTTATTTCTAGAGCTGCATTTCAATTAAAAATTTTAATCATGATTAATTTCACAATTAAATGTATTTTGTTTATTTAGTTTGATGGTTAAGAGGCTGGAGGAGCTGCCGTACAGCGAAAGATTAGAGAAACTGGGCCTCTTCTCTCTCGAACAGAGGAGATTGAGAGGGGACATGATCGAAACCTTCAAAATAATGAAGGGAATAGACTTAGTAGATAAAGACAGGTTGTTCACCCTCTCCAAGGTAGGGAGAACGAGAGGGCACTCTCTAAAGTTAAAACGGGATAGATTCCGTACAAACGTAAGGAAGTTCTTCTTCACCCAGAGAGTGGTAGAAAGCTGGAACGCCCTTCCAGAGGCTGTTATAGGGGAAAACACCCTCCAAGGATTCAAGACAAAGTTAGACAAGTTTCTGTTGAACAAGAACGTGCGCTGGTAGGGCTAGTCTCAGTTAGGGTGCTGGTCTTAGACCAGAGGGCCGCCGCGTGAGCGGACTGCTGGGCACGATGGACCACTGGTCTGACCCAGCAGCGGCAATTCTTATGCTCTTATGAAGGTATTTATTTCCTACTGAAGCTCCTCTGGACAAGTCACTTAACCCTCCATTGTCCCCAGGTATATCCGAGTGTAAACTGCTTTGATTGTAACCATAGAAAGACAGTATAGGCAGTCCCCCAAGTTACAGACACCCAACGTAAGTACGACTTGTACTTAAGAACGCAGTTGCGGCTTCGTTTGAATTCACTGAGCAGCATTTCCACTGGCATAGACTCCTCCACTTCTCCTGCAGCAGATTCAGGAATGACACATTAAGAACAGTGTGTGGTTGTGCATGCTGTACCTTAGAGGGACAGTTGGCCCTTTTGTCAGCCGGGAGCAGAGGTGAGCAGCAAGAACCTTAAAATCTACAAGTTCTGAGTTACAAAGAAATTGGACTTAAGAGCAGCTTTAAAAATGTCACCTGTTCTTAACCCGGGGACTGCCTATATTCCAAATCCCATTCCTCTTTCCTTCCCTAGAGGACTGATGGCTCATAGTTCATGACGCATTTTATCTGATTTATACTGCCAATCATTAGTGCATCTCTCGGTGGTTTACAGTTATTGATAATATCCCTTCTTTTTAAGCTTTCCCTATGACCCAACCTGCCTCCTCTGACATCACTTCCTGTTTCTGCATGGGCAGGATGTGTCAGAGGGAAAGCAGTTTGGACCAGGCCTCAGGCAGAATATATGCAACACTGTCACTACCAAGGATGAACAGATCACTTTTAAGGTAGAATGGTGTATGTGGGAGGTGGGGGTGGGGGGAGAGGTAATGTTAAATTGCAGTGGGGGAGAAAGATGGTGGATTATGCTGAGGACAGGGGTTGGGAGTGGAAGAGAGCAGAAGAGATATTTGGAAGAAACAGAAGATGCTGCAACATGATAAACTTTTAAAATCATGATTTTTAAAATCACAATGACTAATTAATGCATTACTTGCAGTTAACTGCTATTAACTTGCAGCCCTAATTATTTCTATATTATAATTCATTTTACATATAGCATTTTGCATCACATAATTGAAGAAATGAGAGAGAAAACAATGAAAATTAAAAAGACAGAAGATTGCCCCCCCTCAGTTTCCAACCCTGAATCAGTCATCTTCAAGTGTCTGAAAAAAATATGTCTCCAAAGAAACCTTAAATCTAGATGGAGAGGGCTCAAGTCACATATATTTTGGTGAGGAGTTCCAAATCCAAACCAAAGTAAGAGAACAAGAATATAGAAATTGGAGTCCTCCTGGTAGATACCTATCACACATATGAAGAATGGAAATTGAAAGAAATTAATCATCACAGGAACAAGAATGGGAAGGAATAACCAACTCAAATGGTCTGATAACTACTTGGTACATCCCATTGAACAGGGAGTTACAGTAATTGAGAACCTTCTTGTAGAAGAACTCTGCCATCGTCTGGGGGAAAAGTGAAGGGGGATTGGAGGTGAGGGCACTTTGAGTAGAGAGTTGAGTGTGACAAAGAGATGGCGAGGGTTAGAGCAAGTGAGAGGGCAGACAGGAAGGATGTCGGCAGGAATTTGAAGTGTATGAAGTCAGCATGTGTGCAGGATTTAAGCCAGAGACATTCAGCAGATTGGGTATAGGATCGCAGGTTGTGCATGTCGCGGGGGATAGCCAGGGATGGGGTTTAGCACGCCTTGGAATGAGACTGAGAAATCCACTTTCTGACAGTTCAGTTAAACACCTCTTTTGCTGTGGCTGGTTTAATAATGAGTCACAGGCACGCGTGCATAAGTGACGGCCATTTTCAAAATTCAATTGTACTAAAAGCAAAGAGGATTGAGTTCTAGAATAATTACATTGTTGGGATGAAAACATTAACATAGTAGTTAGAATACTTTTCCTTTTTACTCAAAGTATTGTATTAGGCAATAACTTTTTTACTTTTACTTAAGTAAAATATTTTAATGTATTCCTCACGGTACTTTTACTTAAGTACTTTGACCAAGGCCCTGATGCTCTAAACTCACTGTGCCTTTAACGATCGACACTAAACCAGATCGTACTGGTTTAGCGTTGAAGTATTTTACCTACCAATGCACAAAATGGCTCACCGTGGTCTTTTCCGTGCTTCGTGGCAGCCTCCGACTCTGCTATGTAAATGTAGTTCAACCAGGTCATTAATATTAAAATGAGCACTCCGGGCGAGGCTCTGACATCACCAGGGGATGATGAACAAACTGAAGTGCTGACTTTTAATGCTCCAGAATTACCGCCTGGTCCTGACGTGTTAGTACTGTTAAAAGCATGTTGGCGTGTGTGTCTTGGGCGGACAATTGCATGACATGGACGTTGAAAAACTAGGCAGACAATAGAAGAAGAATCTTTTTTTAAAAATTGCCCAGCCAGGAATGAGAAGTAATGAGAATTTTTGTGGGGAGGCCCTAAGTTTTAACAAACAGCCCAGCCTTAAAAATCCATTTGTGGCTTTCAAGTGACAGACAGAGCCAGTCAGGGTTGCCATATATGTTTACACGTATGTTAAAACCGCGTCTCAAGCATGTGTATTAAAGGCATGACGTATGCATATTCATTGAAAGCTGCCATTGGCTTGCTGGTGTTCTGTGCTCCCTCTCCTCCCACCCCTCCATCCCATAGCATCAATAATAAGGCACACCGAAGACTGACGCTACGGCATAGCCTTTCCTGGCGTGTGTGCACATTTATGCCTTTTTCCATGGACTATTCTGGAAGTGTCAGTTATTTTGTCTAATGACCGATTGGATGGGATTGCCGCGGACCTCCACCTGGAGCCTTGTTTGCATGCAAGGTTCTTTGGGCATGTCCCGTCACTTTGAAATCGTTAAATTTACCGGCACTGCAGCGACCCACGGGATTTTAATGGTGATTTTTGAGCATCTGGGCCCAAATACTTTGAACAGCGCTGCATAGTCAATAGTTCGCCTTCTAGGAAGAAAGTGGCTGAAAATCCTCAGTGGCACTCTGCTGAATATTAACCCCCAAACTACTCTCTCTCTCTCCCTCCAGCTCGCTTTCCTGTGCTCTCAGTCTTCGATTCATTGTTCATCTGGCAGACTGACATCTGAAATCCATGATCTCTTCATGTGCTAAGTGAAGGTGATAATAGTGTGTTAAGGGGGGCCTCCTTCAGAGAAGATAGAAAGATGCTCTTGGCAAATGCATCAGCAGAAAATGAGAGCCTGTGCCCTCGGGGAGGCTGTTAATGTCTAAAGCCCACTCGTCTGACTAATTGGGTTTGCTTCACTTTTCTTCAGCTGCAGTGCCAAGGAGTACCCAGGTACGCCAGGCGTAGGCTGGTTTTGCATGCACACAGATGGCTTGGAAGGCCCTTGGCTCAAAAGCTGTGGCTGCTTACGGCACTGCAGAGCCTCTGGTTTTCTGCTGAAAAGTCCTCCCCTGTAATCCTTCTCCAAAGAGCTCTCTCTGATAATGGGTTGCTCTGTGCAATACCATGCCATGTTCCTGTAGCTAAAATGATTGCCTCCTGACAAACAGCTCTCCAGACTCCATTCAAACTGTGCTTGATAGAGTTTGGGCACTGTGCTTTCGGTGTAATGTACAAGGACGTTTAATTTGCATTGGGAAAAAGACTTTAATTCCTTGGAAATCACCTGCCTGTTGTCTTCCCCATGGTTTATGTTTCTGATAGGTGACAACACAGCATCAAATTGTGATATCAGCAGCACAAGTCCCTAATGTGAAATGAATTGTGTGGATTTCCCCTGACCCGTATATAATTAACATAACGTAACATAAAACTCACTGCTATACCACAAGTACCGGTAAATTCTATATGGTTCTCAAAAGATAACAAATACAGATAAACAGGGCTGTGGGGTCAGTAGATAAATCCTTCGACTCCGACTCCTCAGCCCTGCCGATAAATACAGCAACAAATATCTAACTTCTAAAAGATTCTATAAAAAGATGCGTTTTAAAAGCACATCAAAACTGTTGGTAGGAGTTAGAAGATGTAAATACATAGTTTAGATCCTTAGCCCATAAAACCGCATGAAAAGACAACAGACGAGCCTGGAATTTTTTGAATTTATAACTCTTTGCAGATGAGATTTCCTAGAATGTTTGGAGTTAGTGATGATAAAAGATTCCATAAGATATTCTGGAATGAGATCTGTCAATGCCTTAAAAACAAATACATCCAAACTTAAACTTAATCCGCGCCTCGACCGGCAACCAATGCAGTTGATGATAGAAAAGGGTGACATCATAAATCAATCTAACCGCTGCATTCTGTATTTTACGCAATCTTTGGAGATTTTTCTGGGCTCCAGCAAGGTGAACAATATTGCAATAATCGAGTTGGCTAAGAACCTATAATTGTACTAACGGTGACGGGTCAAAAGTGCGCAAGGACAAAGGCGCGCCGACAACCGAATGCGGACAACTGAGCGCAGGGCTTAATTGCGCCGAAGAAAACCCGTATTTTAAAGGGCTCTGACGGGGGGGTGTGGGAGGAACCCCCCTATTCTACTTAATAGGGATCGCGCTGCCTCACACTGCCATGTTGGGGGGGGTGTGGGGGGTGTAACTGAAAATTTATACTCATTACACTGAAAACTTAACTTTTTCCCTAAAAAACAGGGAAAAAGTTAAGTTTCCAGTATAATGAGGGGGGTTACAACCCCCCAAACCACCCCCAACGCCAGCACGATCTCTATTAAGTAAAGTAGGGGGATTCACCACCAACACCCCCCGTCGGAGCCCTTTAAAATATGGATTTTCTTAGGCGCGATGAAGAACTGCGCTCAGTTGTCGGCGCGCCTTTGTCCTCGAGCGCTTTAGACTATGAACCGTACTAACAGTTGAAAAGCATTTATATCGAAATATGCTCTAATGGTTCTTAGTATATGATAGGTTGGAGCAGCTGAATGCATCTACAAGTGATGAAATCAAATGTAGCCCCTCTATCTCTCCTCACTCATCTCCTCCCCACTCTCGTGAACTCCATTCATCAGGTAAGTCCCTGTTTTTAATACCCTTCTCCTCCGTTGCCACTTCCAGACTCCATCCCTTCTGTCTTGCTGCACCCTCTACCTGGAACAGACTGCCTGAGTCAATACGTCAAAGCTCCAGCTTTTTAGCTGTATTCCAATCCAAGCTAAAGTCCCATTTTCTCAAGGCTGCTTTTAACTCCAACTTCCACTCGTCGTAAGATACCTAATTACCTATGTCCATCCTATCATTTTCTCTGCAAGAAACTCCCCAACCTCCTATCTGTCCCAATGTTCTGTCTGTCTGTCCTAATTGCATTGTAAGATCTTCCGAGCAGGGGTCAACTATGACATGTTGAATGTACAATGCTGATAGCAGTAGAGTGTATGAAAAATCAACACAGAAAATAATATTTTAATAAAAGGAGCAAGAAAAAAAGACAAAAAACCGTCTTCGATGTCTGGTTTGGCTGTTCTGCAACCTTTGGTACAGTTCTGTAAGCATTGTTTTTTAATGACAATATTACACTCTCTCCCCACCTCCTGCCACTTAAATAAAAGGGGACATAGTAATAACCTCATTAGAAATGGGAGAGCGATATTTTATTTTTTTCATGGAAGGGTATGGGGAGGAGGACATTTCTGTTACAAATGTCATGATTTACGACTGGAACTGTCAGGATTTGCAAGCCCATGTCAATCCCTCTTGGCTATCACTCAACCCAGCAGTGGCTTTCTCAGCTCCCATCCCTATTTTTTTTCTGCAGGAAGATTAATTCTGTTCTATATGCATACCTTAAAAAGGTATTCTGAATCGTATCCATCCATCTTGGCTGCTAGCAGAAAGGTCATTTCAGACAAGCAGATTGTACTGTGAACCCCGAACTGGGCCACACTTAAGCCGTGGATCCGAAGGTCCTTTTCTGCTGTGCAAACATTTTCACCTCTGGCTTCCCTTTTCAGTATATGCCTAGGGAATATTAGTCAAATGCAGTTACTATATTTCATCTGAGAACACAGATTTATGACCCTTTTGAGGACCTGGACTTCATCCCCGGTGTCTGGGAGACTTTAGACCTGCAGCTCTCAGAGGATTTCCCTGTTATTTTGTTATGCTAATCAGGTTTTACATAGTAACATAATAACATAGTAGATGACGGCAGATAACGAACCGAATGGTCCATCCAGTCTGCCCAACCTGATTCAATTTAAATTTTTTTTTTTTTTTTTCTTCTTCTTAGCTATTTCTGGGCAAGAATCCAAAGCTTTACCCGGTACTATGCTTGGGTTCCAACTGCCGAAATCTCTGTTAAGACTTACTCCAGCCCATCTACACCCTCCCAGCCATTGAAGCCCCCCCCTGCCCATCCTCCACCAAACGGCCATACACAGACACAGACCGTGCAAGTCTGCCCAGTAACTGGCCTAGTTCAATATTTAATATTATTTTCTGATTCTAAATCTTCTGTGTTCATCCCACGCTTCTTTGAACTCAGTCACAGTTTTACTCTCCACCACCTCTCTCGGGAGCGCATTCCAGGCATCCACCACCCTCTCCGTAAAGTAGAATTTCCTAACATTGCCCCTGAATCTACCACCCCTCAACCTCAAATTATGTCCTCTGGTTTTACCATTTTCCTTTCTCTGGAAAAGATTTTGTTCTACGTTAATACCCTTTAAGTATTTGAACGTCTGAATCATATCTCCCCTGTCTCTCCTTTCCTCTAGGGTATACATATTCAGGGCTTCCAGTCTCTCCTCATATGTCTTCTGGCGCAAGCCTCCTATCATTTTCGTCGCCCTCCTCTGGACCGCCTCAAGTCTTCTTACGTCTTTCGCCAGATACGGTCTCCAAAACTGAACACAATACTCCAAGTGGGGCCTCACCAATGACCTGTACAGGGGCATCAACACCTTCTTCCTTCTACTGACTACGCCTCTCTTTATACAGCCCAGAATCCTTCTGGCAGCAGCCACTGCCTTGTCACACTGTTTTTTCGCCTTTAGATCTTCGGACACTATCACCCCAAGGTCCCTCTCCCCGTCCGTGCATATCAGCTTCTCTCCTCCCAGCATATACGGTTCCTTCCTATTATTAATCCCCAAATGCATTACTCTGCATTTCTTTGCATTGAATTTTAGTTGCCAGGCATTAGACCATTCCTCTAACTTTTGCAGATCCTTTTTCATATTCTCCACTCCCTCTTCGGTGTCTACTCTGTTACAAATCTTGGTATCATCTGCAAAAAGGCACACTTTTCCTTCTAACCCTTCAGCAATGTCACTTACATACATATTGAACAGGATTGTTTTCTATTCCACCTTTACCTATTCATTTCAAAGTTGGATTACATTACAAGAGGTTGGGTCAGTTACCCAGGAAGCTACAATGGACAGTTGGACACGAATATTCAATAGGGTTATTAGTAGTGGAAGATCAGTACAACTATTAATACAATTAGGTCTTAGTTACAAATACAGTAAAACCTTGGTTTGCAAGAGAAGTAAAACGTTTTATTAAATTTTAACTGGATAAATGAGGAAAGTCTTGCAATACAAGTACATACAGTATTTTGTATTAAAGTTTTTGGGTTGTGGAACGAATCGTCTGAGTTTCCATTGTTTCTTATGGGAAAATTTGCTTTGCTATACGAGTGTTTTGGATTAGAGGTCTGCACGGGAACGG